>NW_027533263.1:888456-964712 GCF_008692635.1 Crocuta crocuta
ACTCAAGTTAAAAATAATAATAATAAAATAAAATAAAATAAATATAAAATAAAATAATAATAAAATAAAAATAATAATAGTAAATAAAAAGTTTTTCATCTCAAGGCATTTCACTGTCCTAGGAGTCAACTGGTTGTCAAAAGAAAGGAACAGGAAAATGCTGCTTGGATCTGGGTGGAAATGATTCTTCCTCACTCAGCAGGGAAAGTGACGTAAGTCTCTTGTCTGTTGTGTCTTCTCTCTGGGAATATTGCTCAATGCTGGCCCAGTGTTACTGTGCCTGTGAGTTTTTATGATCATGCTCTGCATTACTTTCAAATCTCCAAAGCACATGCACTAATGAGGCACTTTTCATTTGGGAGCCCTGTAACAGTGTGATTGAAAGCCAGGCTCTGATTTTGCCCTTCAGTCTCTGGAAGGATCAAGCAATAAAACATAAACCTACTCAGACAAAAACAAAAACTATGATGGGTCCCATCCTTGTGTGGAAAAATGTTCCTGTGGCTGGCCTCACTCAGGCAGAGCTGTCCTCTATCTCTGTGTCCCCTCCTTTGTAGAGAGAGGGCACTGAAACCTCAGCAGGGGAACCTGTCCAGAGACACATGGTGAGTTCATGATTAGCACAGCTGGGAAGTCTAGCCTGAAACACTGCAGTCTCTGATTTTGCTCTCTGAGAGATGCTGTTCCAGAAGATCCACTACCACATTCTTAAAAGAATTACTTACAGAAGTTGGAATAAGGATAAAATAGAGTCTGCTTCCTGTAGACAAGGAAATATGAGAGAACAGAGTTATCCTTAGACGAAACTGATCCCATCATCCCCCTGCTGTATCTATTTCTATCCTGCACACCTACCTGGTTCCCATTATTGACCTCCCACTGCCACCTCATTTTGGTCTGAAGAAGGTGTGCAATGGAATAGAGGGTTGTTGCCAAAGAACCCTGGCTGCACCCCCTGCAACCACTTCACAGAGGACCAGGGCACCTCAGAGGGGTGGATACTTCTTTTTTTTTTCTTTTTTTTTTTTTTTTTACAAATAANGTTTGGCTATTCAGGGTCTTTTGTGGTTCCATACAAGAGGGGTGGATACTTCTAAAGTCTGATTCTCAATTTTGTGGCCTCAGGAAGTCAATCTGAGCAATGATTGGGCTCTGAGGATCACCTGATTCACTTTAACCAAATTCAAAGAACATGATATTTAAACTGCAATGTGCCCTAATATACACTTACAGAAACACAACCATAAAATAGATCTCTGGTCACAGAGCCACGTGTTCTTTCCCTATAGGAAAACACACACAGAAAGCCACATTATAATGGGGTTGCTTGGTGAGCACGGATGCAGAGCAATTGGGTAATCTTAAGGGTAATATCACAGAAGACCCCTCTCTTCCACCAGGATAGACCAGCTGGATGGCAGGTGTCTGCCCCAGAACTCTCCCTTCTCTTAAATTTATGTTAATATCTTCCATTATTAAGTCCTGGCCTAACACCTAATTAGAGGAAATTTAATTCCTCAGATCTGATTCATTATGTTTGTTTTACATTTTCATTCTCACATACTATCTTATTTCTAGGTTTTAGAGATCTATCACATCATTGCCCCCAGGTTCCCACCCACATTTCTGATTATAACTAATGCAAAAACTGGTGATTTCAGATGTTAACCCATATTTCCTCAATCTAGCTTCTTACTAAGAACCTTTACAGGGAACAGTTGCAGGTGTCCCTTCTGGAACCTGGAAAGACACCAGAGAAATAGAAAAAGAGGGAGAGTATTGGACAAATATCAGTCCATTTCACTTGTCACAATTACCCTTCCAAATATACATTATTTCCATTTAATCTCTGGAGTGGGTAAGAACCTTTCCATTGGGGGAGTCAGTGAGCCAAGTCGTGACAGAGCCAAGAATGAACCCAGATCTGCCTCCAATGTCTGTTGATGCTCTTCTCCACTTCACAGACTTGTAACTCTGCTTCCCATGGTTCTCCCACTTTGCCTTACCTCTTCAGGAATGTTTTCTGAGAATTAATGTTTCCAAAGCTAAAAGAGATCTCTTTCAGGCAAGATTAGAATTTGGGTAACTTTTCACTGTACTTTTAGTATCCTGGTATCTGTGCTCTTAGTAATTGGTAAAAATGAAAATGATAATTTACTTTCTTTCTAAAATTGTGGCAAGGATTAAACAAAGTATTTATATATATATATATATATAAATACTTGGTATGTAAGATCCTGTAAATTCTACCTATTGTTATTAAATTATGGGGGCAGTGTTTATTCCTAGGCATGTTGTCTAGAGTCATTTTTATTTAAACTTCAGGACTTCTCAAAGCCTTTGGTATTTTGAATCCTGACTTGACAGGTGAGAGGACAGTGGCTGGGGACAGTGGAGAAAAGGTTCCAAACTTATTAACCTCTGGTAGTTTCGTATAGACTGTCTTGGTGTTTCACAGGGTACTCTTTGAACTGTTTCATTGAATACTCTTTTCCTTGGTATCATTATCAATGGCTTTCTCTTACAACAAGATTCTTATTTAAAACATTTATTTGGTTTGGGGCACCTGGCTGGCTCAGTTGATAGAGCATGCAACTCTTGATCTCACGGTTATGAGTTTGAACCCCGTGTTGGGTATAGAGATTATTTAAAAATAAAATCTTTAAAAAGAAAAACACTTTTATTTGGTTTCAACTATTTCCCATTACTCTTGCATCAGGAAAGTATGTTCTTTTTGCCTAATTAATGTAAAGAATTACAATGCTATTTCCAGTTTAGCTGTCCTGACAAGGCCACCTTCTCCCCTTTATACAGATTTGCACAGACTTATTTGTGGAAGAGGAGTTCCAGCCCTTGGACCCTACCCAGGAGCTCATATTTCCCCCAGAACTCTTGGTAAGATGAGTTGAGTGCTTTATGTGTTTGTTTAAATGTCACTGGTTATAAACTCAGTTTTATAAAACCACCCTTTCCTTCCTGTGAAGTTGTCAAACTATGGAAATATTTGATCATATCAAGAAGCTGACCCCACCCAGTTCACCAACCCTCTCTAGCTAATACCCTTGACACACTCACTGAAGCCTCAGGTAAGGCTATTTTTTTGAATGACTTCATCATTACTCTCATCATTGTCATCTGCAATAGGTCCTTGTTGACTGTCCCAAGCCATCCACCTTTGCTCAGCTTCTAACTTGGTCTTCCAGCCACTCCAGCACATTGATCCCAAAAGGAGTACTTCTAGTCCTCCCTATACCTTACCCTTCCTTCTGTCAGCATCTCTCTTTCCTCTCTGGCATCCAGTGGTCCCATTCTTTAAAATACCTATTTCTGAAGGGGTTCTGAAATAGGTGTTCATTCATTCATTCATTCATTCATTCAACAAACATCAATCATCCAACAACATGCCATGCACTGTTCTAGGTACTAGATAGACAGCAAGGAATGAAACTAACACAAAAACCTATCCTCAAGGAGTTGTAATCTGGTAGGTGATAATAAGCAAAGATAATATTACAGATAATAAGCAAAATAAGAAATACAATGTGTTAGCCAGTGAGAAGAGTTAAAAAGGAAAAAAAATGAAACAGAGAAGGGAGATAAGATACTAGCCAGAGAAGACTTTTCTGAAAAATTTTCAAAACTTTGAAAAAAGTTCTAATGGAAGTGAGGGAATGGCCTCAATGACATGTGGGGGGAAAGGCAGTCTGAGCAGTGTGCACACCAACTGCAAAGATGCCAAGGGTAGGAGAACACCTGCTACGGTCAAGGGACAGAGCAGGGTCCAGCCTGGCTGGAACACAGTGCATGAGGTCAGAAAGTCACTGGGAAGCGGACCGTAAGGACTTAGGCTGCCTGGATTTTACCCTATGAGGAATGAGAAATGATTAGGGAGGTTGGATGGGGGAGGGACAAGTTCCTATTAATCTTGTAAAGGGATCTGGAATCATTCTGGCTGCTGGGATGGGAAGAGCCTGCTGAGGAACACAGGAACCAGCAGTGAGAGGGGGAGGGGCAGAGGGAGAAGGAGAGAGAATCCCAAGCAGACTCCATGCTCAGCATGCAGTCTGATGGGAGTCCCATCCCATGACTGTATCACAACCTGAGACAAAATCAAGAGTCAGGCATTCAAACGACTGAGTCACCCAGGTGTCCCTTGGAAAAACAAAATAAAAAAGGATGAGATAAATTAAATAATTAAAAAAAAAACTCAGGGCACCTGGGTGGCTCAGACAGTTGAGCATCAGACTCTTGATTTCGGCTCAGGTCATGATCCCAGGTTCATGGGATCGAGCCCCACGTCAGGCTCTGAGCTGACAACTTGAGCCTAATCAAAGTGCTAATGCCATCCTGAAAGATTCTGGTGCTAGACCAGGCTGCCGGCATGTAGGTGGTGAGAGAGAGTGGGTTCTGGATATACTTTGATGGAGAGCCAATGAGATTTGCTGCTGAATGTGATATGGCGTGTGGGAGAGAGACACTCTCTCTGGGGAGAGATTGACTCTGACACTTTGGGCAGCTGGAAAGGTGAGTGGCCATTTACAGAGAAGGGGAACACCTCAGGAAGAATAGGGTATTTTTTGGTGGGGGGTCTTTTGGGGGGGCTTCTAAATGAATGGGATATGAGGAGCTCATTTTGGGATATGTTAAATCTGAGATGCCTATTAGACATCTAAGAGGAGACATCAAGTTCTCATTCAGATATATGAGTTTGGATTTCAGAGGAAGAGTCCGGGTTGAAGATACTAATTTAGGAGCATTAGTATAATTATGATTTTTAAGGCCATGATATTAAATTATGTTCATTTAATCTGCACTAAAGTGTCATTGACAGGTACCAGTTTATATTAATTATCATTTGCCTGCAAAGAGCTATATATTGAAAATCTTAAGTTAAAGGAGTAAATATCTATGGAAATTCAGGCATTAGTCAGTGGGTGTAGTGAGTATCTTCTCAGTCCAGTGGACCTCAGGACCTCTGAAATCTCTCTGGAGGAATATACCTCCACTGGGATCTCATATAAGCCAGGATGGCAGCTGCGCACCTGTGCATGCACATTTGTCATTTGCACTTAGAGAATGGCAAAGAACCCAGAAACACAAACCTTGGCCTTTCATGGAGAGAGGGTTACCTGGATCTCCCCTGGCACCCTTAAGGATCTCCTGGAGCTGAAAGCAAAACATCCTGAAGCCCCTCTCATCTTGGGCAACACTTCACTGGGTGAGTGATTACAGCATTTTTCCTCCCACCACCAAGCTGGACCTCCTGTCCCCTACTTTGCTCTCAGGCCACAAAACTACTTTTTAAGGTTAAAAGCCTCAACCTTTATAATAAAAATAGTATAATATAATAGTATATTATAAAATACACAGGATATACTATTATATATCATATGATACAATTATCTAATTATTTATATAATTTTGTGTATAAATAATATATGTAAACTATACATTTAATAATAGAGAAGGCACAATACAAATATCATATTATAATATAATAAAATGGTCTCCAAAGTTGGATATGCATATACCCTGGGAGATGCAGCATGACCCCCTGCGGTGTGGGGAAAAAATATTAGAGGGATTTTGGGTTTTTAAGGGTTGTTTTGTTTTATTTTGTTTTTGAGAGAGGGAGAAGGCACATGAGCCAGGGAGAGGGGCAGAGGGAGAGAGAAAGAGAGAGAGAGAAAGAGAGAGAGAGAAACTTATGCAGGCTCCATGCTTAGCACAGAGCCTGATCCGGGGCTCCATCCCATGACCCTGGGATCATGACCCCAGGTGAAATCAAGAATCAGACACTCAGTCTACTTGAGACACCCAGACACCCTGAGGGTTTTTTTTTAATCATTTAATTTATCTTGTCCTTTTTTATTTTGTTTTTGTTAAATATTGAGTACATATAATGGAAGTCAGTAAAATATGTATGGGTACATTAACAGTGTACTGGATAACACCCAGTTATCACCTACACCCAGTTTAAGAATGAGCACTTTATCAAGAACTTTGAAGGCCCAGGGAACCCTCCCAGACCACATCCCTTTCCCTTACCTTCCCTTTCTCTCAGAAGCACTCATTAGTCTGAATGTGATGGTTGTCAGTCACTTTCTTGTTTTTACAATTTTACCACATGTATTTGAGTCTTTAAGCAATATGTCATTTACTTTAGCATATGTTTGAATTTCACATAAATAGGGTGACATAATATTATTCTTCAATTTGCTTTGTTTGTTCAACATTCTTGACCTGAGATACACTCCTCATGTTGCAAGAAACTGCTACAGTCCATTGTATGATTATGTACAATTTGCTGATCCATTCTACTACTGAAGAACCGAGTGCTTTCCAAGTTTTGCCTATTATGAATATTCTTTTTTAATTTTAATTCCTGTAAAGTCAATATACACTGTTATATTAGTTTCAGGTGTACAATATAGTGATTCAGCAATTCTGTACATTACTTAGTGCTCATCCTGATAAGGTACTCTTTAATCCCTTTCACCAATTACGCCCATCTCTCCCACCCACCTCCCCTCTGATAACCATCAGCTTGCTCTCTATAGTTAAGAGTCTGTTTCTTGGTTTGCTCTCTCTTTTATTTTCCTTTGCTCATTTGTTGTTATTGTTCTTAAATTCCACATATGAATGAAATCTTATGGTATTTGTCTTTCTCTGACTTATTTTGCTCAGTATAATACTGTCTAGCTACATCCATGTCATTGAAAATGGCAAGATTTCATTATTTTTTATGGCTGTGTAATATTCCAGTGTGAGTGTGTGTACGTGTATGTGTTCATGTGTGTCTGTGTATCACGTCTTCTTTATCCATTCAGTAATCACTGGACACTTGGGCTGTTTCTGTAATTTGGGTATTGTAGATAATGCTGCAATAAACATAGGGATGCATGTATTCCTTTGAATTAGTGTATTTGGGAGGTAAATATCCAGTAGTATGATTACTGGATCATAAGAGAATTCTATTTTTAGCTTTTGAGGAAGCCGCATACTGTTTTCCCCAGTGGATGCACCTATTTTCATTCCCACCAACAGTGCACAAGGATTCCTTTTTCTACATATCCTCATCATACTTACTATTTCTTGTGTTGTTAATTTCAGCCATTCTGACAGGTGTGAGGTGGTATCTCACTGTAGTTTTGATTTACATTTCCTTCATGATGAGTTACATTGAGCATCTTTCTGTGTGTCTATTGGCCATCTATGTGTCTTCTTTGGAGAAATGTCTGTTCATGTCTTCTGCCCATTTTTAATTTGGATTATTTGGATTTTGGCTATTGAGTTGTATAGTTCTTTATTTTGGATAATAACACTTTACTAGATAAATCATTTGTGAATATCTTCTTCCATCCAATAGGTTGCCTTTTAGTTTTGTTGATTGTTTCTTTTGCTATGCAGAAGCTTTTTTTTTCTTTTTTTTTAATATTTTTATTTCTAGGAGAGAGAGAGAGAGAGACAGCGCGAGCAGGGGAGGGTNCCCTGGGTCTCTGTCTGGATTGGGAATTAAAGTGATGCTGGCTTCATAAAATGAGTCTGGAAGTTTTCCTTCTCTTTCTATTTTCGAAATAGCTTGAGAAGAATGGGTATTAATTCTGTTTTAAATGTAGGNCATTTTTTAAAGAACAGTTTATTATGTTAAACAACAGTGGTGAGAGTGGACATCCCTGTCATGTTCCTGATCTCAGGGGGAAAGCTCCCAGTTTTTCCCCATTGAGGATGATGTTAGCTGAGGGCTTCTCATAGATGGCTTTTATGATGTTTAAGCAAGTTCCTTCTATCCCGACTTTCTTGAAGGTCTTTATTAAGAAGGGATGCTGTATTTTGTGAAATGCTTCTTCTGCATCTATCGACAAGATCATATGGCTTTTATGTTTTCTTTTGTTAATGTGATGTATCACATTGATTGATTTGCGAATATTGAACCAGCCCTGTAATCCAGGAATGAATCCCACTTGATCTTGGTGGATAATTCTTTTTATGTGCTGTTGCATTCGATTTGCAAGGATCTTCTTGAGGACTTTTGCATCTGTATTCATCAAGGATATTGACCTGTAGTTTTCTTTTTTCCCTGGGTCTCTGTCTGGATTGGGAATTAAAGTGATGCTGGCTTCATAAAATGAGTCTGGAAGTTTTCCTTCTCTTTCTATTTTCGAAATAGCTTGAGAAGAATGGGTATTAATTCTGTTTTAAATGTAGGGTAGAATTCCCCAGGGAAGCTATCTGGCCCAGGGCTCTTATTTGTTGGGAGATTTTTGATAACTGATTCGATTTCCTCACTCGTTACGGGTTTGTTCAGGTTTTCTATCTCTTCCCGTGTGAATTTTGGTAGTGTGTGTGTGTTTAGGAATTTTTCCATTTCTTCTAAGTTGTACAGTTTGTTGGCATATAATTTTTCATAGTATTCCCTGTAATTGCTTGTATTTCTGAGGAGTTTGTTGTAATCAGTCCATTTTCATTAATGATATTTTCTATTTGAGTGCTCTCTCTTTTCTTTTTGAGAAGACTGGCTAGAGGTTTGTCAATTTTGTTCATTTTTTTCAAAAAACCAACTCTTGGTTTTATTGATCTGTTCAACTGTTTCTTTGTTTTCTGTATTGTTTATTTCTGCCCTGATTTTTATTATTTCTCTTCTCCTACTGGGTTTGGGGTGCTCTTGTTGCTCTCCCTCTAGTTCCTTTAGGTGTGCCGTTAGATTTTGTACTTGTGCTTTTTCTAATTTCTTGAAGTAAGCCTGGAGTGCAATGTACTTTCCTCTTAGGACTGCCTTTGCCATATCCCATAGAGTTTGGATTCTTGTATTTTCGTTTTCATTTTTTTCATATATTTTTAAATGTCTTCTGTAATTGCCTGATTGGCCCATTCGTTCTTTAGTAGGGTGTTCTTTAACCTCCATGTTTTTGGAGGTTTTCCAGACTTCTTCCTGTGATTGATTTCGAGTTTCATAGCATTGTGATCTGAAAGTGTGCATGGTATGATCTCAATTCTTTTATATTTATTGAGGGCTGCTTTATGTTCCAGTATGTTATCTATGTTGGAGAATATGCCCTGCGCACTTGAGAAGAAAGTGAATTCCATGGCCTCAGGATGTAGAGTTCCAAATACATTGTCAAATCCATCTGGTCCAATGTGTCATTCAAGTCCATGTGCAGAAGCTTTTTTATTTTGATATAGTCCCAATAGCTTATTTTGGCTTTTATTTCCCTTGCCTCAGGAGACATCNCTTGTATTTTCGTTTTCATTTTTTTCATATATTTTTAAATGTCTTCTGTAATTGCCTGATTGGCCCATTCGTTCTTTAGTAGGGTGTTCTTTAACCTCCATGTTTTTGGAGGTTTTCCAGACTTCTTCCTGTGATTGATTTCGAGTTTCATAGCATTGTGATCTGAAAGTGTGCATGGTATGATCTCAATTCTTTTATATTTATTGAGGGCTGCTTTATGTTCCAGTATGTTATCTATGTTGGAGAATATGCCCTGCGCACTTGAGAAGAAAGTGAATTCCATGGCCTCAGGATGTAGAGTTCCAAATACATTGTCAAATCCATCTGGTCCAATGTGTCATTCAAGTCCATGTGCAGAAGCTTTTTTATTTTGATATAGTCCCAATAGCTTATTTTGGCTTTTATTTCCCTTGCCTCAGGAGACATCTAGGAAAACTGTTGCTACAGTCAATGTCAGAGACATTATTGCCTGTGCCCTCTTCAAGGATTTTATGGTTTCAGTTCTCACATTTAGGCCTTTAATCCATTTTGAGTTTATTTTTGTTTATGATGTAAGAAAGTGGTCCAATTTCATTCTTTTGCATGTAGTTCTCCAGTTTTTCCAACACCATTTGCTGAAGAAACTGTCTTTTTCCCATTGGATATTTTTTCCTCCTTTGTTGAAGATTAATTGACTAAACAGTTGTGGGTTTATTTCTGGGTTTTCTATTCTGTTCCATTGGCCTATATGTCTATTTTTATGCCAGTACCATATTGTTTTGCTTACTACAGTTTTGTAATATAACTTGGAGTCTGGATTTATGATACCTCCAGATTTGCTTTTCTTTATGAAAATTGGTTTGCCTATTTGGGATCTTTGGTGGTTCCATACAAATTTTAGGATTGTTTGTTCTAGTTCTGTGAAAAATGCTGTTGGTATTTTGATGGAGATTTCATTAAATCTGTAGATTGCTTTGGGCATTATAGACATTTTAGCAATATTTGTTCTTCCAACCCATGAGCATCGGATATTTTTCCATTTTTCTATCTCATCTAGAATTTCTTTCATTAAAATTTTATATTTTCAAAGTACAAGTCTCTCATCTGTTTGGTTGAGTTTATTCCTTGATTTTTTTGTCTTTTTATGCAGTTGTACATGGGATTGTTTTCTTACTCTCACTTTCTGCTGTTTCATTATTAGTGTATAGGAATACAACAGATTTCTCTACATTAATTGTATACCTTGCAACTTTACTGAATTCATTTATCCATTCTATGATTTGGGGGGGGGTAGTTTTTAGAGTTTTCTATACATAGTATCACGACATCTGCAAATAATGAAAGTTTTACTTCTTCCTTACTAATTTGGATGCCTTTTATTTCTTTTTGTTGTCTAATTGCTATGGGTATAACTTCCAATATTATGTTGAATAAAAGCAGTGAAAGTGTACATCCCTGAATTGCTCCTGACCTTAGAGGAAAGTTTTCAGTCTTTCTTCATTGAGTATGATACTAACTGTGGGTTTTTCATATAAGGCCTTTATTATGCTGTGGTATGTTCCCTCCAACCCTACTTTGTCAAGGGTTTTTATTATGAGTGGATATTGTACTTTGTCAAATGCTTTTTCTGCATCTATTGAAATTATCATATGGTTTTTATTTTTTCTCTTATTGATATGATGTATCAGGCTAATTGATTTGCAAATATTGAACCACCCTTGCATCCCGGGAATAAATCCCACTTGATTGTAGTGAATGATTTTTTTTTTTTTTGATGTGCTGTTGGATTCCGTTTGCTAGTATGTTGTTGAAGATTATTGCATCTATATTCATCAGAGATATTGGCCTGTAGTTCTCTTCTTCAGTAGTGTCTTTATCTGGTTTGCTATCACAGTGATACTGGTCTCGCAGAATGAATTTGAAAGTTTTTCTTCCTCTTCTAATTTTTAGAATAGTTTGAGAAGAATAGGTATTAAATGTTTGGTAGCGATGCCTGGGTGACTCAGTCAGTTGAACACCTGACTCTTGATTTCAGCTCAAGTCATGATCCAGGATCATGGGATCAAGCCCTGCATCAGGCTCTGTGCTGAGAATGAAGCCTGCTTAAAATTCTCTCCCTCTGCCCCTCTCCCCTGGTTATGCATGATCTCTCTCTCTCTCTCTCTCTCTCTTTAAAAAGAAAATAAAACTAACTTAAAGAAATGTTTTTGGTAGAATTCACCTGTGAAGCCATCTGGCCCTGGACTTTTGTTTACTGGGAGTTTTTTTTATTAGTGATTCAATTTTATTGCTGATAATAAGTCTGTTCAAATTTTCTATTTCTTCCTGCTTCTGTTTTAGTAGGTTATATGTTTCTTATGATGAATATTCTTATATATGTCTCCTGGTGTCAATATTCAAGAGCTTTCTAAGAACCTCCCACCCATTTTATTTTCTATTTTTATAAACATATAATGAATGTATAAATAAGTAAATACATGTACTGGAAGAACATCCCTATAAATTTGCTTTGCAGAAAATACGGCCATTGCTTTCATATCTGTACACATTTATTACCAATTTAAAAAATGGTATCTGAATATTTTTATGAGAAAATTTCAATACTGAAAAAGAGGGGGGGACATTTTCTCTTTCCTAAATCTGTCTTATTTGCTTACTTACTTACTTACTTACTTACTTTTCAGGACGTGCAATGAAATCTCAAGGACATTTCCACCCAATTCTCCTCTCTCCTGCTAGGATTTCTGAGCTCAGTATGGTATTTAAAACAAGTGATGGTGAGTTCCTGGTGTTCTTAGTAAAACATTAGTGAACCAATCCCAGCACTTACACTTACCAAGTAGTCTGGAACCTCCCTATACATTTGTCTTGTCCGGCCTATTTCTAGCTCTTCATTAGTTTTCTAATGTGATATAATATCCCTACCATAAAACCTTGCCATCAAAAGCTTTGCACAGAATATGAGATATTCAGATGATATTATTCAAGGCCTTCTAGTCACATGCAGGATTCTTGCCTATAAAATGCCATAGTGACCTAAAGACAATAAATTTGCAGTGTAATTTTGATGGGAAGACAATGAGAGAACTAGGGCCATTCATCGGTTGAACAGTCAATTCCTAGGAGAGAGGATATTTGCAGGGGAAAGTAGGAGAAATATCATCTGGCTACTTGTTTCATATGGACAATGACAAGAAGTAAAATGAGACAAAGACCTGCTCAGGTAAGCACCTCCAGTCACTTACAACATCCTTCAGGGCCCACTACGTGCAAATACGACTACATCAGGCAAGATGGTACTCACAAAGTAGTAAGAAAGCATGCAAGACCTTGCCTTCTTTTACAAGCAACCTTATTTTACTCCTCTCCTCACCCCCCAGAACTTCTAGCATGGAAGTACATGCATGTAAGCACTGTACGTGCTGGTAAGTGCTCAATTCAATGGTTGACAAATGAATAATGGGAAAAAAAATGAAGGAATGAGTGGGTCAGGAACTTGAATTTGGAATGCAGTGGTAGTAATGACTTTCTTAACTTAGACAACAAGGAGTTAGACAAAACTGAAAGCTTGAGTCAAGACTGACTGACCATTGTGTACTTGTGGACATCACTGGTGGGCAAGGCAGGAGACCTGCATTGGGTGTTTCACTGCCATCTAGGAGACCCACCTTCCTGACTTCTAACCATCATGAGCCAAACTTAGACTGTGCTGCAGACCAGCAAGCATGCCCTTCCCTGACCTCACCCCACCCATTTGCAAGGGAAGGGATCCTTCCAGGTTTTGCTTAGCACTGCAGCCTCACAGCTTCAGGCTTGGGACAGTTCAAGTAGCACACCTGAATGTCACTCAGAAAATGATGGGAATGCACTTAGACTCACTCGAAATCTTGGTGAAGACAGAAGGGAAAGAAGAGGGAGGGCAGCATAGGAGCAGAGGAGACCAGTAGAAGCAGAAGGGAAATCCTTCCCTGACTTTCACCGCAGGCATCATTTAGCCCACCACTTTCAAACTTCTCTGTCCACAACTCTGTCCTCAAAAAAAAATCTGAAATAGACTGAGTAAATGAAAATAAGCTGCTATGTTTGAAGGAAAGAGGAGACCTCTCACCACCCCCTCTGTTCCTGGGCCCCCTGTGTCTATGCCTGAGAGAACCCTTCAGAGCACAATTCATATGCCCCAGTGTAACCTCAATCCCTTATCTCAGGAATTCCTCTTGAGGAAGCCAAAACGCAAAAGGAGAGTAAACTCACCCAAGGTTCCTAAACTGGCTGGTGGCCAGGTCACCAAGCCACGTATCTCCCATTTCCAATTCAGAACTCTTTCTGTTAGCACCCTTCCTCATCTTCCAGGCCCACCCCAGGGCCTGTCCAATTGGTTGTTAGAATAGACTGCTCAGTTTGAATCTGAAAAGTAGAGCCAAATTCTGAAATCTGAAGAAGCAATATGCCTTCCTTAGGCCCTCTTAAAATTAAAGTGTGAGTACCCTCTAGTGGCAGAATGTTCCTCAGTAACATTTCTCAGGATTCTCAAACTTTTATTCCTAAAGCCCGGAAGAATGCCAGACACTGGTGAGGGAGAGTTATGTTGGAGTCAGATGTGTGTGTGTGTGTTCCTCTCTCCCAGAACCCCTCCCACAGGAACTAAGTCTCTGTGACAGCTTATGTTTGTTTAAATTTTGCATGCTGATCCATATCATATACATGTTTGACTCAGTGTACATTTTTCCCCTCAAAAAATTGTAATATATTAAGTGCTCCAAAAAGTCCCTGCATCTTTGTCCCATAGACCCATGAACTCTGAAAAGCATGGAGTGAAAACAAAACCCACATTCTCAGAATCAAAGTTAAAGCTCTTTCTAACTCTACTGGAAAAGAAGCTAGGTTTTATGACCAAAGATGCAATAAAATATTAATAGTATAATAAATAGAACTTTCTCAGTACATCTATGCCATGCCTAGTACAAAGCCAGGGGATAATGTGAACGATGGAAACAGAGTAAAGCAGACAGCTAGCATTTTATTCTCTCCTGGGGCTGAACTGCCCTATTTTACCTATGTCAAATAAGAGATGGTCATGCTGGTCT
Organism: Crocuta crocuta; assembly: GCF_008692635.1. Taxonomy (NCBI): domain Eukaryota; kingdom Metazoa; phylum Chordata; class Mammalia; order Carnivora; family Hyaenidae; genus Crocuta; species Crocuta crocuta. Next base: position 902,752 of record NW_027533263.1, read on the forward strand.
GTATGATGCCTCTGACCTTTAAAAATAAATTAATTAATAATGATAATAATAATAATGTCTTTTTGTTTATGACCTCCTCCCTACCAATAAGGCTCTGGGTCTATTAGGTAGGAGGAATTGTATGACAGGAATCAAGCTTGGTCTTCCCAGTGCTCCTTTGAGCAAAAGTATGGCCAGGATTTTTGCAGAAGTTAAAGATCAATCTCCAGTGGACCCTGTGGTGAGAGGAAGCAACAGACCATTGCTGATGGGTCTGGGACAGGCTCCTATGTTACAGAGTGCCTTTTATGAAACACTGTGCCACAATAGAGTGAGTGTCTCAACTCTAGGTTGAGACATTCCAGGGAGGAGAAGCAGTTTTGTTACCTTTGGGTAAGATTTGCTTAGTATAAGGATAATAAGGAGCAGAGAGTAGTTTCCCTAATCAATTAGGTTGGCTATGACTATTGAAGTCACAGGTATGTTATGTGTTATGTGGGTATGGTAGCAAAGGTGGGAGAAGTATTGTGCCAAGTATATTCTTAGTATTGAGAAAAGATAAAACTATATGGGAGGGTAAAGTATTCTCAAAGATCAGTCCACATGAGAAAACTCAAGGTGGAGCCTGACATTATGAAAACAGACTAACTGCAGTTTGAACCCAGCCCTGGAAGTGATGTCAAACCAGACTGTATGTGTGAGTGACTCATTCTACAAGCCCGGGAAAGTAAAGAATTCCTTTTAAAAGGCCAACTAAGTGATCTAATGATGTGGTTGACTTCTTCACTCCAGAGATTGATCTGAACCCTTTTGGGTTCTGAATCCCTTTGGGATTTTGGGGAAATCCCAAAGCTGGTGCTAGTATCCTGCCAATGCTCTCAAGTAGGCCTGCAACACCTGTTAATTTTTAATTACTTCTTTGCCAGGTAGCACATAGCATTGCCCCAATCCTTCTGGATGGTTTCCCATCACTCCTGCTTTTCTGGCCCTGTCCTGGGCCCCCCCAGTGTCCTGACACCCAATAATACCCAACATAATACCTGGGGAAACTGCTCCTAGGCGCTGTGTTCATACTGATTGCCTGGCGCCCCTCTTGTCAAAGATTTTGAGTATCAAGCCTATCTGTAGAGGTAGAAATCAGCAGTCAGAGCATTATTAATTATAGACAATGATCGGGGCAATTGAAAGACCTTTGCCATAATTTTAATGCCATCAGATTTATTCCCCTTAATCACAAAACAGCTTTGCATAGCTTCACTGTGGTCAATTAGGAGGGGGGTCAAGAAAAGCTCTAGTAGAGTCTGCCACCTGCTAGTTTTCACTGTCATTCCCTCTCTCTAGCCTCTCTTTCCTTACATTTGTCCAAAGAAGAGTATAGACCAGCCCAGGACTCCTAACCCGGGCTGCACAGAATTACTGGGAAGACTGAAAGAGCACCATCCAGAGATTCTGATTTAGTTGATCTGGGAGTGGAGTACCTGTGTTCTTTTAAGCTCCCAATGATTCTCTGTACAGCCTGTGTGGAGACCCAATGTACCAGCTGCACACTAAGGCCTAGGCACCAGGATTATAATTCAGCAGCTCCTCCCATGTCACCTAAAAAAACCTTTCCTTTCTAGGACTGACAATAGGTGCTGGCTGCAGTCTGGCCCAAGTGAAAGACATTTTGGCTGAGCAAGTTTCCCAGCTCCCAGAGGAGAAAACTCAGACATACAGAGCCCTCCTAAAGCACCTGAAGAGTCTGGCAGGACAGCAGATCCGGAATATGGCAGTATGTCCTCTGGGCCAATCATTGGGCACACTGTACCTATTTTTTTTAACTTTATTTATTTTGAGAGGTGGGGGAGGAGGGGCAGAGAGAGATAGAATCCCAATCAGGCTCTGTGCAGTCAGCACAGAGCCTGATGCAGGGCTTGAACTCACCAACCATGAGATCATGACCTGAGCCAAGATCAAGAGTTGGACGCTTAACCAACTGAGCCACCCAGGTGCCCCTGCACCTATTTCTTAATCTCGCTGAAATGTTGAAAAAGCATTGGCAGAATCATTATGCAAAAAGGTCTCAGCAGATTGAGACAACAGGCAAAATAAATAAATGTTTAATATTTAACAAACATTATTAAAAATATATTTAAAATAGTATTCTAAGTCAAATTCAACAGAATAGCCAAGTGATGATGTAGGTAGGAGGAAAGGAGGAGGTCACAGTTCGATCATTTCATGATAAGACTGTCAAAGAAACTAATTTAGTTTTAGGCTGCATTAACATAAGTATAATACCTAAAATAAAGAGGGTACTTTCTGTACTCCACACTGTTCAGACCACAGCTGGTGAATAATGTTTAGATCTGGGAGGTACACTTTGAAGTCTGACTGGTTTTGACCTCAGAAGAAAGCAGAAGAGACATAGATTTTCAAAATATGCATGCCCCCTCTGCTTCATACCCCAAATGGTGTGTTAGAAATCCTTGGCATATGAGGAATCAGGGGAAGACATAACTCCTTGAAAAAGCTCTTCAAATGATTCCAAAATGTTCTCTCCTCCTGTTAAGAACTCTGACACCTTGCAGCCTGGCAAGGAGATGATGGCAGGAGAGTGAAGGGTTGGAAACCATGTCAGAAAGAGGAATGGTGGGGGCTGGGACAGTCAGAGAGATCATGAGAGCTGCCTTCAAATATTTTTTAAGTTTATTCATTTTGAGAGAGAAAGAGAAGAGAATTTGTGCAAGCAAGAGGGGGAAAGGCAGAGAGAGAGGGAGAGAGAGAGAGAATCCCAAGTAGGCTTCTCTCTGTCAGTGTGGAGCCTGATGAAGGACTCAAACTCATGAAACATGAGATCATGACCTGAGCTGAAATCAAGAGTCAGATGCCTAACTGACTAAGCCATTCAGGTGTCCCTGCCTTCAAATACTTATAGAGTCATGAGGGCAGATTTTTTAAAAAATTTTTTATGGTTTTTATTTATTTCTGAGAGAGAGAGAGAGAGAGGCAGAGTGAGCAGTGGAGGGTCAGAGAGAGAAGGAGATACAGAATGTGTAGCAGGCTCCAGGCTCTGAACTGGCCATCAACACAGAGCCCAACACGGGGCTTGAACCCACAAACTATGAGATCATGGCCTGAACAGAAGTCAGATGGTTAACCGACTGAGCCACCCAGGTGCCCAGATGTTATTTATTTGATATAATCACAAAGGGTAGAAGTATGACTGATAGGGGAAAGTCCGGGGAAACAGAATTCATCTCAGTGGAAACAAGAACTTTAAAATCAAGCTGTTCATAGAGGATCGGGGATTCCCTGTCTTTACCCATGTTCCAGCCCAGCCCTCAGCAACCAAGTGGTCACTGCAGATTCCATCACTAGATGGGGAGGAGAGTATTAGATTGAGTGGCCAGTCATTTTCCTCCCAAGTTCTGAGATGCTATAGGCTCAACCAGATCTAAGAGGCAACTGTCTCTCAGATGCCCAAAACCCCAACACACCCACATGAAGTCTGGCCATTTCACGGGCAGAGTTAGATGCAGCTGACGTCCTGTGTACCAGAGGCAGGACGGCATCTTTGTAGCTGATACCAAGGCCAGCTGTGCTGTGGCCAAGGCTGACTAGGGAGTAGTTCAGAATGGGCCATGGAGCCCCACTGTTTGGGTTTGAATCCCAGTCCTGCCCCTTCCTAGCTGGGAGACCATGTTTCATCATTTCTGTGCCCTGGTATCTTCATCTGAAAAAATGGCATCAAAATTGATGGCATCAATCTCACTGGGCTAAAGGAAGTGAGTAAATGTGTGTAAAGAAGTGGAACATAGTGAATGCTGTGTGAGTCTTGGTTACCATCAGCTCCTGTCCCAGTCCAAAGTGGTGGGTGAGAGGCTCCTCCCAGACCATCTGAATGGAGTCTCTCTACCAAAATGACCAAGATCCCTTGTGACACTTTTACTACCAGAGGACAAGCAGGTGCCTGTGGTTCATAGGATCTGAGGAATAGAATGACTGAGGCTATAACTCTTTCTTTATAGTCCTTAGGGGGACATATTATAAGCCGACATCGCTATTCAGATCTGAATCCAATTTTGGCTGTGGGGAATGCTATTCTCAATCTGATATCAGAAGGTAAGCTACCCCAGAACATTCTGGATTGCAACCTAAGATTTTTTTTGTCTTTCTTTTTAAGGAATTGGTATAAGTCAGAGCACTGATCTCTGGTTCTCAATCCACCATGGGGAGCTCAGGCTCCTAGAGGAAGGCACACTGATACAAGGGAGTGGCTAGTGCTTCCTTCTGGCACCACGGCCCACGTACACACAACATTCACCCCACCATAGCTGTGTGATAGCCAGGGGTGGTGTACAGAGGCTGAGGTGAAGGCTGTCTGCTGCCTGAGGACTGTTCTCTCCTCTCCTTCATGCCCCTCCCTTCAGCTGCTGTGTGAGGAGCCACAAGTCTGAGGAGGACACATATCAGAAACCGTGGACCGTCTAGGGACAGGAGGAAGGCAAGGATGAATTTTACATGCTGGCTGACAGAATCGTTCCCTGGGGCTTCTCCGTGCAAAACTACCCTTGTCTCCCTGGAAACAGCTCTCTCCCTGCCTCCGCTGCTCCAAGAATGCTGGCATGCGCCTTTACTGGGCACTAACTGCATGCTAGGCTGTGCTGGACATCTTACACACAGCATGTGTAGTCCAGCCAACCTCCCTGCTGTCACTTGCAGAGACAGGCACAGGATGAGAACCATCATCCGCATCATGCTGCCTCCCCAGGGCCTCTGGGTCTCCTTCCCGCCACCTCTCCCAGTCCCTCACCCACAACCCATCAGATACACACTCCTTCTGTCCCTCCCACTTGGCCAGCCAATCATTTACCCTCCTACGGGCTGACCGGACCCAGGCACTAGGGTGCAGGGAAGCAATCACAGTCTGCTCCCCACATGAACTTTGGGGGTGTATCCGAGCAGGAATTATATCACAGGAAATGTAATCCTCCCAAGGGGGTTTGTTGGCCATATTATGATCCCATCCCTGACTGATGGGAAGTGCTGGGAGAGCCTCTGTGCAGAGCAAAAGTTCTCACATCCTTATTCAGCTTTGCATGGGGCCCGCCCAAGAGGGAGGAGAGGAAAGGCCTCACCCTGGCCTGCCCTGCACAGCTATTTTCCTGAGTCCTCCCTGCCTGTGGTCGAATGCAACCCCAGCTTGACCCCCAAACACCAGGAAAGAAGAAGCCAAGACTCTGGGGTATCAGGATAGCAAGGATAGCCTGGCCTGCATGCAGGGCCTTCTACTACATTAGTAGTAGTGGTACTAGTAGTACTAGTAGCAGTTTTCCCCGGGGGGGGGGGGGGGGGGGCTGGTGGTTTCCTTTGGCTTAAGGTCTGTGCATTTCCAGTTCTGCCAAAGCCACCCCCTCCCTGAGCGCAGTGTTTCTCCAGTGCTGGTAGATGATTCGGTAACTTGGCAGCAGGGCAGGCCAGCAAAGGTCAGCAGAGGCTCCTTCTGGGGCGCTCCTGCCTCCTTTTCAATGACCCCTACATTCCAATCAGCATCTTGCCTCCTTCGCCAAGAACAGAATCCATCTCAGATTTGCTGGGCTGTAGTTTGATCTCATGGCACCTGCTGTGGAGCCACAAACCACATTTTAAAACCAGAAGACACTGCTCTGACCACTAAATTGTAACACTGGGCCGAAAGGAGGGTTTGTGAATTGCTCACTTTGTTTGCAAGATGTAGGTCTCCAGCTTAGATGCCAACGGCAGCAGCAAGAACAAAAAGCAGGGGCACCTGAGTGGCTCAGTCGGTTAAGTGTCCGACTTGGGCTCAGGTCATGATCTCACGGTTCATGGGTTCGAGCCCTGCATCCGGCTCTGTGCTGACAGCTAGCTCAGAGCCTGGAGCCTATTTCAGATTCTGTGTCTCCCTCTCTCTCTGCCCCTCCCCTCCCCACGCTGTCTCTCTCTCTCTCTCTCTCTCTCTCAGAAATAAATTTTAAAAATAAATAAATAAAATAAATTCTTAAAAAAAAAAAGAACAAAAAGCAAATGCAATGACTTGAGCTCTGTTAATAGTGGAAATAAACCCTGTCTCCACTGAAGCTATGCTCTTACCTTGAGCACAGTATTGAACAAGTTAGGTGTAGTTAACCAGCTGCCTGAAAGTGAAAACGGTGCAGCCATGACAGGCCTCAGAGGCGGCAGGAGACCTCGTTCACATAGCACATGTGATGAGATGAGTAAATGTCAAGAGGCTCCTGCCAGCCCTGTCTGTGCAGGGGAGTGTGGGAACCTTGGACTGTCACACGCTAGGACTGCTGCATCACTCGGTGCAGAGGGAGGTGACCTTTTCCTCCTTGCTGCTGACATTTAAGAGTACAGAATAATCTGACATTCCTCACTGCAACTGTGCAGAAATGTCATTTTCTTTGCAGAAGGTACACGGCAGATCCCTCTAAATGACCATTTTCTTGCCGGGTTGGCAAGTGCAGACCTTAAGCCAGAGGAAATTTTGGAATCCGTATACATCCCTCACTCTCAAAAGGTAAGAATTCTGCTGGCTGCTTTTAAGAGTGTGTTTTTCCCTTTTTGTGACGGAACGCAGTCATCTTTTCGTGACGGAACACAGTCATCTTTAGAAATCTGAAAACAGATGGAAGGAAAATAACTGCCCTGAAAACCTGTTTCCTGTCCACTGTAGACTGGCCCGGCACCAAGGCCCTCAGACACCCTCGGGCAAACAGCTCTGAGCTGTGGATTTGGGGTTGTTGTTTCAGCTGCGGGGTGGGGCCTGCTGAGGGCATGTGGTTGTGCCTCCACACCCCTCTGTGTCTACAGATCAACTCTGAGAGGCGCAAATTAAAGCTCTCTGGCTGTGGAACAAGCTTCTCCGCCTGACCCACAAAGAGGTGGAGGCTGGGACAGGGCCTCCCCAGTTCTGACTCTAGCTAACCCCAACAGCTCACAAGAACACGAGGGCCTCCAGATGTTTGCTAACACAGGATATCTGGGATTGATGTGGCCACCCAGCTGGCTATTGAATGTGGCCTCTGTCTTCACTCAATGCTCCGTGTCTCTCCCCAAAACCATACCTGAATCCAAGAGGTTGATCTCTCCAGAAAGAGGCACACACACACACGCACGCACGCACGCTCGCACGCAGGCACACACAATGGTGAAAAGCCAGGAGTTAGCTTGGTTATGCAGGAAGTCTCATATTAAGTCATGTTTTCAGCATGCATGATCTTCGTTTATTTTTCCTTTGGATGGAAACTTTGAAATGTATTCTAGTCCAAAGTGTATCCGTGAAGGCCCAAGATAGAAAACCAGGCAGGCACAAACACCCTTGGTGGCCGCACAGATGGGAACACACTTGAGGCACAGGCCATCACCATTAACCCCCAAGTTGCAACATCAGCAGGTCACAATGCCAAAGCTCCAGTGGGGCAGCCATTGCCCTCCCGACTCCTGTTCTTGATACAAGATTCCCTATTCCACTGTCAGAAACTTCTATTCAAATCCTTTATAACCTTTGCAAAGAGGAAAGGTAGTCATTTCTACAAACCAAGAAATGTGGTGGGTCTCTTTCTTACTTCAAGCAAATTACATTTTTTTCCCTTTTTTAATAGTTTGTTGTCAAGTTGGTTTCCATATAACACCCAGTGCTCATCCCCACAAGTGCCCCCCTCTGTGCCCATCCCCCCCCTTCCACTCCCCCCATACCCATCAGTCCTCAGTTCTGTTCTCAGCATTCAAGAGTCTCTCATGGTTTGCCTCCCCCCCACCCCGTTTCCTCCCTTCTTCTCCTCCACAGTCCTCCGTTAAGTTCCTCCTAATCCTCCTATACGTGCAAATATATGGTATCTGTCCTTCTCTGCCTGACTTATTTCGCTCAGCATAACACCCTTGAGTTCCATCCATGTTGCTACACATGGTCAGATTTTATTCTTTCTCATTGCCATTGTATTCCATGGTATAGATAAACCACATCTTCTTGATCCATTTGTCAGTAGATGGACACTTAGGCTCTTTCCATGTTTTGGCTATTGTGGAGAGTGCTGCTATGAACATTGGGGTACATGTGCTCCTATGCATCAGCACTCCTGTATCCCTTAGGTAAATTCCTAGCAGTGCTATTGCTGGGTCATAGGGGAGTTCTATTGTTAGTTTTTTTTAGGAACCTCCACACTATTTTCCAGAGGGGCTGAACCAGTTTGCATTTCCACCAACAGTGTAGGAGGGTGCCCATTTCTCCACATCCTCGCCAGCATCTAGAGTTCTCTGATTTGCTCATTTTAGCCACTCTGACTGGCGTGAGGTGGTATCTCAGTGTGGTTTTGATTTGTATTTCCCTGATGAGGAGGGATGCTGAGCATCGTTTCATGGGTCTGTTGGCCATCTGGATGTCCTCTTTGGAGAAGTGTCTGTTCATGTCTTCTGCCCATTTCTTCACTGGGTTGTTTGTTTTTCGGGTGTGGAGTTTGATGAGTTCCTTATAGATTTTGGATACTAGCCCTTTATCTGACATGTCATTTGCAACAATCTTTTCCCATTCCGTCGGTTGCCAATTAGTTTTATGGATTGTCTCCTTTGCCGTGCAGAAGTTTTAATCTTGATGAGGTCCCAATAGTTCATTTTTGCTCTTGATTCCCTTGCTTTTGAAGATGTGTCAAGTAAGAAATCGCTGCGTTTGAGGTCAAGGAGCTTGTTTCCTGCTTTCTCCTCTAGGGTGTTGATAGTTTTCTGTCTCACGTTCAGGTCCTTTATCCATTTTGAGTTTATTTTTGTGCATGGTGTGAGAAAATGATCTAGTTTCATTCTTCTGCATGTTGCTGTCCAGTTCTCCCAGCACCATGTGTTAAAGAGGCTGTCTTTTTTCCATTGGATCCTCTTTCCTGTTTTGTCAAAGATTAGTTGGCTGTATACTTTTGGGTCCAATTCTGAGTTCTCTATTCTATTCCATTGGTCTATGTATCTGTTTTTGTGTCAACGCCATACTGTTTTGATGATGACAGCTTTGTAGTAGAGGCTAACGTCTAGGATGGTGATGCCTCCCGTTTTGNTGCAACTTTGCTGAATTCATGGATCAATTCTAGTAGGGTTCTGCTGGAGTCTGTCGGGTTTTCTATGTAGAGTATCATGTTGTCTACAAAAAGTGAAAGTTTGACTTCTTCTCTGCCAAATCTGATGCCTGTTATTTCCTTTTGTTGTCTGATGGCTGATGCTAGGACTTCCAGCACTATGTTAAACAATAGTGGTGAGAGTGGACATCAAGCAAATTACATTTAAAAGCACCCGTGTGCTCAGTCAGTTAAAACATCAGACTTCAGCTCAAGTCATGATCTCACGGTACATGAGTTCAAGCCCCGCATCGGACTCTGTGCCGACAGCTCAGAGTCTGGAGCCTGGACCCTGATTCAGATTCTGTCTCCCTCTATCTCTGTCCCTCCCCCTTCTCACGAGGACAGAGGCATCTGAAGACTAGAGGCGAGAGCACCTGGAAATGATCCAGGCATCCTGGCCTCAGGAAAAGCACACGGTGATCCCTGTTCCTTGAGGGAATTGGGCTTTGGGGGTGGACATTTGGGAGGATTCCATTCTCACTTTGAATGAGAAACCAGCCAACTTGTACTCTAATTGTGCCAAGTGTCTTTTGTGTCCCTTTAGATGGAGTCTAAGTGATTAATTAGTGGCACCAAGAAGCAGAAACTATGCTCTTACTTTTGACGTGTCAAATAACCCCAAATGGTTCTCGTGTCCACAGTGGGAATTTGTGTCAGCCTTCCGGCAGGCTCAGTGCCAGCAAAATGCCTTGGCCGATGTGAATGCTGGCATGCGAGTCATACTCAAAGAAGGCACAGACACCATCAAGGAGCTGAGCCTTTCCTACGGAGGGGTTGGGGAAACCACAATCAGTGCACATAAATCCTGCCAGCAGCTCATAGGGAGGTAAGCAACGAACCCTGCACCCCAAAGGTGAAACTTGACATCAAAAAACAAAAACAAAGAACTAGTGGAAGTTTGGCTCTGACAAGGGTTGTTAACGACCTGGGAAGATGTGAACTCCTATATGTAAAATCACTGCTTGTTCTTTCTGTAATTTTGCTAATAAAGCAAACCTAGCTTGACTTTGACTAATTAGGGGCTGCTCCTTGGGGGAGGGCTACAACAACAATGGACTGTGCCCCACCCCAGTTCTCATGTGCACATCAGTTCTCCCCCAGACCCACACCAGGCAGGCTCCAAGGGCACCTAAAGCCACTCCCACCTGGGTGCCCTCTGTTTCTTCCTCAGTAGAGGCCAGCTGGTTCCTAATGGAATTGGCTCTCGTGATCTGTTTGTGTAATGGTTCCATCATGTTCTGGCTCTTCAACATGCTTGGTTCATGTTGCAACGAACTGGGCCCATCCTGCCCCTGTCATGACCCTTGGGCCACTCGGAGCAGCCTCCCAGGCCTCGATTTTCCTGAAGGGCTTGGGAAGATGATTTCTAAGTTCACTTCCACGTCATAAAAGGAGACTTTGGGTTCTCTAAATTATTATTATCCGGTATCTAGCACATGCTGTGGGATCGAGACTGCCCTTTAAGTGTCCCTTCCTCACCTCTAACCCCACCAGGCCCTGGAATGAGCTGATGCTGGAGGGAGCTTGCAGGCTGCTTCTGGAAGAGGTCTCCCTCCCAGGCTGTGCTCCAGGAGGAAGAGTGGAATTCAAGAGGACTTTGGTGGTCAGCTTCTTCTTCAAATTCTACCTAGAAGTTCTGCAGGAACTGAAGAAGCTTATGAAACTTGTGTCTGTAAGTGGCTTGGCTTTTCTGTGCTCCTTGCAGCCATACGCCCCCAGCTTTTCCACCACTTTTGCAGACTGTCTTATGGGCAGTTTGTGCCATTACCTGTCATCTGTTCTGAGTCAGCCCTTGTCGGTTCCCAACTCTTCCTCCTTCAGGGATTCATCCCTGCAGGACTACCACATGAGGCCCAGGATGCCACACTGTCTTCAGTTCACGGATGTTCACTGTGTGCCCTGAGCAACTAAACATTACAGTGCTCCTGCCTCCAATGTGGGATTTCTTTCTTTTAAAATCAGCTTTTCTGGGGGCACCTGGGTGACTCAGTGGGTTAAGCATCTGACTCTTGATTTAGGCTCAGGTTATGATCTCACAAACTGTGAAGGTTCAGAGCCTGCTTGGGATTCTCTTTCGCCCTCTCTGCGCCTTCCCCCTGCTTGCACTCTTTCTCCCTCACAAGATAAACATTTTAAAAAAATAATAAAATTGACTTTACTGAAGTATGATTACACATAATAAAATGCAGCTATTCATACTCAATGACTTTTAACAAATGTGTAAACCCATGTAGCCACCACCTCAAACAAGCTGTAAAGCATTTGCATCACCCAAAAAGTACCTTTTGACCCCTTTGCAGTCAGTCCTCCCACACCTGCCCCTCGGCAACCACTCGTCTGCTTCATGGCACTATAGATTAGGCTTACCTATTCTAAAATTTTGTATTCAATATAAAATGTAAAAATTTTTTATTTTTCATAACACACTAAAATTTTGTTTGAATGCAAATATTTAAATGGCTTCTTTCTAGATTTTTAAATTGTAAACAAGCAAGGCAAAATATTTTCTTTCTCTCTCTCTATTTATTTCCCAGACCAGAATTATAACTCTCACTCTACCTCATACCCCCTGTTTCAAACCACACCCCATCCCAACACTCGTCAAGTCACCTCAAGTGTTCAATTTTCATTACACGGAGGTAGACCCTCACCAACCACGTTCACCAGGGTAATAATCGCTGCCATTTAATTTCAGAATCAAGATACTTGGTGTGTTTCAGATACCCAGAGAGCTTCCCAATTTTACTGCTGAACTGCTGAGTTGCTGAGAAAAACAATCAAGATGTAGGCTCTTTTGTGTACAGTGAACTCCAGCTCATTCTGGGATGGCTTCTCCGGCCCCCAGTGTTCCAGCTTGTCCTGTCTTTACCCAGCTCACTGACAGGCCTCTCCCTCCTCGGGGTGGCTTGGGGATCAGATCCAAACCAGTCCATCCAGTTCCTCATTATGTGGGAAGGGAGGGCAAGACACCTTCATAAAAAGGGAGACCCTGGGGAGATGATGTGGATTTTGGTATTCCAGGCTACCCCAGCCTAGCAGTTTCTTAGATACTTCAGCCAAGTCATTTTCACACAAACCAAAGCTCAGTTTAATCATAGGCTAATCAGTTTATCTTTATTGTTTTGAATGGTCTCTCAGGACAGCCATCATTATCCTGAAATTTCAGACCGATTCCTAAGTGCTCTAGAAGATTTCCCCATCACAGGACCCCGGGGAGTCCAAAGGTATCAGGTCAGTGAGTATTATTTAACAGAAACTTAAAAACTTAGAGATAAGCTATAGTTATTTGAACAAAGCAAGCTCTTCAGAGTTGCAATTTGTAGTTCTGACTTTCTAATTTGGGCTGGCACATTGCCCTTTGTTTAGGCCAAGTCAGGGAGATGCTGGATCTAAGATCAGGCCTGAGCTACCACTACACACACTGGAGGCTGGACCAACCTGGAATGGTTTGACCATCTGACTAATCATTGATAGTGTCCTCAAACAGCTGTTCTTTGGGCATTTGTTTGATGAACACCTAAGCCAGGTGTGAGGGAAGGACTGAATAAGAGAGTAGCAAGTTTCTGCCTCCAGCCCTGATTGCAAATATCTCATCTCCAGTCAGCAAAACAAGGGCCCTGCCAGTACTTGAACCCACCCTTCTTGAAGGACAATTTAGAAAATATCCATTATCATCTGTTAGCACACAGTCCCTCACCCACCCTATCTACACACACACACACACACACACACACACACACACACACACACAGATTTTCCCTCAGAAGAGTTCCAAAATAAACACTTCCTCCAAATCTGTATCCTCCCAGTAATGTTTTGGGGCCACTTACAGGGGCAGCCAAAGCACCTTGGTCTAGATCTAAGTGGACTCCATTGTCATTTGTTCCCCTCCCCTCTCCCCTACCCCAGGCACTACTCAAGTTGACACTCAAGCTTTTAGCTTAGATTTTGGTTCCCCACCCTCTGGAATTATATCACTTTAGACCTCATCATCTTGATCACTTTCTCTGTAGACAGTTTAGTCATGGAAAAGGTAAGAAAGCAGGACAGGGAGAACCTTTGAGTTCCAGAAGAAAACAGTACAGGGGCACAACTTGGGAAAAGAAGATGACAAAAGAAGAGGCTAAGATGCCCCTTCACCTACTTCACAGTTCAGCCAAAAGGTTGGCATTGCCACATAATTGACAGGACAATTACCCAGTCTAGTAACATCATTGAATTGTTGCACTTATCATCTGACCCACTCCAGTGTTTGTGGTCTGATGGTGACTGATTTCTCAATCCTGAATCAGGAGTGTTGGCCATTTGTGAAGTTTCAAGTTGTCCAGGGCAACTCTTGTCTCCTCTGCAGAGTGTGGATTCTCACCAGTCCCTCCAAGATCCAGTGGGACGCCCCATCATGCACCTGTCAGGTCTTAAACATGCTACAGGTGAAGCTGTATTTTGTGATGACATCCCTATGGTGGATAGAGAACTTTTCATGGTTTTGGTGACCAGTACAAGAGCCCATGCAAAAATCATGTAAGTAAATAGAAAGCTTTCAAAAAATACTTTTAAAAGCACACTTGCAGATATCCACCTGTTGTGCTATGTCCTAAACCCAAAGAACCAAAAATTGAAAGAATAAAGAAAAGGGCACCAACCATCCCCAGGAGGAGGAAGGGGGTGGTATCTGGAAATGACCATTATGAAAGAGAACAAAAATTTCAGTTATGGGCTCCTTGCTTTCTTCTAACCTCATTACACCTCATCTCCCTGCTGTAGCCGCAGGCATGGCTCAAAGGAGCAACTCTGAGTAGGGCTAATACTCAGCTGGTGATAAAACCTTGAAATAATGCATTTCTGAATGGTAAATGCCCACTGTCCTAAGCTTCCCAAGAATGTTCCTTGCCTCAGCCACACGGCCCCTCCCCCAGGTCCTCTCCTGTAGTTAGTGTTACCCCTGGCCCAGCAGGCAGCCTCCTGGACCATATGGCAGGTTAGCTTTTATTGTTTGGGACCTACGCTGGACAGTTGTTCATATTTCTGTTTTCGACCATGTTCTATCCTTTCCTCAGGTCTGGGGCCCTCAAAGCTTGCTGATTTCTACTTCTTGAATATTTCTCTTTTTCCAGATCAATTGATTTGTCTGAGGCCCTTGAACTGCCCGGAGTGGTTGATGTGATAACAGCTGAGGACATTCCAGGCACCAATGGTGCTGAGGATGACAAATTGTTGGCTGTAGATGAGGTACAGAGCATGCTTTCTCAGATGACTCTGTAGATAATCACCAAGGTACCACCTCCAGCTGGTTTTCAGTCCCCGCCCCCCTACATTGTGGGATAGATGTGCTGATTCTTCCAGCTTCTCTATATACCTAACATCTTTATTCAGACAGACTTAACTCTTCTGGAGTCAGGAAGTTACACAGTAAAAAGGAAATCATAAACATACAGAAAAACAAGTCTTAGTTTTCCCACTGTGTGCTATTGAGTCAATTTCTCTCATCTAAAGAATAAATTTAGGAACTGACCTGTATCAGGATACAATACCCTAGAAAAAAGAACAGCCACTCCCTGTTATCTGTATTGAACTCCCTCCCTTCCTAGACCAACTCCACACATACACACCTCCACACCACCCCTCACTAACTTTTATTCACTCCATTTGTAATAAAGTTGCTTTTGCCACCTTTGACAGTTTAATTCAATTCTGCAAACATTCACTAAACACTTGCTTTTGGAGCCAGGCTAATTTGGTTCATGTTCCATCTCCACTGTTCACTAGCCGGGTGCATTTGGGTATCATTATCTGGAAAATGGGAACAATCACTGCACCAATCCCATGGTGTTCTAGTGAGATCTGAATGGGTTAATGCATATAAAATGCTTACAATGATGCTTGGCACGTAAAGGTTCTCAGTAAGTGTTAGCGTGTTAGCTATTATTGTCACTTCTTGATGAGTCACACAGACTTTCTCCTCCATGAAACGATTCACTGTTCTTTTGATTGAACTCCAGATGAAGAGGTCAGTTTTTATTTAAGAGCTATATCATCTGCTCAGGCTGCCATAACAAAATACCACAGACTGGGCCACTTTTAAAAAAGCAGAAATTTGTTTTTTCACAGTTCAGTGACTGATCACCCAAGATCAAGATGTTGGCAGGTTTGGTTTTTCCTGAGGCCGCTCTTCCTGGTTTGCAGGTGGCCGTCTTCTCACTGTGTCATCACATGACTTTTGTCTGAGGATGAGCACCCATGATATCTCTTCCTCTTCTTAAAAAGACACCAGTCATATTGGATTAGAGCTCTGCCCTTATGACCTCATTTAATCTTAATTACCCTTAATTACTTAAAGGCCCTATCTCCAAATACAGTCACATTGAACATTAAGGCTTCAACATTTGGATTTGAGAAAGAGGGGACACAGTACAGCTGGTAACACGAATCAAATTGTACAAGAAACACTTTCCTTATCTTTAAACTCTAAAATGATAAATGATACCATGAAGATATTACATTTGAACCAAGGTTGACAGAGGACACAGCACATTCAGATCACAGCCAATCTCACATCTACTCTGGGGCTTACATTTATTGAGTAAAATGGCCAATAGAATCATTGCCAAACAATAATAACAAAGATACCAGCCACTGGTAAGGGTAAAGTAGGACTATTCCTACTGATATTTTTCTTCCTGCTTCATGCATGTACTTTCTGCAGGTGCTTTGCGTGGGCCAGATCATCTGTGCTGTGGTTGCAGAGACAGATGTACAGGCAAAGAGTGCAATTGAAAAGATAAAGATCACCTATGAAGATCTGGAGCCCATAATCTTCACCATCAATGTAAGCAGACTGGCTGGTTTCTTTCCTGTAAGGTTGTAGAATCAAAAACACCTTTGAAAATTTCTTAATGCAAGACTAATTTTTTTTTCTTGTCACTGGCTTGCCCTGGAAAAATAAGCTTTCTCTGGAAGATATTACTCATATGAATTGAAATTCGCTTTGGCTCTAAGAAATGGCAGGGTTGGAGTGGGGTGAGGAAACAAACCAAGAATTGAAGTTTCTTTCTCTTTTACATTCAAAAAGTCTAGAAGGAATCAATCCAGGGCTTATGTAGAGTTCTGTGTCAGAGATCTGGGCTCCTTGTATCTAGTCACTGCATCAAGCATGGTTTCTATCCTCTAGGTCACACTTTGCTCCACAATGGCTACTGAAGCTTTGGCCATTAAGTCCACATTCCAGACAGAAGAGAGAATGAGGTGATGAAGAAGGGCATCTCCTGTCCCTTTAAGGACACTTCCCATAATCTCACTAGTTAGCTCCTAGTCAGATGCCACACCTCACGGGGAGCTGGGAAATGTAGACTTTATTCCAGGTGACTACATATCCACTAAAAATTGGGGAAGATAATGATAATGGATATTGAGAACAATCATGTTTTCAAAATGGGGTCCCAAAACAGTGGGACTTTCATGATGGAATTACACAGAAATTTCAACTCTTATTTTTGGGTCTAGCGGAAGGAATGAAAATGCTATTAATAAGCAGAAAGAATGGGGGCACCTGGGTGGCTCAGTCGGTTAAGCATCCGACTTTGGCGCAGGTCATGAATATCCTGGTTTGTGAATTCCAGCCCTGCATCGGGCTCTGTGCTGACAGTTCAGAGCCTGGAGCCTGCTTCGGATTCTGTGTGTCCCACTCTCTCTGACCCTCCCATGCTTATTCTCTGTCTCTCTCATTAATAAATAAATATTTAAAAAAAATTTTTTTAAACAATGAATGATTAGAATAGAAAATTCAGATGCAGAGTAGGATTTGCAGGTCCTAACTCAATGAAGGGCAAGTTCAAAGTAACTGAGTTTAGAAAAGCTTTCTTATTTGTGCACTTGTGACAGAAAATAAAATTTTTTCAAAGGCCCCGTGAACCACTTGACATTTTAAAAATGTGCCTAAAAGGCACAACTTGCTCAATATTCTAAGTGTTAAAAAGGTCATGTTTCTTGATCTTTCTAAACCAAACCAATTCTGTTCCAAATTCCCATTTTGCCAAGTTTCCAAGAAGTCCAGACCATTTCTTTTGGCTCAGTCTCCCTCCTGGGGTTGTACTAGGATCCTAATATCAGTTTTTGAAATTTCAATTCTAATCCCATTTCTTCAAGGAGGAAATGGTATCCAGAAGAAAAACCATGAAATATCCTGGGATACAGAATGGTTAGAGTTCTAGAGTTCTCTCAGAATAGGACTGTCCAGAGTCAGCTAAAATTGTCTTTTGTGAATGAAAGTAGGTAACAAAATAGTCATAGATACCAATACTTATTCACCCATCCATTCATTCATTCATTCATTTAAATGACTGTATATATGAGAGGCAGCAGTAAGGGTAGTGGCTAAAAGCACATTTTCTAGAACCAAACTGCTAGTTTTGAATCTTGGCTGCACCACTTACTGTGTAACCTTAGATGAGTTTGGTAACCTCTCTGAGACATGGTTTCTTCATCTGTAAAATGGGGATAGTACTAATAATCACCTGTTCCCTGGACATCCACACTAAAATGAGAAATGAGTATTTATCATCATGAGATATCATAACATCCCCTAATCTCAATTCTTAACATTTCCCTACTCCTTCTTGTTGGTTTTCCCTGCACTCTAGAAGACATCCTCAGACTTCCATCTTGCCTCTGCCGTGAGCCCACTACTCCATTACTACCCTGCTTGATGACTCCCTTCATGCGTCCCAGTAGATGGCTAATTGGGGAGGTTTACTGGCCTTTGACTAAAAAAAAAAAAATGGCAATGGAAGAAAAAAATTTTAATTGACTTTTGTGGTTTATTCCTATCATTTAGGATGCCATAAAGCACAACTCATTCCTATGCCCTGAAAAAAAACTTGAACAAGGAAACATTGAGGAGGCATTTGAAAAAGTCGATCAAATTGTTGAAGGTAAGCAGCTCAGGATATTTAATAGAATCTTTGCATGATTCTGTTCCAGAGCAGACACTGAGAGTGTGTGATTTCTTCCAAGAAAGGGCATCCTCTAAAGACTTAGCACTTTGCCAGATTTCTCTTATATCTCTTTCTCTCAAATTGTGAGGGAGGGCGCCTTTAGAGGTGAGGGGCAGAACAACAGAATAAATAGAAAAATCCTTAGCACTTTGTTTAGTCAAAGACAGAGAAACAGAACCAAACACTTCCAATTTGTTATACAAAACTATAGTCTCTGAAACAGATTGCCCTTAGCTGCTGCAGAACAAATGCCTGCTCCATCAGTTCCTTGGCCAGGACAAATCCAGACTGGTCAGTCCACATCTTACATGCTTGGGAATTACTCAACATGGTAGTTTCCAATGAGCACACACTTTCAGGAATTTCCCTTTGCTTGCACTTAACAGGAGAGGTTCATGTTGGAGGACAGGAACATTTCTACATGGAAACACAAAGAGTGCTTGTTATTCCAAAGGCAGAGGACAAAGAGCTGGACATTTATGTGTCAACACAGGATCCAGCCCACGTGCAGGTGAGGTCCAGGATTGCCCTTACCTTCTGAACTTCCTAATTTCATCATGGCCTTCAATCCCCATACCCTTGCAGTCAGTAGCCATTCTTCCTGTAGAAACTTGATGTCCAAGTATTGGACATCAGTGGAGCAGCTAAGTAAGATACCAAAACTCTTTTATTTTTTTTTTCTGGTCTTGTCAAGTAAGTACAAGAACAGCTGTGGTGAAGGGGATTCACAGCACACTTATCCTGGTGACCACTGAGTAATGTATAGAACTGCTGAAACACTATAGTGTACACCCAAAACTAACATAACACTGTGTTAACTATACTGGAATGAATATTAAATAAAATTAACAAAATTAAAGAAAAGAACAGCCACAGTCATTTCAGTTTTAAAGAGTACATTCATTTGTGACATGTTTAAATGAGCTCTATGATTGGATAGCAACACTAAATTATATCTGTACTTGCCTTTTCTCTAAAATAATCATTACAGATAACGTTTGGAGTAAACATATCACTTTACAGCACATTTTAATTCTCCCAGTCTCAAAGTGCTCTAGGTTTTAGCTGCAAACATTTTCTTTAGAAGTTTGTCAGGCATTTGCTGATTTTCACCTTATTGGAAGGTAAGTCTAGGCATTTGGCTAGGATTCCGGCTCTGACAGGAATCCAGGATTTTGACAGTTTCCCTTCTGGAAAATACTATTTTTCTGCTGGAAAGGCTGTTCTGTAAGATTAACGATGTTAATGAACTCAACAGAGCTCTCTGCTAAACGGATTTACATTATCTTAGTTTGGGTTTTGTTTTTTGTTTGTTTGTTTGTTTTCTGACAGTAAGTGTGGATGAATATTGCTGTGATGTTTCAGAAAACAAAAGGTTTCTTTGCCATTTCTTGTAAAACTTTTCCATTACCTTTCACAGAAAACAGTGTCCTCTACTTTAAACGTCCCCATCAACAGGATTACCTGTCATGTCAAGCGGGTGGGTGGAGGTTTTGGCGGAAAAATAGGAAGACCAGCTGTATTTGGGGCTATTGCAGCTGTGGGTGCTATCAAGTAAGTGTGCTCCGGGATACAGGAGGGTGTAAACTGTACAGAGCTAAGGGCAAATCCATGGACTGAGAGTAACTTGGATTGCTGTCGTAACTACCCAAGTGTCCTTGGGCAACTCAGGCTCCTATCTCTTTTTCTTTATAATTATAGATATAATACCACCTTCTTAGAGTTATTGGAAAAGTCACATGCACCAAGGACTTCAAATGAGCTATGAAAAGGAAAAGTGATATTATTAGTTAAACAGCTCCAAGGCTGAGGCTGCCCCTCCCTGAGCTTCATGAAAGGTGACCCATTTAGGGGTGGGGCCAGTCTCTTGCCCAAGTGGAATGCCAAGGGGGAGGCTCCTCCTCGACTTTCCCTTCCTACTCTAGCTGCAGACAGGGTGGCATGAGGAAAGAAAGGCTCCCACCCTCTGCCTCTCTGCACCTGGAAGGACTGGCTAGTCAATGTTTGCTTAATGACAGATGACATCCTCAAAGAGAGTTCCCAGGCTAAGGAAATTCCCAGCAAGGAAGGCTTGCTCCTTCGCTGTTCATGTTGTTCAGGTTGCTGGATTTTCTGTTTCTTGTTCATTTTCTATGACTATTTCTTGGTAGTTGCAAAGTATTGTCAGAGACCCAATCAGCCTGCAAAGTTCAAATGTCCTGCTTCCTTTGACAAATTCTGTGTAGTTCAAAGCTAGGTCCTAAAGCACTCAGATGTTTGTCTTATTCTGCAGTGAGAGGCAGGAAATCACAAGATCTGAATCCCATCTTCAGTTCTTTCCATAATGAACCTCTCTATTCACACCCACCAAATACCCAGAAGGAGCAATCAGTTCATCATACTCCCAACAGGCTTTGTGCCTTTAAGACTTCTCAAGCATTACTGCACAGTAGACGCATCCGACAAGCATTTAAGTAAGTCCCAATGCCTAGGCTGCCCCATGCCAATGAGGGCATCAGTATAGTTTAAAACTAACCCAGTGGTTCCACTGTGCAGCCAAGTGTGGCAACCAGTGTCTTACGCTACAACCCCACCTTAGCACACATCTGGCATGCATTAAGTAGTCCCCAGAGCGGTGTTGCCAAATTGTTGATAATAAGAGTCTCTAGGGGCTCCCGGAGTTGTGAGTGTCCCGGAGTTGTGATCTCATGGTTTGTGAGTTCAAGCTCAGCCTGGAGCTTGCTGCTGTCAGAGCAGAGCCCACTTCTGATTCTCTGTCCCCCCCCTCTCTCTGCCCCTCCCCTCTCTCAAAAATAAAATAAATAAGAGTCTCCTAGGCTTATAGAAATTCCTGTCTCTCCATCCCAGACCCACTGAGTCAGAACCACCAGGGGGTGGACACAGAAACCTTACATTTAACTGATGCTCCAGGTAGTCTTCACCATTAAAAAAACAACAAAAACCAAAACAAAAAAAAAAAAAACACAAAACAGGAAACCTTGTGCCAGAATTGTAATTTTCAACATGCACCTGAAAGTATCTCATAAGAATCACTGAGAAAAATTCCAATTCTAGGGCCCCTCCCTAAAGTACCGAATGAGAATCCTAGTGCTAAGGGTCAGTAATCTGCATTTTTGCCAGCATGTCGGATGATTCTTCTACACTCCAAAGTATGGGAACCACTGCCCTGGAGATACAGAAAGGCTGAATCTCCTAGCTGCCCAAAGGCCCTACATGGCCAACATAATAGCATTCATGGGTGAAAATTAAAATGCTGAGCCAGCATCCTAAAGATAAGTACTTGGCCTTGCTTTTGCAGTTGTGTTAAGTATGGATTTATCTACTTGCATTCTTTCAACTTTGTAACTAGTGGTGGGGATATGCAAAGTGGCTGGATCTGGGTGAGCATGAAATCTGAACCCTTAAGAACACAAGTTAACTGGAATTCATCATTAATCACTTTAGCTAGATCTCTAACTATTGAGTTATAGGCTACAGAAAAAGTAGTAATTTAGTCATATATTAATTCAGATCAGTGCCTAGCTTATTGTATGCACTCAAGGACTATACGTGGGATGGATGGATGGATGGTTAAATGAATGGCTGGATAAATAGGTGGGAGAATGGATGGAGGATGGATGGCCAGGAAGGTAGCTAGATGGATGCTTGGGTAGATAATTAAATGAGGGGTTGAATAAATAGGCGGTGGATGCTAGATGGGTAGGTGATGAATAGGGGAATGGATCAATGGGTGGGTGGAATGGATAGAAAATCTAAGATTTGTTTTCTTTAGAACTGGTCATCCCATTCGTCTTGTTCTTGATCGTGAAGATGACATGTTAATAACTGGGGGAAGACACCCATTATTTGGAAAATATAAAGTGAGTATTCAGCTTGAAATTATTAAGATACCTCATTTTAAGAGACTCTTAAATATAGAGAACAAACAGGGCTGCTGGAGGGGTTTGGGGTAGGGGAATCAGCTAAATGGGCAGGGGGCATTAAGGAGGACACTTGTTAGGATGAGCACTGGATGCTATATGTAAGTGATTAATCACTAAATTCTATTCCTGAAATCATTATTACACTAAATGTTAACTAACCTGGATGTAAATTAAAAATAAGAAGAAGAAGAAGAAGAGGAAGAAGAAGAAGAAAATTTTTAAAATACCTCATTTTATCTTACTGGTTTTTGTCGTTTTCTATTATTTTGATTTTGCTAAATTCTAAAAACAAATAATAATCTTATCCAAAATAGTAAATAAGTGGGGCACCTGGGTGGCTCAGTAGGTTAAGCATCTGACTCTTGATTGCTCAGATCATAATCTCACAGTTTATGAGATAGGGTCCTATGTCAGACTCTGCAATAACACCAGAGAGCCTGCTTGGGATTCTCTCTCTCCGTTTCTCCCTCTCTCTCTCTCTGCCCATCTCCTGCTCACATGTTCTCTCTCTCTCTCAAAATAAATAAACATTAAAAAATAATAATAAAATAAAATGTTAAATGAGAATGCTGTGTATTTGAATTCTCATATTTTTATGAGGGACTTTTAGTACATCTAGTATAGACTGGAATGTAAAAATACAATTTCAAATGATAAAAACATTACTGAAAGAATAAGATTTTTGTTAGTAGTTCCCCAAAGACAAAAAATGAAAGAAGCTCGAACATTTGTTATACCAAAACTTCTTGACTATTAAAATATTTTGCGGTTGAAATATTTGGAAACGATTTTACCATTTTTACTACATAATCATTTTTACAAGTGTTTCTGCCAAGTTGTTAGGAAAGTATCACAAAAGTTCCTTGAAAATAGGAAAAAAAGATCCACGAACAATGAAATAATTTTAAATTGTTTCAAACCATGCTCATTGCCTTTTTTACAACTACAGCATAAACACCATTAAAAATACTGTTGACATCTGAGTTGCCTGGGTGGCTCAGGTGGTTGAGCATCTGATACTTAATTTTGGCTCAGGTCATGATCCCAGGATTGTGAGATCAAGCCCCATGTTGGGCTCCACACTGAGCATGGAGCCTGCTTAAGATTCTCCTCTCTCTGTCTGTCTGTCTCTCTCTCTCTCAATCTCTCTTTCTCACTGTGCCCCTTTCCGGCTCTTTCTCTCTCTCAAAAAATAAAAATAATAAAAAATACTTTAACATTTAGTTGACAAAAATAGTACTTTTCAAATTTGTGACTGAGTTTTTGGAATAGTTCTTATGTAATGTGTTAGTTCTATATTAAATGTGTTCTATCTGGGAATTGCTTATAGTGTATATATAGCACTACATATAGCAACCTCTACCTGAGGTTGCCATTGCCTTCAATTACTAAATTATTATATTTCTTGGAATACTAAAGCCATACCACAGCACCATTTTATTTCTTCCATTGGCATTAGTAATTTTTATAATTAGAGAGAAAAGGAAACAGTTGGCCATTAATTTTTATTTGCCTTCAAATGCAAAGAAATGAATATTCACAATTATTATTATCTTCTAGTACCAAGAACAATGTAGAGCCACATTCTGGGATTGTGGCAGTTTGCGTTGTTATGGTGGTTGTTGAGTTCTTTGGTTTTGGCCCATTATAAACCAGGCTTTATTTATGCTGTAGTTGTGAGACTGTTTTAATACTAGTACTTATTTAGAAGGTTCTAGACTTTGAATATTTTGGTAATTATGGTTTTATAAAATATAACTTAAATGAGGAAAATAAACTTTGGAAAATCCAAGTTTTATTTTATTTTTAAAGAAATATAATTTTACTTTCAATATGTTTGTGTGAGACGTGTGTGTGTATATGGATAGACAGAGAGAGAGAGAGAGAAATCCTCATTCATACCTAGCTAACATAGTTTTGCTCAGTTTTTCAGAGCTGTTTGTAAATTAGCATAATAGATGTTTATGTGTGAAAAAGTCCTTCCAAAAATTCTTAAAGTTTATAAACATTTTAAGAATTCTCTCTGTTACCTTATTTATTATACTATTTTGCTTAGCAATCATTTCTTTGTGAAAAGTCAAAGGTAAACTTCAGCCTAGCGTTTGTCAAAATTACCATGAATTCTGAATTCATGGATTTCCCTGCATTTGCTCGAGTTTGTTATCCAATATTTCCATAGGTGCTAGTAACCAAAAAGCTGTGCCCATTTTCAGAATGTCCAAGGCACCAGGGCCAACCCTTTTCTGGTAGAACTACAACAGTCTTTTCAGTCTGTGCCGTGCAGACCAACTGGTCTACGTGGGTGGGAAGAGAATGGCAACTTCAGAAAAATACAAGGTGCTCTTGTGAGTCCCAAAAAGAACATCATCACTAGTTCACATTTGTTATATCCTTAACCAATCACAAAGCACTTCATCAGCTCCCTAAATGGGAGCAGCCATTCTCATGTCCATTCCCCAGCATCCACTTCTGAGATGCACTGTGATTCTTTCCCACGCAGTCTGGAATTCCAGAGACTTTCCCATCAGGGGGAGAAACCACAGACTAAATTAGAAGGAAAACTAGTAAAAAGTGAAGGAGAATCTGTCAGAAGTAAAGAAGAAGAGGGTGGCAATTATACAGCAGGAGGCAAGCAAGGACTTTGGAATTCCACACTGACTGTGAAGCCGGAAAATTACATGTTGAAAGGAAAGGCTCAGCAAAATCCAGGTCACAGGAGGTCTTTGTCACCCAAGCATGGAAAACCAAGGGATAGCCAGATGTGACATACCACCAAGCAAACGGAAGAAGAGTCTGTCTTCAATTCCACCCAGTAGTAGAGTTGGGCTATGACTTGAACTGTAAATTTTAAACAAATCATAAAATGTCCATCATTTGGTGACAGGTGGGATTCATGAACAATGGGCGAATCAAAGCTCTAGACATTGAGTGTTTCATTAATGGAGGATGCACACTGGATGACTCTGAGCAGGTATGTGCATCAGAAACTAGCACCATCCCTAATCATGAATAGAATGCAGAATTTCTAGATGAGTCTTTCTGGAGCATGTTTCTTCAGGTACTTATCAAGTTCCACAAGCAGTTAGACTCTGTACTTGACTTTTACAGAAAAAAAAAAGCATTGTCCGATATATATTAATATCTCCTTTTACTTTAGGTAACAGAATTTCTTATATTAAAGCTGGAAAATGCCTATAAAATCCGCAACCTTAGATTCCGGGGCCGCGCATGCATGACAAATTTACCATCCAATACGGCCTTTCGCGGATTTGGCTTCCCACAAGGAACCCTGATAACAGAATCTTGCATCACAGCTGTGGCAGCCAAATGTGGCCTTCTTCCAGAAGAGGTAAGATTGTCATTAAGGTCGTAACCAAAGTTAGTCAAGAATCAGACAAGGCAGGGAACTAGCTACCCAAAGAAAAAACATAGAAGAACCACTCAAATTAGTCCTGACTCAGAATTCAAGATAAATTAAATGCTCCCTGAAGGAAATGACTCCACTATCTTCCTACCTCCTTAGACAAAAAGCTTTCTGGTTCTTTCTTTTTCCTTACTTGTACAAAAATAATTACTCTTTGTTTTTAAAGTTTATTTATTTATTTTGAGAGGGGGAGAGAGAGAATCCCAAGCAGGTTCTGCACTGTCAGCACGAGCCCGACCAGGGGCTCAAACTCAGGAACTGTGAGATAGTGACCTGAGCCAAAACCCAGAATTAGATGCTTAACCGACTGAGCCACCCAGGCACCCCAAAAATAATTACCCTTTTAAAAATTTTAACCAGTAATTAAAGTAAAAAGTGGGGCAACTACGGGCACCTGGGTGGCTCAGTCAGTTAAGTGTCTGACTTCGGCTCAGGTCATGATCTTGCAGTTTGTAAGTTCAAGTCCTGCTTTGGGGTCTGTGCTGACAGCTCAGAGCCTGGAGCCTGCTTCGGATTCTGTGTCTCTCTCTCACTCTCTCTGACCCATCCTCCACTCATGCTCTGTGTGTGTGTGTCTCTCTCTGAAAAATAAATAAACGTTAAAAAAAAGGTTGTTTTTTTTTTAAAGTGGGGGCACTTATGTGGCACAGTCAGTTGAGCGTCTGACTCTTGATCTCGGTTTAGGTCATGATCTCATGGTTCCTGAGTTCTAACCCTACACTGGGCTCTGTGCTGATGTCGCCAAGCCTGCTTGGGATTCTATCTCTCCCTCTCTCTCTCTGCTCCTCCCCTGCTTGTGCTCTCTCTCTCAAAATAAATACATAAATTTTTAAAAATTTTTTTAACTTTTAAAAACAGAATAAAATAAATAAATATAGTAAAAAATGAATGTCCCCTTCTTCATTCCATCATCCCTATTAGTCAAGGGCAACCATTGTTAATGGTTCTATGTTTATTGTTCCAGCCCTCTATATTCATATACACATATATAAATAAACATAAACATTGATATATAATATATATGTCCATAAGCAGTTATTTACCAAAATGAGACTATAATAAACATATAATTCTGCACCTTACTTTTTCTACTTGACAATAGGCTATGGCTATCTTCCTGTGTCAGTAGAATAATCCACTTCATTCTTTTTCATAACTGAATAGTCTTATGTAATGTGGACTTACTATAATTTATTTAGCCCCCCCACTATTTATATACATTTATGTTGTCACCCATTGTTGGCTATTAAAATGATGTTGCAAGAAACATCTTGGTACCCATTTACCAGAATATACATGTATTTTTGCTCTGTTGTATATGTCTGTAGAATAAATTTATTGAAAACTTTCGAGAGCTCTCCTGTGAAAAGAATGCCCTCTAAAAATATTATTTTGTATAGTACCCTAGAAGGTGCACAGTATATACAGGATGCTAGGCCAGAGAGAGGCAGTCACTGGCAATTGAGATAATCAATAACACTTTTCTCCCCCTCACACATTTCAAGTAGACCCCAGCCTACATTTTATGCTTCTTTTTCCTGTTTCCCCAAAATAGTCCATCTGCTCCAGAAAGCACTCTCTTTATAATGTCCTTTGAACCCCTTTGCCACTAAGTCCAACAGAGAGGACCACTGGGTTTGTGATTGTCAGAGTACTTCCCACACACAAGAGAACACCTACATATTGTACAAGGAAGACAATAGTTATCCTCAGAGAAGTCACATAAAGTATTCTATGGGTGTAAAGGAGGAAGACATCACTTTGGCTTGGAGGGAGGAGAGTCAGGAAGAACTTTCCAGAAAAGATGACACTTAACATAGGCCTTAAAGAATAAGAGGCACAAAAAAATTAGTTAATTAGTTAAAAATAAATTTAAATTAAAAAAAAGAATAACAGGGTTGCCTGGGTGGCTTAGTCGGTTAAGCGACCGACTTTCGCTTAGGTCATGNAAATGCAGCAACTTGAACAAGGGAAGGCAACCTCTTTGTGGTTCAGTTTCCTTATCTATGTAATGAGGGCAATATGACTCACCACACAGGTTTCCTACAAGAATCAAATGAGTTAGCACTTTGTTTTCATAAAATGAATAGTATTTGTTTCATAAAGTGAATAGTATTTGTTTTCATAAACTGGATAATATTCTTCCAATGTTACTGCCAATAGTAATAATTCTTTTATTGTTACTAGGGTGAAATGAGGATAATGAAAATTTCCTGAGCATATCTCAGCAGGCTCTCCTTCTTTGTCAAGTCTTGCAGGCTTCTAGGACATAGGACACACCTATATTCAAATACATTTTTAGAAAGATTTGACCACACATTCCGAAGACAATCAGAAGGCTTAGGGAAGATCTGCTATTTGTTATTAGCTGCAATGCTATTCCTCTCTATCAGAACAAATTTTCAGTTATGACAATAAATCCTTGCTTTTATTTACAATCTACCAACTCTTCTTCATCCTCTGAATGCTGTAGGAAAAAAGGAATATCTGCTTCTTTCAGCCCCTTCTTCCTACTGCCATTCAGGGGTCAGTTACTACCCCTGCCCTCCACTCTCAGGAGGGAGAAGCCCTGATTGGTACATTGAAGAAGAAATAAGAAATAACCCCCATGATTTTTGTAAAAGTACACGTTGTTCAGAGAAAGAAGATATACCCTGTCTTCTCCCCACCAAAGTTTGTGTTTTAATGGGGAAGCTTTTCAAGTATCGATTTTGCAGTCAGTTTCTATCTTACCATAACTATTGACTCCACTTCTCACCCATTTCAGATTAGGGAGAAAAACATGTACAAAACCATTGATAAAACCATCTACAAACAAGCATTCAGCCCTGAGACCCTTCTAAGATGTTGGAATGAGTGTCTGGACAAGTCTTCCTTTCACAGCAGAAGAATGCAAGTGGAAGAGTTTAATAAGAAGAATTATTGGAAGAAGAAAGGCATTGCAATTATCCCCATGAAGTTTTCTGTTGGCTTTGCTGCAACAAGCTATCACCAGGTAAAGCTTTTATATGTGAGAAATAACCCTCATGTGAGATGCACTGCTACCCCAATCAGCTCTTGCTGACTTTGGGAGAGTGGAGTATGTCCCAGGCACTGAACCCCTCCATCCCCCAGCAACTGGGAGAAATGTTCAGAACTCTCCTTCTGCAAGCACATTCAACAGTGCAGTAGAAAAATGTCTCGGTGGCAGAAAATGGCATCAGCAAGCCTGAGAACTGCCCCAGTTTAACTGCCAAGACACAGCAGTGACCATGACCACCACCTCATCCAACACTGAATCATCCCTATTCTAAGGTAACAAGAGCCCACAAGGCCCATTGTGCTGAGCTTTCTGTGCCCTGAGGTTATGACTTAGGCAGGAAGGGGGCCTCTCTTGGTCTGTGCCCCAGATACCTCAGTTCTTCTCAGTGCTCCTAAGTCTAGGCAGAGAAGTCACTGCATGCTGCCCTGACCAGCTGGCTGTTTCAGGCTACCTCTCCCAGGAATATGTGTCAGTGCTGATGGGGAAATAGGGAGGTATGGTCCAAAAATCCTTCCAGGTAGATTTGCAAAAGGAAGAGGCAGTTCATTCAGAGGCCCTCTCCAGAAGGGGAGAAGGAAAGGTGGCAAATAGATGCGCCCATTAAATAATACAAGACTAGTACAGACGAATCTTCCCAGCAACCTCAATGGGTCACATACGGGAAAGCTATTTCGAAACTAGGAAATGTTGCTTCCCCATTATTTTCCACCAGAAGCAAAGACTCTGCAACTGAAGAGATCTTATATGCATTAGATCTAAATCTAAAAATACACTAGATCTCCATTGTGTGTATATCACAAAAAAACGTTTTTCCACTTAACACTCAACTACTAGCAGCCGCTAGACACACACACATGCACACACCACAAAAGCTGCCCTGTCCAAGGAAATCCTTCTTAGGGAATAAAGAAGTTGCCCCAAACCCTAATCAACGGGAGTCAGGTGGACCTGAGAAATCCTTGCCCTGCCACTTACTAGTGTGTGATATGAAGCAAATTAATTAATCTCTCTGAGCCTCAGCTTCCTCAATTATAAAATAAGAATAATAATCCTTTCTCTTAGGATTGATAAGGATTCAAAAAGCTAATAAATACAAAGCACTCGGCAGGGTTCCTGAAACTCTGTGTAGTGGTTCTAGGCAGCCCACAGCTCTCCCTCAGAAGTTCTCAGGCACACCTCTCAGGTCTGGGGCTCCTTCAGCAGGTAGGATGAGACCCCCTGGCCTCCTGAGTCACACTCCTGTTCAGACACAGCATGCCCATTCTCTACAGAGGTGCAGGAAAGGTAACTGTCACACCTACGAGCTGGGAGTGACTCACTGTTGGAGCGTAAGAGATTCTAGATATCTGCCTATGTGGTTTTTTCTCTGACACCAAATGTTGTGTTTTTTCTGCTTCAGTTCTCCAATTCTCCAACACCAACTGAGCATGCAACAATTCAATTCAATTCTGACACTAACTAACCAGAGTTAGCACAGACTCCACAGATCAAGGGCTAAGTCGCATAAGACTGCCTCCACTTAACACACCAGTGAAAGAGGGGTGCCCAAGCTACTCACACTTCTGCCCAGGCAACTACAAAATCAGGGAGTTTCCACTACCCACCTCCCTTAGGTTCAGTAATTTGCTGGAACAACTCATAGAACTCAGGAAAGCATTTTACTTACAATTATTACTAGTTTGATACAAAGGATATCAGCCAAGGAGAGAGGGCAAGATGGCGGAGAAGTAAGGAGCTCCGTACCTGCACTCGCGCCCATACATCACACAGAAAAGATCTGAAGCCATTGGAAACCTTACAAAACCAGAGAGATTGGGAGAAAAAGGATGCAGAATCCACTGAGAGAGCCTTCTAACGGCTACCTCAAGAAACAAGCCAGAGTACACAAGGTGGAGAGTCCCAAATATCACTACGAATAGGAAAATAAAATAACCAAGGTCCCAACAAGAGAGACCAAGGGATACCATTCAAAAAACACTCTCTGAAAGGATAGGCCCTGGAAAGTCAAAGAGTCTTCTTGGATATAGCATCGCTCATAGAAACAGAGAGCATAAAAGGTCTTTAAAGCCAACAAGAGCCGGAAAGCTAACTAAAATGACGAAACGAAAGACCTCTCCTCCAAAGAAACTCCAAGAAGAAATGGCGGCTAATGAACTGCTCAAAACAGATATCAGCAGCATAACTGAACAAGATTTTAGAATAATAATGGTAAAATTAATAGCTGGGCTTGAAAAAAACATAGGGGACATCAAAGAAACTATGGCTACAGACAGAATGGAAAAAAAAGGATATCAGCCAAGAACAGCCCCATGGAGGAGATGCATAAGGCAAGGTATGGGAGAAGAGGTGTGGGGCTTTTATGCCCTCTCATTCCAGCTTATGGGTGTGTTCACCAACCCAGAAGCTCCCCAAACCCCATCGTTTGAGAGTTTTATGGAAGTTTCATTACATAGGTGCACTTGATTAAATCATTGGCCGTTGTGATTGAACTCAATCTCTAGCTCCTCCCCCTCTCTGAAGGTGAGAGTGGGGAGGGCTGAAAGCTGGAACCCTCTAACCATGTGTTTGGTTTTTCTGGCAACAATTCCCACCCCCCACAAGCTGTCTATGTTTCCCTCGAGAATCATCTGAACAGCAGACAAAAAATAATAAGTTCCCAGGATTTTAGGACCTCTGTGCCAAAAATCAGAGACAAAGACCATATATTTATTTTTTATTATACAACACTTCCACACACCTGTATGGCTGCCCCTCATCTGAACCACAGTCTACTCTCTGCCATCATCCATGGGAGCCAACTTCTCATCTTGACACACACAGAGACACACAAATCCTTAAACCAAGCAATGATGTTAAATCTCTTTTTGAAAGGTCTCCAGTTTCTTCACAGAGTTCCAAATTGATGCACTCTAGAATCACCAGGCTGGGAGTTGAAATGTATTATTTCAGGGTAGCTGATGACTCACAAACCTGGAACACCTACTCTCTAAACTAGGCATTGGGAGCATGGTCAAGAGAGAGTCAAAAGACCCACATTGATAAATACTATTATTAGCATCTATAAGCCTGGGTGCCCCAAAGCTCCTCCGAGTCATTCTGGACCTCCAGGCATTGCCAGACAGAATAAAGTCTTTATTCCTCCCCCTTCTCCTCCTCCTCCTCCTCCTCCTCCTCCTGGAATGAAACATTTCCACTCATCGAATTCAACAAACATTTATTCAGTCCCTCTGTGATTCAGACTTGCTCCAAGTTCTCAATAGGACACAAACTTGAACTTTTGATTCTCTCACAGAAGAGCTTGTCACCCCCCTATATTCATTTCCTATGGCTGCCATAAGAAAATACCACAAACTGTGTGGCTTACAACAACAAATTTGTGCTCTCACAGTTCTGGAGGCTTGGAGTTCAAAATCCAGGTGTCAGGAGGGTAATGCTCCTTCCGAAATCTCCAGAGGAGAACTCTTCTTTGCCTCTTCCAGCTTCTGGTAGCTCCTGGTATTCCTCAGCTTGTGGCTGCATTACTCTAATCTCTGCCTCCATCTTTACGTGGCCTTCTTTGCTGTGTGTCTTCACACGGCCTTATATAAGTCATTGAATTTAGAGCCCACCCTAATGCACTATGACCTCATCTTAACTGATTATATCTGCAAAACTGTATTTCCAAATAAGGTTGCATTCTGAAGTTCCAGGTATACAGGAATTTGCAGGGGACATTAACCAACCCCGTTCACCCTGTAAGAGGAAGTGCAGAGACGCGGGTAACTGATCCTTCCAAGATGGGAATGAGAAGCATATGAGCAAAGCTTTAACAAAACAGACTGTAGGTGTGGGTCTGAAGGCTGGGGAGCAGGCCAGGAAGTGAGACCAGCCTAAGTATGAGCACAGGTCAGGAAGGAGCAGCAGTAAGGCAACGCAGGAAAAGACAATGATGAAACTGGAAAAGTACAAGAGACCAAATCCTAAAAGGCCTCATATTGTAATAAAGAGCTAGGCTTTCCGTTATGGATAACGGGGAATTTTTGCCCAACTTGCCCAGTGGTGAACACTTCTCTTCATGATTCCATTCAGTTGTCTCTTTGGGGAAGTCCTTCCCCATGCTTCTCAAAAGCAGTTGGGTCTGTCCTCCCAGGTCTCCAGAGCCCCTTATGCATGCCCATTATCTCACAAATCATTCTGCATTACAATGACCTGCTTTCCAACCTGTCCCCGCATTACAGTGTGAGCTACTACACTGTTGAGGAAGAACCACATCTTGTTCATCTGTGTATGTCCAGAGCTGAGCACAGGTTGCCACATAACGTGTGTCAAGTATCTAAGAAATGTTTAATTAGTTAGCTGAGCAGTCAGCCAGAGATTTTAATCAGGGGAGTGACTTTCAAATAACTGGAACCAATATTCATAACTCCTGCGTATCCAAAGGGGCTCCTATTAAAAACAAGTTCTTGAATAAACCAGGTTCTTTACCAGGTCACCAGATAACTTTTGCACAAAACACGTTCCTAACTAAACCAGGTTCTTTACCAAGTCACCAGGTGACTTTTGCACAAAACAGAACTAAGCTTCAGAATCTCACCAGGAAATCCTGCCTCTATGACCCTCCCCACTCTGTGAGACTGGTATATCACTACTCATTTTT
Source organism: Crocuta crocuta (assembly GCF_008692635.1). Lineage (NCBI taxonomy): Eukaryota > Metazoa > Chordata > Mammalia > Carnivora > Hyaenidae > Crocuta > Crocuta crocuta. Next base: position 935,827 of record NW_027533263.1, read on the forward strand.
TAATATTGAACCTCACTAAACTTGAACTGAGCTGTGCCTTTTGGGTTGTTTTACTAGGCAGCTGCACTTGTTCATATCTACACAGATGGGTCTGTATTGGTCACACATGGAGGCAACGAACTGGGACAAGGTATTCACACCAAAATGCTGCAGGTAAAATCAATAAAATTAAGTCCTTAATCTCTCTCTCTTTCAATTGTTTTTATATTTACTATTTGTTTTCAAATTTTTATTTAAATTGTTGTTAGTTAACGTATAGTGTAGTATTTTCAGGAGTAGAATTAAGTGATACATCACTCTCATATAACACCCAGTGCTCAACATGACACGTCTGTAATTGCCCTCCTTAATATCCATCACCCATTTAGCGCACTCCTCCCACCCCATCAACCCTCAGTTTCTTCTCTATCATAGACTGTTTTATAGTTTGTTTCCCTTTATTCCTCTTTTTTTCCCATTCCCATATGTTTATCTGTTTTGTTTCTTAAATTCCAAATATGATGAAATCATATAGTATTTGTCTTTCTCTGACTTATTTCACTTAGCATAATACACTTTAACTCCATCCACATCATTTCAAATGGCAAGATATGTACAATATTCTACATATATATAGAGAGAGAATGTGTATATATATGTGTATATATATACATATATATACACACACACATTCATCTCATTTATCCATTCATCAGTCAATGGACATTTGGGCTCTTCCATAGTTTAGCTATTGTCGATAATGCTGCTGTAAACATCAAGGTTCATGTACCCCTTTGGATCTGTATTTTTATATCCTTTGGATAAATACCTAGTAGTCCAGTTGCTAGATCACAGGGTAGTTCTATTTTTAACTATTTGAGGAAACTCCATACTGTTTTCCAGAGTGACTGCACCAGTTTGCATTCCACCAACAGTGCAAGAAGAATCTGCATCCTTGCCAACACTTTTTTCTTGTGTTGTTAATGTTAGCCATTCTGACAGGTGTGAGGTGTTATCTCATCATGGTTTTGATTTGTGTTTCCCGATGATGACTGATGTTGAGTATCTTTTCATGTGTCTGTTAGCCATTTAGATATCTTCTTTGGTAAATGTCTATTCATGTCTCCTGCCCATTTCTTCACAGGACTATTGTTTTTTTGGGTGTTGAGTTTGATAAGTTTTTTATAAATTTTGGAAACTAACCCTTTATCAGACATGTCATTTGCAAATATCTCCTCCCATTATGTAGGCTGCCTTTTAGTTTTGTGATTGTTTCCTTTGCTGTGCAGAAGTTTTTTATCTTGATGAAGTCCCAATAGCTCATTTTTGCTTTTGTTTCCCTTGCCTCTGGAGACATGTCTAGTAAGAAGTTGCTATGGCCAAGGTCAAAGAGGTTGCTGCCTATGTTCTCCTCTAGAATTTTGATGGTTTCCTGTCTTACATTTAGGTCTTTCACCCACTTTGAATTTATTTTTGTGTATGGTGTGAAAAATTGGTCCATTTTCATTCTTCTGCATGTTGCTGTCCAGTTTTCTGACACCATTTATTGAAGAGACTGTCTTTTTTCCATTGACTATTCTTTCCTGCTATGGCAAAGATTAGTTTACCATATAGCTGTGGAACCATTTCTGGGTTTTCTTTTATTTTCCACTGATCTATGTGTCTGTTTTTGTGTTGGTACCATACTGCCTTGATGACTACAGCTTTGTAATATAAAGTCTGGAATTGCGATACCCCCAGCTTTGCTTTTCTCTTTCAGGATTTCTTTGTCTATTTAGGGTCTTTTCTGGTTTCCACATTTTAGGATTGTTTGTTCTAGCTCTGTGAAAATTTCTGGTGGTATTTTGATAGGTATTGCATTAAATACGTAGATTGCTTTGTTTAGACATTTTAACATTGTTCTTCCAGTCCATGAGCATGGAATGTTCTTCCATTTCTTTGTGTCCTCCTCAATTTCTTTCATAAGTATTCTATAGTTTTCAGAATACAGATCTTTTACCTCTTTGGTTTGGTTCATTCTTAGGTATCTTATTGGTTCTGGTGCAGTTGTAAATAGGATCAATTCCTTGATTTCTTTTTCTACTGCTTCATTGTTGGTGTATAGAAATGCAACAGATTTCTGTACATTAGTTTTATATTCTGTGACTTTGCTGAATTCATGTGTTAGTTGTAGCAGTTTTTTGGAAGAGCCCTATGGGTTTTATATACAGAGTATCATGCTGTCTGCAAATAGTGAAAGTTAGTTGTTAATCTCTCTTTACATTGTTGACATGACTGACATGTCGCACTAATTTTAAGTTTATGATGGCCCCCTGTATTCAAACCCTAAGATCTTGACTATTTGGTTGAAAAAGTTTTTACATATCAAAGAGAATGTCTGAGGTGGCAGAAATCCCATGCATGTACAAATAGTCCTGGAGCTTGGCCAGGATTTATGGGTGGAAGTGGTTGTTAGTGAAAACACCACTAATGAGCCCCTGGAACACTGTGGTAGGTGTGCCATGCAGCTTACCCAGAGTAGGAGTTTCTTGTTTTTTCTATTTAAGACCAGTATGTATGATTTTTAAAGTTTAAACCAACAATATTAGGTTTCTAATATACTATTGGACAAGTAAGGACAAACATTTCATCAACTGCCATCATGCTATAATTCTTAAAGAAAATCTTAACATACACATACATACACACAGAGTAGGAAGATACAATCTCAAGAGAAAAAAAAGAATAATCCTTTAAATTGAACAAATAAACTGACAAATTTATTATATTATCATGTACACATCTGCAGCTTTTGACTATCCAGCCCCTTAGCTCATTTGGAATACAGCCACTACATTCCATATATTCCTAAAAGGCCCCTCAATTCTGGTACCTTTTAGCCCCATCTCCTGCCTTTCCCCAGCTGCACAGATATAGGTACAGGTGCCATGTCTGGCTAGTCATGCTGCCTGAATCCACTAGCTACAAGGATGGGTCCAGGAAGAAGGCATAGGACCGAGATCCTTTCCTGGGACTGATGTATGGGCCCTGGTAGAAAAGAACTATCATTCCCTTGTAGTTGTTTGGCTCCTATGCTGTAGGCCAGAGGTTGTCAGAGGCAATTTTCCTGTGCCACAGAGGAAGTATGTCTAATGTCTACTCTTGGATATAATATAGCCATCAAAGAAAAATAAATGTGAAGGGCAGTGAAGGAACCCTGATGAAACCATAAAGACCTAGATACAGATATATGTGACGCTGGCCCCATCTGCCCTTCCCAGTTATAGGACACAATAAATTCCCTTTGGCTCTTCATCACCAAGAAACAATAAAATTTTCCTTTTCTTTTTTTATCATATTGCCTCTTTCTGGGGAAACTTAATTTTACAATAGCATTAGTCTATACAGTGGCATCGGGGGATAGTACATAACTGCAGACATCTGGAGAAAGTGGTTTTGCAAAACCTAAAGAACCACAAAAACCAAAATAATGATTTTTCTCTTCCTTCCTTCCCACTCTTTCTTTTTCTTTTTTTCATTTGTTGTGATTAAATATCTTTCTTTCCACATGTGTCTGCTAGAGAACCTGGAAGAAAAAGAATGGAAAAGAAAATAGTGAACAGCAAATACTAGAGGATTGGAAGCAGGAGGGAACAAACAGAAGATAAGGGGGAAATCCAAAGATAAAGTGGGGATGAGGGCAAGAGAGCAGACAGACCGTCAGGGTCATTTCAAATTCATGTGATGCTGATATCAACAGTTTAAGACCAACCTTTGAACCAGTCAGTCCAATCTCTCTCTTCCTGTCACTGCTAACATGTGAAACTCAAAAAAAAAAAAAGGAAATACTTAACATCTAAACACTCATTTTCAATGGAAGAACCTCTACGTAATATTGCCAAGAAAACATTTTAAAAATCAGCATGAGGCAGGGCTCTTGGGTGGCTCAGCCGGTTGAGTGTCTGACTCTTGATTTCAGCTCAGGTCATGATCTCAGGGTTATGGGGTAGAATCCCATGTCAGGCTCCAGGCTGAGCACAGAGCCTGCTTAAGATTCTTTCTCTCTCTCCCTCTGACTCTTTCCCCCACACACTCTGTCTCTAAAATTAAATAACCAGCATGAGGCTCTACTAAAAAGGCTTTTAACTTTTATTTTAGGTTTTCAAGGATATCATGGATGTGATAAAAATGGTAGTATTTTTTTCATTTAAAACTGACTCAGATCTTCATAGAAGACTTTGCTGGACATGAAAATATTTCTTTTTCTCATAGGTGGCCAGCCATGAATTAAAACTACCCATGTCTTATATGCATGTCTGCGAGACAAGCACGGCCACGGTGCCGAATACAATTGCTACAGCAGCTTCCATTGGTTCGGATGTCAATGGCAAAGCCGTCCAGGTGCTTCCTGCCGCCTGTCTTTTCCTTTCAACACTTTTTCCATATTGCTGGTTTTCTTAGCTGGATACAGACACGAGAAATTGCCTTCAGAGAAGTCATTCAAGTCACTAAACATAGGCTTAGGATAGCCAAAATGTCAGGATAGGGTGCCAGTTAGAGTAGGCTAAACTGCGGTGACAAACAGATACACAATACAGTGACTCAAGCACAACAAAAGTCCCTTTCTTACATATATAACAGTCCACAGGGAGTGCCTTGTCATTAGAGTACCCTGAGGTTAATGGCAGTTCCTCCACCTTCAACATGGGGCTTTCAATGTTCCCCTGAGCAGCAGCATGAGGGAAAAAGCATGGAGGTCAGAGCTGGAAGTGATGTGAGTCACTTCCACTGATCATCCAATAGCAGAACCAGTCTCAGGCCATGTCTAACTGCAGGGGAGGTTGGGGAAATGTAGAGTAGTGAGGCACCACACACCCAGCTACTGTGGAAGAAGGGGAGAATAGATGTTGGTGAACAAGCAGTCTCTGTCCCTGGTAGACACAGAAAGAAGAAACCTGGGTACCAAGTATTGCAGAGCTGGGCATGTTTCCTCTGACGCAAACAAGTACTTGCAGGCAGGTAAGCAGGCAGAACCCCAGCCAAGTAGATATAGCTCAATTAAAGTGTCTACATGAGTGGAATTCTACCACAGCACTCATGCTTATCCTTTGTACTTGTCTTCTAACCAATTATTTTTTTAACTACTAAATTTTCACTTCTTCAGAAAAGACTCTGACTTCAATATTCCTTAATTAAGATATCTGATTGCATGTACTTTTGAAGTAATATCTATTTGTCATGTTTCTATTAAAAACATTCCGCTTTTTCCATTGGGATGTTGTGAGAGGCATATTGTGAGAACACTGCACTAATGCTACCAAGAGATATCACCTTCAAATCCATCTTTGTGGAGATACTTGTTAGGGGCTAAAATCCAGAGGCTCTTCCCCTCAGAACAACTGTGTGGGAAACTTCAAATTCATAAGACCCAGTTTTCGATAGGATCCAACACAGATAAGAATCACTCAGTGTGTGTGGGAGTTGTCAACCCAAACTAAGATTAACCCATTTTCTAGAGTTTTTGGTTTGGTTAAGGATCAGAAACTTTGCAGATCTAGATTATTATAAAGACAAATTTAGTTATTTTCTCACTTCACACCCAAAGCCAATGCCTTCATTGCAGTAGTTTGATGGTGGATGGATGAACATATGCGAGGATGGACAGAGAATTGAATAATATTTCAGACCCAGAGGGATAATGGCATGTTATTGCTGCAGATTAGAATGCACAGATGAGGGGCGCCTGGGTGGCTTAGTCGGTTAAGCGTCCAACTTTTGCTTAGGTCATGATCTCGCAGTTCGTGGGTTCGAGCCCCGCATCGGGCTCTGTGCTGACTGCCAGCTCAGAGCCTGGAGGCTGTTTCAGAGTCTGTGTCTCCCTCTCTCTCTGACCCTCCCCTGCTCACGCTGTCTCTCTCTCTCCTAGAAATAAATAAAAAAATATTAAAAAAAAAAATAGAATGCACAGATGAGAATGAAAATAAGATGTTTTGTTCCTTTTATTTTAATGGCTAGAGAATACAAAAGAAGATGTAAGTAAAAAAAAATGCAGAAAAAGAGAAGGAATTAAGAACACAAAACAAATATTCTTAGAAAGGGGACCTGAAAGTAGAAATTCAGCTGAGCCCATATCTTCACAGGAAGTGAACTAGGGAAGTTTAAAAAAAACCTGCAATAACTGATACTCTCCTCAAGGTCAGGAGCTATGTTGTTATTGTCTCTGTGTTCCCAATGTATTAGTATCAAGCACTCCATAAACATTCACGGACCTAATCAATTATCAATTACTATTCTTCCACACAAATCCTAACCACTGGGCTCTTCTCTAATGAGGATTCACTTCTTTACCCTTTCAAGAATGCATGTCAGATCCTTCTGAAACGCCTTGAGCCCATCATTAAGAAAAATCCAGGAGGTACATGGGAGGACTGGGTAAGTGTTCTAATCTGTTTGTTACTAAATGAGAAAGCAATCCTAACCAGTGCTGAGACACGCAGACTGCACAGAGGTAGTTTTTCTCGGAGTGGATTTCTGCAAAAGGGCAGAATTGCAAAAGATTGAGACAGCTGCTTCATGCTGTATACCAGAACATGTGAGTGAGAGCACACAGGGAACAGCATCACTGAGAGGGGAAGAACAGAAATATGTCTTATTTACCCTCTGCTTAAATAAGAAGAGGAAAAGACCAAGCCTCCCTAAGCCACCTAAATAAATAAATAAATAAATAAATAAATAAATAAATAAATAAATAAAAAGGTGTCTTAAATGGGAAGGAAGAAAACTAAAAGGGCTAATTGCTATTAAACATGTCTCAAAGGAAATGACTCATCGAATCCAACTTTACAACATCCTTTCTCTTATCTCATTGGAACACTTTTCTCACACTTACACACACACTTAACTAGAGTTTTAACACTTAGAAATGAAGCCCCAAAATACCTTGGGAACTAAGCCCCTACATCATGGATGTGCAGCAGAAGTTTATTTGTTTAATTCAGACATTTCAACTCAATCAGAAGGAAATTGTTAATGTACCAGCTGAGGAAAAACAAATATTATGATGTGTTCTATTATTGGTTACAAAACACCAGCAACAATTATCAGATGTCAATTTTGATATAGGGAATACTTTCATTTTCACCTATCGGATGATGTATTTATTTTATTCTGACTAAATATGCCCACTCTTCAGATAGAAGCTGCTTTTGAACAAAGAATCAGTCTTTCAGCCACTGGATACTTCAGGTAAAAATTACAATAATGTCTGGACTTAGCTGAGAAAATATAAGGTAACCCAATTGTTCTGGACTTTAGTCCCCTTATTTGTAAAGTAAGTTTATATTATGTGATCAATGAGGTCCCTTCTCAGTCTAAAATCATATGATTTTATGTAAGCCTTTTAACTATGTCCAAAGAAATATTAAATAATAAAAATACCCTCACTGGGTGAAAAACATTTTTTTAAGGGCACCTAGATGGCTCAGTTGGTTGAGTGTCCGACTTCAGTTCAGGTCATGATCTCACGGTCTATGAGTTCAAGCCCAGCATCAGGTTCTGTGCTAACACCTGCGAGCCTAGAGCCTGCTTCAGATTCCATCTCCCTTTCTTTCTGCCCCTCCCTCACTTGCACTCTGACTTTCTCTCTCTCTCTCTCTGCCTCTGTCTCTCTCTCTCTCAAAAATAAATAAACATTAAAAAACATTTTTTAATTTTTTTAAAAACATTTTTTAAATCTTTTTAATGTTTTATTTATTTTTGAGAGAGAGAGAGACAGCGTGAGCAGGGGAGGGTCAGAGAGAGAGGGAGATACAGAATCTGAAGCAGACTCCAGGCTCTGAGCTTGATGTCAGCACAGAGCCCAATGTGGGGCTTGAACCCCCGAACCATGAGATCATGACCCGAGCCAAAGTCACTTAACTGACTGAGCCACCCCATCACCCCTAAAAAACATTTTTAAAAACTGCACATGAGTTCTAAATTTCTGAGTTCAGCTACCCAAGAAGAGAGCAAATCAGCCCTCTAGCTGGGTACATCTTCCATTGTACATTAATGCATTGAATTACATGTCCTCTTTTACCAGCCCTGAATTACCATCAATTCCCCAATGAGTTTGGTTAGCACAGTCTAGGGGGTCCCTTTGGGAATGATGATAAAATCAGCTGAGGTTCTCAATCCACAGAGCTGAAGCTCAAACTCTAAACTGTGAATACAGACACACTGGGAGATCAGACCAAAACAGCCTGTTGGATTCTCTCTTTTTGGCTTCCTAACTGAAGCACAAAGAGTGTCCTCTTTGAACAGAGGCACATGATAGTGCTGCTATAATTAGCTATGTTGCAAATAGAAGTAGCAGTATAAATGACTTTAAAAAGCAGTTGAGTGGTACCTGGGTGGCTCAGTCAGTTAAGCGACTCTTGATGTCCACCCAGGTCATGATCTCACAGTTCGTGAGATCAAGCCCTGTGTTGGGCTCTGTGCTGACAGCATGGAACCTGCTTAGAATTCTCTCTCTGCCCCTCCCCTGCTTGTGCTTGCTCTCTCTGTCTCTCTTTCTCTCAAAATAAATAAACTTAAAAAAAAACCTTAAAAAGCAGTTGAAATAAATATCAATAAAATGAAATGCTGTCATAAAATTTTAATAACTTTCAAAATGAGTCAACATTGTTTGCAACACCACCGCCACCGCTGCCCCAAGCTGACAGGCTGTATTTCTTCCATCAGGGGCTACAAGGCCTACATGGACTGGGAGAAGGGAGAAGGAGACCCTTTTCCATACTATGTCTACGGAGCAGCCTGTTCTGAGGTTGAAATTGACTGCCTGACTGGAGCTCACAAGGTAAACCAAATACAACTTTCTTCTTGGTAAATTAAAACAACAACAAAATTGTGTTGTACATGAAATAGACCAGTTTCATTATGTACAACTTGTGCAATAGGAACGGGATTTTTTTTCAATTTCTTGGGAATATCTAGAGATCCAGCCTTATTCTGAGTTTTCACTTAAAAAGAAGTAGTCGAAAGGAATTGCTCCTAACAGTGGTTTGTAGCTGCCAGGGNGTTGCTTAGATAGTAGATCCTCAAAGTACTCATCACAAGAAGAAAAAAAGCTTTAACTATGTATGGTGGTAGAAGTTAACTAGACTTATTGTGATGGTTATTTTAAAATATATGCAAATATCAAATCATATTATACACCTGAAACTAATATAATGTTACATGTCAATTATACATCAATAAAAAGCAATTTAATTTTTAAAAAATTTTCAAGAAGTAGTCAAAAAAAAAATTGTCATGACAGCCGAAAAATGTTTTTTTATTCCATTTCAAACAACAAAGTTGGTTTTCAAAGTTTTTGCAAAAAAAAGAGGGGAGTAGGAGTCTGTTCCTAAAGTAAGTCAATTTATCTAATTTGAAGGAATAGGTAGTATAGCAAATTGTCTTCAGTAAACATTTGAGAGCAGATAGCAATATGATGTTTCTCTAAAGTCAGTTATCCCAAAGGTACTACTGTCCCTAACAAAAAAGTTTGGGGGAGAGAAGGGAAGCCTGAAAATAATTCCTGTGCTTGCTACTTAATTGAGCATCCTACGAAAAGCAGGGAGTCACATGTAATCAAAAGTTAACAACTCCCACCATAAAAGGTAAACCCATGAATATACCCCAGATCTCATTCTCGGAATAGAGAGATTACAGAAACCTTAGAGAATATAGAATATCCAAAGTATAGTAATTGTTAGGAAATTTACAAAGCGAACCAATGACACATCTAAATTCCATGCACGGATTATTCCAACATCATCTTCAACCATTTTACCTGAAACTAGAAATGATCAGTTTATGTAAAATAAGAAGGAATTTGCAAATATTGACTTGCAAATCTTACCAAAAATGTCTTTTATTGCCCATTGTTGGCAAATTTGTCCATCACTTAAATTTTATATAAATCAGGTAGAAAATGAAGGGATGTCTGGAGAACAGTTGCCATCACATTCCACTCAGGTTCCTCCTTAGGATACATTACGTCCCCATTTTCATTCGAGATCATTGTGAAGAAGTAAACTCATGAAATTAGGATCATAGATTGTTTAAATAATTATTTTAAAAGTCTATTTCCTAATGTCCTTCACATTATGGTACACATAGATAATGATAAAATTTGCATGGCACACTTTTGCAAACAAGGAAACCATGGGGGCAGGTGACCAGCCTGAAAATCCTGCCCCAGATCCCTGCAAAAGTCCAAGTGTCAGTGTCTTGACAGACCTGTAACCCATTCAAGACTCCATAGTCAGTGAAAAGCTGTTTTTAGAAATCAACTAGCTTTCTGATCCTCTACCCTGAAGGTGGTACTGTCAGATTTGTTGCTAGCAAATAAAAATACAGGATGCCTGCTTAAAGTTTAATTTCAGATAAAAAGAACAAATAAATGGTATAAATATGTTCACTGCAGTGTTGGGGGCATACTTATTTTATCTGGCAATTCTACCAGAGGGCCTTAGTATAAATCCCTGAAGAAGCAAATCTCATTGGGGGAGGGGTGTCTTCCAGAATTTATGGTGCCAGAACAGTGAAAATTTGGTTGTCCCTATGGCTTCCTTATTACTATTTAAGATCCAGTCATTTTAATATTACTTCAGTAAACCTTAAAATAGTTTATTCCTTGAAGAAGCAAAATTTCTTTTAATTAAAGGGAAATCAGAAAAATTGAATGACAAGCCTACTGCTGGCAGTTATTTGTGGTTGCTGAATCCAAACACCTGCCAATCCCATTAGTACACAACCTTCTCCTCCCGTTGCCTAACATCCCTAATGCAAAATACACCAGTTTTCAAGATAGAAGTAAATTACTGGCCCACCCTAAGGTGTGTTCAACCTCCTGCCCTATCTGTTGAGACTGAATGAAGGCTGGCCCCAATGCCCATAGGAGGTTGTCTGAGAGGTCAACATTTGAGTCAGAAGAGAGCTGCTGATCCAAAGGGCTAGATAGAAAGTAGCCAGGCTAATAAGCCTCAACAGAGAATGATGATATTGTCAGAACAAGCACAGGATGTGAAGGCAGAAGGAAAGCCCAGAGATATTCCTGAGATAGACCACAGGCACCTAGGCTTTCTGTGGCTCCTTAAAAACCTGTCTACACATGCCCTGTGCCAAAACATAAGGGCTAAATCATTGTGATGTTTCTCAGGGAAGGAAGTAAATTAGCAAAGCCAAAAGTATTCGCAAGATTTTTCCTCAATATGTTCCAAGATCTTCCAAATCTCTAATTTCATACATGCCACTATGGCTACATGATTTCCTCAGTAAAACGGCAATAATACCATCTACATCAGGGCGCCTGGGTGGCTCAGTCAGTTAAGCATCCGACACTTGATTTCGGCTCAAGTCATGACCTCACCATTTGTGAGTTCAAGCCCCATGTCAGGCTCTGCACTGACAGCATGGAGTCTTCTTGGGATTCTATCTCCCTTTCTCTCTCTGCCTCTCTCTCAGAAATAAATAAATAAACATTTTTTAAAAAATATACCATCTACATCAAATCATCATGAGGACTAGATGAGCTCATGAATTGTATTAGAACAACAAATCCAGTTTTAGAATCAAATGAATAACCAGGCTCAATTATTTACTAACTGACACTCAAAGGCACTAACATACGATGGACTTTGGAGTCACTTAAGAGAAGTCAAAACCATGATTACAAAAGATCTTCTATCATAGCACTAAAATTGAAGAATCTGACAGATTTCTTACCACTTTTAATATTAATGAGGTTCAGTGCAGTGTTAATTAATCAAAAGGAGTCCTGGACACCATTTAAATAAACCTTCAGATGATCTTTTTAAGTTTTTATGATGAGGTAATTTTAATTTTTGGCAGAAAATCAGAACGGACATCGTCATGGATGCATGTTGCAGCCTAAATCCCGCCATTGATATTGGGCAGGTAGGTGCTAGCCCACTTAGAGGGATGCCACTTCCTGAAAGTCATTGCGGGGTAGGTAAAGGCCTTCTAAAAAGCATATGGTATCACAGAGCTTGACATTTTCCCCTTTCAGGTTGAAGGTTCCTTTATTCAGGGAATGGGCCTTTATACTACTGAAGAGCTAAGATATTCCCCAGAAGGTGTTCTGTACTCTCGAGGCCCAGATGAATATAAAATTCCAACCATCACTGATGTCCCAGAGGAGTTCAATGTCTCCTTGTTACCATCATCACAAACTCCACTAACCATCTATTCATCCAAGGTAAGCACCCAAATCTACTGCTATGCAATGCAGGAAGCATGGTAAATGAAAGCAGGTGGCCGTGAAAAACTGTATCAGGACCAAATCACAATAGACTGTTAGAATTTAGAGGTGAATCACCTAGAGAAAAGTGAGATTCAGAGAGAATAAATGATCTCTGTCCAATGGCCATCCTGGCCCGAGGATTTTATTTATTAATATCCTCTTTCACTGGAAACTCTAAAATTCGGTGAAAAGCTCTGATTTGATAGAATAATATTTTCACTTAAGAACCTCAAGACTAAAATCTTAGGAAGCAGTGGCAGCATGGGAAGAAGCCTGGACTGAGGCCTCGGTGGAGCTGGGTTCTCACCCCAGCCTTACCAGCTGCCTATGATCGTAGATGAATCACTCTCCTCTTGAGAGCCCACGGTCCTCATCCATACTCAGAAATGGATCTAGAACAGTGGTTTCAAATGGTTCCCAGGGTACATTTGACAATGTCTGGAGATACATCTGGTTGTCACGAGGGGGTGAGGGGTGTGGAAGGAGGAGACGTCACTGCTCCAGGTAGAGAGGCCAGAGATGCTGCTAAACAGCCTTCAATGTACAAGACAGCTCCCACGATGAAGAATTAACTGGCCCAAAATGTCAATAGTGTCAGGAGCCAAAGACACAAACCCTTAGTAATTGCTAAAGTCGTGGAACTGCAAATTAAAATAAAGGTCAGCATTTATTTGCGCTGCTGTATGCAGATTATGTGAAAATCACTCTCAGAGTAGAAATTTCCTTTATGTTTGAGATGTACTGTTAAAATTTTCTTTCAGGGTGCCTGGTGGCTCAGTCTGTTGAACTACTGACTTCAGCTCAGGTCATGATCCAACAGTTGTGTTCATGGGTTCGAACCATGTGTCAGGCTCTATGCTGACATCTCAGAGCCTGGAGCCTGCTTCAGATTCTGTGTCTCCCTTTCTCTCTGCACCTCCCCAACTTGCACTCTGTCTCTCTCTCTCTCAAAAATAAACATTAAAAAAAATTTTTTTTTAGTTTTCTTTCAAGACTTTTAGGAAACTTCTTACTAGGGGTGACAAATTAATATGAGAGAAAGTGTGTCCATGTATATCTGCTGGAATTTTATCATTTCCAAAATGGAGCCCACTTTCATCCCAGAAACATCCTCCGGGCATGTGGTAATGATGCTAGGGGGTGGGGGTACAGGTTTGAAAGGAAGGGAAATCAGTGGCACCTTTGGATTCTCATCAAGCTAGAAATCACTCAGAGAGGAAAAGGCAAAAGGAAGCTCAGAGCCCACAGAGATCAGCTTTCAGGCCCTAAAAGCAGTAGGACAGGCAGGACCCTTGAGTCCTGTGGTTGTGGACAGCCACTCATACACAGACCCTCGGGAAAATCAGGGGTCAGGGGCCCCATGGAAGGTACTATGTAATAATAGCAGGGTTATTACCAGGCACTATGCTAAGTGCTTTTGCACTTCCTGAACTTCACAACACCCTGTTAGGTAGATACCATTTCCTGAATTTCACTAATAAAGGAACAGAGGCTGGAAAGATAATCTCACCCAGAGAAACAACAGACGTAAGGGCCAGAATTCAAACTTAATATCAAGGGTTGCAAATTGGAGGGCCACTGGCTGAATCTAGGCTGCAGATGTCTTTTCTGTCACCTACAGTGCTTTTAAAAATCAGGGATTGTACATTAAAATAAGAATATCTAAATTCTCTTGAAAAATTGGATGATCTGGTACATTCTTCGAAGGCATCAATTAGTTAGAACTGAAAAACAGCTGCCCCTTGAGACAGGACCTGGGGGTATCTCTACTTCACCATAATTCTCGCTTTTCCTTACTGTCCTTCAGCTGCCCATAGCACTCATTTATATTACCTGACTATTCCTTGTGGGTGATAGGCTTGCAACCCATTACCTGGCACTAAAGTCTATACTCTTTCTTCTAGAGCACCCTCCCGTCCCTGATTCTGCAAACATAATGAGGCATTTTTTTCCTCTGCTCATGAACTTGGCCATTTATTGTGATTCTCTAAATAGGGTACCCCCACACACACATATACACACCTTTCCTATAGAACAAAGGTTCAACCTAGACAGCATTACAGATATGGGAAGCTCAGGTGATACTGGGATTTTTAAGAGTATTCAAGCTTCATTCAGTCAATAAACCAGTGAACAAACATTTATTGAGAATTGCTGTGAGCAAGACACTGTGCTCAGAGTTGGGGATACAATGGAGAATAAAGATCTGGGCCCTGAAATACAGTAGTTTGTAATCTACTATAGAAGGTTCAAAAACAAATGTGCTTTTTTGCAGGGCCTGGGGGAGTCTGGGATGTTCTTGGGGTCATCTGTGTTCTTTGCCATCACTGATGCTGTGGCCGCAGCTTGCAGAGAAAGAGACATAGTTGAGGACTTCATAGTGAAGAGTCCAGCTACGCCAGAACAAGTTCGAATGGCCTGTGCAGATCGGTTCACAGAGATGGTAAGGAATTATTGTTTATTTTCCTAAAATGTGATTTTTCTATCCCTTGCTTCTTAGACCAGTAAGATAAAAATTCACAACTAATCTGATCAAATTATAAGGTCAAATTAGAAAATATAAGATGATAGGAGCACCTGGTGGGCTCAGTCAGTTGGGCATCTGACTCCAGCTCGGGTCATGATCTCATTGCTCATGAGCTTAAGCGCCGCGTCAGGCTCTGTGCTGACAGCTCAGAGCCTGGAGCCTGCTTCAGATTCTGTCTCTGTCTCTCTGCCCCTCCCCCACTCGTGCTCTGTCTCTCTCTCTCTCAAATATAAATAAAAAACACTAAAATTTTTTAAATAAAATATAAAATGATAAAAAGAAACCACACAAATATCTTTTGTATATGTAGCAATTATAAATTTTTAAAAAGCATTTCCCCATCTGTTATTTAATGGGATTGTTTCAGCAATACTGAAATAGAGTAATTTATCATGCTTTAAAAACTAATAGCAAAGCACCAGGCTGGCTCAGACAGTTAAGTATCAGACTCTTGATTTTGGCTTAGGTCATGATCTCATGGTCCATGTAATCAAGCCCTGCATCAGGCTCTGCACTGAAAACATGGAGCCTGCTTGGGGTTCTCTCTCCCTCTCTCTCTCTGCTTCTCCCCTGCTCTCTCTCAAACAAAAATAAAATAAATACTTTAAAAAAGAAAAGAAAACAAAACTAATAGCTAAATATTGAGCTGATGATTTCATCAAACTGTTATATTTCCTCCCTCTATCCTACCTAGTCTACCCTACTCTTCAAGAAAAATAATCACAAAACTAAGCCAAATGTCATATAGCTATATTTGATAACACACTTTCCATGCTCCCTATACAAACACAAAGTACACAATCTACCTTTCATTTAGAAATAACGTGATCTTGGGGCACCTGAGTGGCTCATTTGGTTAAGCATCCAACTCTTGATTTTGGCTCAGGTCATGATCTCATGGTTTGTGAGATCAAGCCTCACATCAGTGCTGGCAGCACAGAGCCTGCTTGGGATTTTCTCTCTCTCTCTCTCTCTCTCTCAATCTTTCTCTCTCTGTCTTTGTCTTTCTCTGTCTCAATAAGTAAATAAACACTACAAAAATAAAAAGAAATAACATGATCTCATTACCAGCTGCTTCTTTTCCACTTCATTCTCTTTCATAACAATGCCTCCCAGCCCAGGAGAGGGAGGACCAGGGAGCCACCTGCTAGATGCACAGGCGCGTAACAAGCCCAGCCTGCTGAACATTGCAGCTACGCAGCCCTGGTGAGGTCACTGAGTCCACCTATATCCATCTCTTCATAGCATCCTAATATAATAGTAATAGTAGTTGGCATTGATTGGGCACCATACTAAATATTTCACATTAGTAAAATATCTCATTAGTCAAACTCTATCAGGTAACTAGTATTATTATTTTCATTTTACTGTTGAGGAAACTGAGGTATGGTCATTTGCCCAAGGTCAAGATTCAAACCCAGACCATCTGGCTCTAGCATAGTATATTGCTTCTTAGAGAGAAAAGAACTGATTCTCTACCTGTTAAAAAAAAATCTGTATTTTTTCATATCTGTATTAAAGGAAGTCCAGGGGTACCTGGGGGGCTCAGTCAGTTGGGCATCCTACTTTGGCTCAGGTCATGATCTCACAGTTCATGAGTTTGAGCGCCACGTTGGACTCTCTGCTGACAGCTCAGAGCTTGGAGCCTACTTCCAATTCTGTGTCTCCCCCTTTCTCTGTCTCTCTCTCTCAAACATAAATAAAAACATTAAAAGATATATATTTTTTAAAAGAAGCCTAAATACTTAACTGACCTCTTCAAAATATCCAGCCATAGAGTGAAAAAAAAATATGACCTAGGGTTTGGGAATATTGCTTAAAAACAAGTGTCATAGGAGTGCTTGACTGGCTCAGTCAGAAGAGCATGCAACTCCTGATCTTGGGGTCGTGAGTCGAAGCCCCACGTTGGATGTAGAGATTAAACAATGCAACCTAAAAAAAATATATGTGTCATAACTACTTGTTTCCTTCCCCGAAATGATCTACTCCTCTTCCCATCTCCACGACTGACCCAACATTTCTCCTATTCCAATAGTACCCACCACTGTATTTCCCTCCAAGTGTCCTGGCAACAGCTCTGCCCCTTCCGGCCGACCCTCTCCTGACTGCACTGTCCCCAGAAGGGTTGCAGTCACCTGCCTCTGGCCAGTCCTGCTCAGAGGGCCAAGGCCAGGAACCAGCACTCCTCCACCGCGAGGAACGCCTTCTCTGGGCGGACCTGGGTCTGGAGGGCCACCTCTACCCCAGCCCAACAGCAGTAGTCACATGGTAATTGCAGAATAACATGATCTCTACACCAACCATTAACACTTTCAACCTTTCAAAAAATGTTCTCAAACCTATTTTGCAGTAATAAATATCCTTTCCCAAAATGGGGCAGCTTAGTGAAGCTAAAAACACACAGCGGCAGTTCTAATCCTCCTCTCTTGCCCACGTTTAACATTTTCAGTCTTCGAATAACCTGGTTCCCGGAAGATGTATTCCTTCATTTCCAAGGCTTTAGGCCATTTTTAATACTTGGGTTATCTGGCAAAGTCACTCTGTCATATGCAATGGTAAAGAAGTGAATGACTAGGGCGCCTGGGTGGTTCAGTCCGTTGAGTGTCAAACTTCGGCTCAGGTCATGATCTCACAGTTCCTGAGTTTGAGCCCCGCTTCAGGCTCTGTGCTGACAGCTTGTAGCCTGGAGGCTGCTTCGGAGTCTGTGTCTCCCTCTCTCACTCTGACTCTACCCTGCTTATGCTGTCTCTCTCTCTCTCAAAAATAAAGATTAAAAAATAAAAAGTGAATGACTTTGATTTCATCCACCATTTGGGACCCTGCCTGCCAGTTACCTTGTTCATGGATGAGGCCATATTTTTCTCCCAAGTTTGATGGTTTTTTGATAAGAGTAACTTACTATATATCTTTTTTTAATTTTTTAAATGTTTATTTACTTTTGAGAGAGGGGAAGGGTAGAGAGAGAGAGAGACAAAGAATCTGAAGCAGGCTCCAGGCTCCGAGATGTCAGCACCTAGCCGGAAGTGGGGCTTGAACCCATGATCCATGAGATCATGACCTGAGCCAAAGTTGGAGATTAACCGACTGAGCCACCTAGGTGCCCCAAATTAATATATATCTTTGTCGATATAAGTCATCTAATAATTTGTATACCTGTCAATCAAATGTTCAGGGTCAATGTGAGAGCAACCTCACATTTTTAAAACATGTCTAAATAGCACCTCATGTTATAATCCATATTTGATATTATAAACCTCATTTTAGTAGCATATAGTATTTTTTATCTTCACAAAAGTAACACATGTCCATTATTGAAAAATAAGAAAAGTGTAAGATGAAAGTTAAAATCAACCATATAACCCCACTAACCAGAAATAACCATAAACATTTTGGTATTTATATATACATACACACATATAACCATCTTTTAATTTGTAACTAGTCATATGTATAATTTACCTTGTTTACATACTCATTTTCCAAAATTGAGATATCCTTGACATAAATATTTGAAAAAATATGAACAGTATAATTGGGAGTGACTTCATGATAAGTGACTTCATCATGAATGAATTCAAATTCTTTTTTTTCTTAAATAGTTTATTTTCAAGTTGGTTTACATATAACACCCAGTGTTCATCCCAACAAGTGTCCTCCTCCATGCCCATCACCCCTTTCCCCTCCCCCCACTCCCATCAGCCCTCAGTTTGTTCTGAGTATTCAAGATTCTCTCATGGCTTGCCTCCCTCCCTCTCCCCCACTATTTTTCCCCTTCTTCTCCCACATCATCCTCCATTAACTTCCTCCTAATCCACCTATATGTGCAAACATATGGTATTTGTCTCTCTGCCTAACTTATTTCGTTCAGCATAACACCCTCTATTTCCATCCGTGTTGCTACAAATGGCCATTTTTCATTCTTTCTCATTGTCATGTAGTATCCCATTGTATAAATATACCACTTCTTGTTGATCCATTCATCAGTTGATGGACACTTAAGCTCTTTCCATGTTTTGGCGTTTGTTGAGAGTGCTGTTATGAACATTGGGGTACATGTGCCCCTATGCGTCAGCATTCCTATATCCCTTAGGTAAATTCCTAGCAGTGATATTGCTGGGACATAGGGGAGTTCTACTGTTAATTTTTGGAGGAATCTTCACACTGTTTTCCAGAGGGGCTGCACCAGTTTGCATTCCCACCANAAAAAATTGCTGCGGTTAAAGTCAAGGAGGTTGTTTCCTGCTTTTCTTCTAGGATTTTGATGGCTTCCTGTCTCACATTCAGGTCTTTTATCCATTTTGAGTTTATATTTGTGTATGGTGTGAGAAAATGATCTAGTTTCATTCTTCTGCATGTTGCTGTCCAGTTCTCCCAACACCATCTGTTAAAGAGACTGTCTTTTTTCCATTGGATATTCTTTCCTGCTTTGTCAAAGATTAGTTGGCCATAGATTTGTGGGTCCAATTCTGAGTATTCTATTCCATTGGTCTATGTGTCTGTTTTTGTACCAATACCATACTGTCTTGATGATGACAGCTTTGTAGTAGAGGCTAAAGGCTGGGATGGTGATGCTTCCCGTTTTGATTTTCTTCTTCAATATTACTTTGGCTATGCGGTATCTTTTGTGGTTCCATACAAATTTTAGGATAGTTTGTTCTAGTTTTGAGAAGAATGCTGGTGCAATTTTGATTGGGATTGCATTGAATGTGTAGATTGCTTTGGGTAGTAATGACATTTTAACAATATTTATTCTTCTGACCCATGAGCATGGAATGTTTTTCCATTTCTTTGTGTCATCTTCAATTTCTTTCATAAATTTTCTGTAGTTTCCATCATACAGATCTCTTATATCTTTGGTTAGGTTTATTCCTAGGTATCTTATGATTTTTTTGTGCAATTCTGAATGGGATCGGTTTCTTGATTTCTCTTTCTGTTGCTTCATTGTTGGTGTATAAAAATGCAACCGATTTCTGTCCGTTGATTTTGTACCCTGCAACATTGCTGAATTCATGGATCAGTTCTAGTAGGCTGCTAGTGTAGTATGTCGGGTTTTCTACGTAGAGTATCATGTCGTCTGCGAAAAGTGAAAGTTTGATTTCTTTTTTGCCAATTCTGATATCTTTTTATTTCCTTTTGTTGTCTGATGGCTGATGCTAGGACTTCCAGCACTATGTTAAACAACAGTGGTGAGAGTGGACATCCCTGTCGTGTTCCTGATCTCAGGGGGAAAACTCTCAGTTTTTCCCCGTTGAGGATGATGTTAGCTAAGGGCTTCTCATAGATGGCTTTTATGATGTTTAAGTAAGTTCCTTCTATCCTGACTTTCTCAAGGGTCTTTATTAAGAAGGGATTCTGTATCTTGTCAAATGCTTTTTCTGCATGTATCAACAGGATCATATGGTTTTTATCTTTTCTTTTGTTAATGTGATGTATCACATTGATTGATTTGCGAATATTGAACCAGCCCTGTAACCCATGATTGAATCCCTCTTGATCATGGTGGACAACTCTTTTTATGTGCTGTTGGATTCGATTTGCAAGTATCTTGTTGAGGATTTTTGCATCCGTATTCATCAAGGATATTGGCCTGTAGTTGTCTTTTTTCCCTGGGTCTCTGTCTGGATTGGGAATCAAAGTGATGCTGGCTCCATAAAATGAGTCTGGAAGTTTTCCTTCAATTTCTATTTTCGAAATAGCTTGAGAAGAATGGGTATTAATTCTGTTTTAAATGTAGGGTAGAATTCCCCTGGGAAGCCATCTGGCCCAGGGCTCTTATTTGCTGGGAGATTTGATTACTGATTTGATTTCCTCAATGGTTATGGGTCTGTTCAGGTTTTCTATCTCTTCCTGTGTGAATTTTGGTAGTGAGTGCGTGTTTAGGAATTTGTCCATTTCTTATAATCTGTCCAGTTTGTTGGTATATAATTTTTCATAGCATTCCCTGATAGTTGCTTGTATTTCTGAGGGGTTGGTTGTAATAAGTCCACTTATATTCATGATTTTGTCTATTTGAGTGCTCTCTCTTTTCTTTTTGAGAAGCCTGGCTAGAGGTTTGTCAATTTTGTTCATTTTTTCAAAAAACCAACTCTTTGTTTCATTGATCTGTCCAACTGTTTCTTTGGTTTCTATGTTGTTTATTTCTGCCCTGATTTTTATTATTTCTCTTCTCCTACTGGGTTTGGGGTGCTCTTGTTGCTCTCCTTCTAGTTCCTTTAGGTGTGCTGTTAGATTTTGTACTTGCACTTTTTCTAATTTCTTGAAATAGGCCTGGAGTGCAATGTACTTTCCTCTTAGGACTGCCTTTGCCACATCCCTTAGAGTTTGGATTGTTGTATTTTCGGTTTCATTTGTTTCCATATATTTTTTAATTTCATCTCTAATGCCTGATTGGCCCATTCATTCTTTAGTAGGATGTTCTTTAACCTCCATGATTTTGGAGGTTTTCCAGACTTCTTCCTATGATTGCAAGTTTCATAGCGTTGTGATATGAAAGTGTGCATGGTATGGTCTCAATTTATTTATATTTAGTGAGGGCTGCTTTATGTCCCGGTATGTGATCTATCTTGGAGAATGTGCCATGCACACTTGAGAAGAAAGCGAATTCTATGGCCTCAGGATGTAGATTTCTAAATATATCTGTCAAATCCATCTGGTCCAATGTGTTATTCAAGTCCATTATGTCTTTATTGATTTTCTGTCTAGTTGATCTATCCATTGCTGTAAGTGGAGTATTAAAGTCCCCTGCTATTAGTTTGTTTCCCCTTATCCATAAGTTTGTTTCTGTTTGTGATTAATTGTTGTATATATTTAGGTGCTTCCATATTTGGTGCATAGACATTTATAATTGTTAGTTCTTCCTGATGGATAGACCCTGTAATTATTATATAATGCCCTTCTTCATTCCTTGTTACTGTCTTTACTTTAAAGTCAGGTTTGTCTGGGGCGCCTGGGTGGCTTAGTCGGTTAAGCGTCCGACTTTCGCTTAGGTCATGATCTCACGGTTCGTGGGTTCGGGTCCCGCCTCGGGCTCTGTGCTGACTGCCAGCTCAGAGCCTGGAGCCTGTTTCAGTCTGTGACTCCCTCTCTCTCTGACCCTCCCCTGCTCATGCTGTCTCTCTCTCTCTCTCCTAGAAATAAATAAAACATTAAAAAAAAATAAAGTCAGGTTTGTCTGAATAAATATAGCTACTCTAGCTTTCTTTTGACTTCCAGTAGCATGATAGATATTTCTCCATCCCCTTACTTTCAATCTGAAGGTGTCCTCCAGTCTAAAGTGAGTTTCTTGTAGACAACAAATAGATGGATTTTGCTTTTTAATCCTTTCTGCTACCCTAAGTCTTTTGATTGGGGTATTTAGTCCATTTACATTCAGTGTTATTACTGTAATATATGGGTTTAGAGTCATTGTGTCCTTTGTGGGATTCATGCTTTTGGTGGTGTCTGTGGTATCTTGTGTTCCTTGCAACATTTCCCTCATAAAGTCCCCCTTAGGATTTCTTGTAGGGCTGGTTTAGTGGTGACGAATTCTTTCAATTTTTGTTTATTTGGAAAGACTTTTATCTCTCCTTCTATTCTGAATGACAGGCTTGCTGGATAGAGGATTCTTGACTGCATATATTTTCTGTTCATCACATTGAAGTTTTCCTGCCATTCCTTTCTGGCCTGCCAAGTTTCAGTAGATAAGTCTGTCACCACTCTGATAGGTTTCCCTTTGTATGTTAGGGCCTTTTTCTCCCGAGGGGCTTTCAAAATTCTCTCTTTGTCCTTATATTTTGCCAGTTTCACTATGATTTGTCGTGCAGAAGATTGACTCAAGTTACGTCTGAGGAGAGTTCTCTGTGCCTCTTGGATTTCAATGTCTACGTCCCTCCCCAGGTTGAGGAAGTTCTCTGCTATAATTTGTTCAAGGACTCCTTCAGCACCTTTTTCTCTCTCCTCCTCTTCTAGAATTCCTATAATATGGATATTGTTCCATTTCATTGTATTGCTGACCTCTCTAACTCTCCGTTTGTGTTCCTGGATCAGTTTATCTCTCTTTTTCTTAGCTTCCTCTTTTTCTATAATTGTGTCTTCTAAATCACCTATTCTCCCTTCTGTCTCTTCAATCCGTGCATTGGATACCTCCATTTTATTATGTATCTCATTTATAGCATTTTTTAAATTATTAACAACTATTTTTAAGCTCCATAAAATAGTTTCTCTGATGTCTTCCATGCTTTTTTCAAGCCCAGCGATTAATTTTATGACTATTGTTCTAAATTCTTGTTCAGTTATGTTACTTATATCTGTTTAGAGCAGTTCTTTAGCTATCATTTCTTCCTGGAATTTCTTTGAAGGAGAGTTCTTCCATTTCATCATTTTGGTTAGCTTTCTATCTCTTGTTAATTTTAAAAGCTTGTTATGCACTCTGCCGCTACAGGTGCTACTGTATTAAAGAGGGCTCTTTGACTGTCCAGGGGCTGTCCATTCAGGAAGTCTTCTTTAAATGGCATCTCTTGGTTTCTCTTGTTGAGACTTTGTCTATTTGGTTTCCCTACTTGTAGTGGCATTTGGGACTCTCCACTGTGTGTACTTTGGCTTGTTTCTTGAGGTAGCTTTATGAGGTTTCCTTCCCACTGTATTCTGTCCCTTTCACTTCCCAAACTCCTGTGGCTCAGTTTTCTATGACTTCAGGCCTTCTCTGTTTGAGAGATGGGTGCAAGCGAAATGCACGGAGCTCCCTACTTCTCTGCCATTTTACCCCTGACCATCGAACTCTCGCCTTTTTGTTGCAGAGGAGGAGGCAGCCACTCAGGATTGTTCTTGCAAGCCTGGGGCACAGCTTAGATGCCACCGCTACTGTGCCACCCACGCTAGGAGGCGGCTGGGTCGCAGCAGTTCACACTCGGGGCAGGGGTGGGGATCCGCGGCCTGCCCAGGGGTGGCCCTGGAGTTCGAGGGCTTGGGACGCCGACCGTGCATGCACCTGCAATCCTGCCCAAAAAAAAGGAATGACTTCAAATTCTTGACAATACTTTAAGGATTCGAGAAGTTTCTCCATACAGGGCGCCTGAGTGGCTCAGTTGGTTAAGCATCCAACTCCTGATATCGGCTCAGGTCATGAACTCACGGTTCATGGGTTTGAGCCCCATATTGGGCTCTGTACTGGCAGTGTGGAGCCTGCTTGGGATTCTCTCTCTGCCCTCACCCCACTAGTGCTATCTCCATCTCTCTCAAAATAAATAGATAAATAAAACTTTAAAAAAAGTTTTCAACTCTGACCTCCAGACCCCCTCCCTTCAGCTGGACACCAACAGCAAAAAGATGACCAAAGGCCAGCCTTAAGTGGAATCTCCCAAGGGAAGCAGAGAGGAAGAAGTCTTGACTCTTGGTTTAACAAAGTGGACTAGAAACACATAAAATATAGATTCTTCTGCTATTTCCTATCACAGGAAATGGCAACACTCCTCTATCTACATTTTTTTAATGTTTATTTATTTTTGAGAGAGAGACAGAGAATGAGTGGGGGAGTAGCAGTAAGCGAGGGAGACACAGAATCCGAAGCAGGCTCCAGGCTCTGAGCTGTCAGCACAGAGCCCGACACGGGGCCCAAACTCACAGTGAGATCATGACCTGAGCTGAAATCTGACGCCTAACCAACTGAGCCACCAGGTGCCCCCTCTTCTATCTATATTGTAGCACAAAGCAGGTGCCAGGCATTGCTCTGCGTGCTGGGAATTCAGAAGTGAATAAAATAGAGAGCAGTCTGTACCTCTGTGGAGCTTACATTCTAGGGACCCTAAGTCCACCTCGCATCTCTCCAGCCTAGGTCAAAGCGACTTCATTGCTGGCCTCCCAGTACCCAGTGCAGCCAGAGGTTTGTGGTGTGACAACTATGATCATGTCACTCTAGCATGTACACAAGGTACAAAGGTTCCCATTGCTCGTAGGATAAAGATATAACTTTTTAACTTGCCCTGCCAAGCCTACAAACCTGCAAAGTCCCCCATGGCCAGCCTCACCCATTTCTGCAGCTATGCATGGCACCCTACCCTGCCTTCTCTCCTGACACTTGCCGTGTGTTCTGTCTATTCCTCGTATCAAGGACAGAGGCTTCCACCAAGCTCTTTCCTCTGCTTGGAACCATCTTCTTCCTTTTCCTTACCTGGCTAATCCCTACTTAACCTTTCATATTTTAATCAAATTCAAGAAATTAATTCAAGGGGCATCTGGGTGGCTCAGTCGGTTGGGCGACTGACTTCGGCTCAGGTCATGATCTCACTATCCGTGGGTTCAAGCCCTGTGTCAGGCTGTGCTGTCCGCTTAGAGCCTGGAGCCTGCTTCAGATTCTGTGTCTCCCTCGCTCTCTGTCCCTCCCCTGCTCACACTCTGTCTCTGTCTTTCTCAAAAATAAATAAACATCAAAAAAAAAACCTTAAAAAAAAGAAATTAATTTAATACTTTCCTTTTTGCCTATTTTGAGATACCAGGAACATACTGGTGAACAAGACTCATGGATACCCACTCTCAAGTTGTTTTTGGTATAGCAGGGGGAGGAAGACAAACAATTACTGTGAGTTATAAGTACTTGGCTGACTCCGGATTATGCCTGTTCATCAATAGAACAAAACTTTCCTAATTTAGCCTTAACCTTTTCTTAAAGTCAAAGAGGCCATAGATTTGGCCCCAGCTATGATCATTCATCATGCAATCATTTATTCATTTTTCCATGCACCAGACACTGCTAGGGAATTAAAGAAATGGTGAGCCAGCCAATCTTCACTCATGTGGAGCTCCCATTCACACAGTACAATTCAGGTGGTGATAAATATTCTGAAGCAAAATAGATAAATAGGGGGCTAGAATGTGGTGAAGAGATTAGTTTAGATTATTTTTGATGGTTTATTGGAGAAATTTTCTCTAGGGCATTGACATTTGAGCTGAGGCCTGAATGAAGTGAGGAGGGAGCAAGCATAAAGCTGGTAGTGGTATGTTCCAGGCAGAGAATAGTTAGTGCAGTGGCAGTTTCATTAGCTTCAAGGTAGAATGGCACCAAGTAGCCCTCAAAATGGCCTTACCTTGGGGGCGCCTGGGTGGTCCACTCAGTTACATGTACAAACCTTGATTTTGGCTCAGGTCTTGATCTCATGGTTCCTGAGAATGAGCCCTGCACTGACAATGTGGAGCTTGCTTGGGACTCTCTCTCCTGTTCTCTCTGTTCCTCCCCCATTTGTGTTTGGGTTCCTCTCTCTCTCTCTCTCTCTCTCTCTCTCAAAATAAATAAACATAAGAAATGTTTCCAATGTCCTTACCTTGTAAGTCTGTGATATTGGTAGAAAAAACTGGTAACTAACAGGCTGCAGTTGTTCTTCCTGGCATAGAGATAACAAATAAAAATTTGGGGCCATAACACTAAATTATGGTATTTATACCAGGTATAGGCCTGGTATCTAGCCTCTGTCACAAACCAAGTCTACATCTTCAGTTCTTTAGAAATTATGATTTATTCACACAGTAGGCGTCCTAAAGTTCTCAGAGTCTGGCTCCTCTCACAGACCAGTCTCTTTAAAGCATCTTGAAACAGATCTGAGCCTGTATCAGATTTATCTTTAAACAAACTACAACATGGTATTTTAACTGAAATACAGTCAACCTTGAACAACACTGGTTTGAACTGTGCAGGTTCACTTATACCCAGATTTATTTCAGTACAGCACTGTAAATGTATTTTCTCTTATTTAAGATTTTTTTTTAAGTAGGCTTCCATGCCCAGTCTGGAGCCCATCGCAGGGCTTGAACTCATGACCTTGAGATCAAGACCTGAGCTGAGATCAAGAGTCCAACGCTTAACCATGCAGGCGCCCCCTTAAGATTTTCTTATAACATTCTATCTCCTCTCTTACTTTATAATAAGAATACAGTATATGATACATATGTGTTAATCAACTATGTTATAATAACATAGTTCATTTCAGTAAGCAGTAGGCTAGTAGTACTTAACTTTTTAGGGAGTCAAAATTATAAGAAGATTTTCAACTTCACCGTTGGGGAGGTCACAACCCCTACCCCCATGTTGTTCAAGGGTCAGCTGCATAGGGACACCTGGGGGTCTCAGTCAGTTAAGCATCCCATTTCTGCTCAGGTCATGATCTCACAGTCCACTGAGTTTGAACCCCACATTGAGCTCTGTGCTGACAGTTCAGAGCCTGGAGCCTGCTTCAGATTTTGTGTCTCCCTCTTTCTCTTTCCTCCTCTACTTGTGCTCTGTCTCTCTCTCTCTCAAAAACAAACATTAAAAAAAATTTTTTTAAGGGTCAGCTGTATATATAATGATTCACACTGGCATATACCACCGTACTATGCAAAAAAAACAAAAACAGTTTTTG
This sequence comes from Crocuta crocuta, assembly GCF_008692635.1. NCBI lineage: Eukaryota > Metazoa > Chordata > Mammalia > Carnivora > Hyaenidae > Crocuta > Crocuta crocuta. The sequence goes on from NW_027533263.1 coordinate 962,966, forward strand.
AGAAACAGATATAAACGTCCTTTGTATTTGGCCTTTGAATACTATCATCAAAGCAAATTTGCTCCAACAAAGTAAGAAGGCAAGAGGTTCAGAAGTTCCATGTACTAGAACATAAGCATTGGAAAGTCTAAAACCTCCTCTTTTAATAACCTCCTTATAACCATAAGGTAAATAACAGCCTGCCTATAACTATTTCTTGAACAGAAGTGATGGTGAAACCCTCAGTACTTTTCCTTTGGAATTAAATAAAATAACGCATGTAAAAATATTATGTAAATATAAGTCACTCTGTAAATATTAAAGTGAAGTTTCCACCAAATACCCATAACTATTAATGACTTTCTTCAAAATATGCCTCTCCCAAAAGGCTTAAAAAGATTTCCACAATAAATCAAGTTGACCAGCTAAGGGCAGCAAAAAACAACTCTTAAGACTAGCAGCATTGGGGCGTCTGGGTGGCTCAGCCAGTTGAGTGTCCGATTCATGGTTTTGGCTCAGGTCATGAATTCACGGTTCGAGGGATTGAGCCCCAAGTGAGGCTCTGCACTGGTGGTGTGGAGCCAGCTTGGGATTCTCTCTCCCTCTCGCTCTCTGCCCCTCCCCAACTTTCGCAAGTCCACTTGCTCTCTCTCTCAAAATAAATAAATAAACTTAAAAATAAAAAAGACTAGCAGCCTGATTTTCACAGATAATTAGTTTCAAACCTCAACACTAACACAGGCAAAAAAAAAAAAAATTCTATTTGAATAATCATTTACTGTATCAAAGGTTGTTTACATCTGAGTCTTTGGTTACTTTGATCAGAGTCGGTTGATTGTTGCTTTTATCCCTGCACCCTTTCTTAGGTGGCTAACACTTGGTTGGAACAGTGTTGCTGGTGATAGTTTCTGCTCTGAGCCCAGCGGAGCAGCCTGGCTCAGCCATACATGCCCAGAAATGTCATCTCTATATATTTCCTTTTTGGTGGTGGGAGAAAGAAAAATGTTTTTCTTGGAAATGTGTTTTATATAGTCATTTAAAATTCCACAAGGGAAAAAAGGAAATTTCTTTTAAAGATACACAGAAAATACTTCATTAACACTTTCAAATTAGAACTTTTCCTTAGAAACAGTGATTCACCTAAAAAAATATTTAGAATTCAGAGACCTGAAGTGTTCCACAGTTTTAAAAATTAGAAAAATACTGCCTTGGTGGGACACCTGGGTGGTTCAGTTAGTTAAGCGTGCAAGTACGGCCCAGATCATGATCTCACGGTTCATGAGTTCAGCCGGCGTCAGGCTCTGATGCCCAGAGCCTGGAGTCTGCTTCAGATTCTGTGTCTCCCTCTCTCTCTGCCCTCCCCCACTCCTTCCCTCCCTCTCAACAAATAAAAAAAATTTTTAAAAGAAAGAAAGAAAAATATTGCCTTGGAGAATTTGGCAGGAGGGCAAATACAAACACCTTGTTATCACTCACAGCAAAAAGTATTTAACGTACAAGGGCACCTGGGTAGCTCAGTCAGTTAAGGGTCTGACTTTGGCTCAGGTTATGAACTTACGGTTTGTGGGTTTGAACCCCACGTCAGGCTGTGCACTGACAGCTCAGGGCTTGGAGCCTGCTTCAGATTCTATGTATCCTTCTCTCTCTCTCTCTCCCTCTCTCTCTATACTCCCCAGCTTGTGCTCGCTCTCTGTCTCTCTCTCCCTCTCCCTCTCAAAAATAAATAAACTTAAATGTATATATATTTTTTATACTTTTATACTATATA
>NW_027533263.1:964731-1032622 GCF_008692635.1 Crocuta crocuta
ACAAAAACATGGTGTGTGGTGGCTGCCCTAGCAGGAGGCCATGTAAAGCAAATGAGCAGATTCAGTTTCTCCTGGAAGCTAAAATGAGACACTCAGCTTAGAAACGAGTTTGCAACCATGAGAGACTCTTGAATGCTGAGAACAAACTGAGGGCTGATGGGGTGGGGGGAGCGGAAGCGGGTTAATGGGCATGGAGGAGGGCACTTGTGGGCATGAGAAACAAGTTTGCAAACAGGTTTCAGTTCACCCCACATTTTGAAGGGACAGCTTTATAATGCTGACTCATAAGGAATACTTGCAGCCACAACAAGTGGTTGTGTCATGTGCTGGGCTGAGGCCCGATTCTAGAGTAACTTCATGAGAAGAGGTCCTTTCATTCCAGACAAGCACCCAATTCCAGTGGCGACACCCAACCTGCCCTGGTATTCTGCATGGTTGATGGGTGTCCAGTTTCTGAAGGCCTTTACCTTCCCTGCGGTGCAGACGCTAATGCACCTCCTCCCACCTACTCTCTTCCCTCCGCGTTGCTACCGCCTTAGGGCCAACCCTGTGTTCCATTTTCCCTTCCTGCTTCGTTCACATTTCTGGATGCCCAGACTCAGAGTTGACAGCATTTTAATGGCACTTTTAAGTGCCACCTGTTTAGTTCAGCAAAGGGAGGCATCCCTACCAGATGAAGGAGAGACACGTGAGCATTTCCTGAGCCGTGAGCGGCCTACCTACACTAGTGTGGGCTGGTTGGCCTTCAAACACTAGTCTCAACCCCGTATCCTGTGCACTGCTTTGCATTTCTCTGGGCAGAGGGAGAGGTACTGGCAGTCCTACAAGATTGCATTCTGTTTCTTTATAGTTTTGGAACCTACCCCAACAGCACGTAGAAACATGCATTCTGCACCCGGTTCTGCTGGAAGCTAAGCCACAGATCCTTGGCCAGGCCTTAAAAGCAGCACAGACACACCAAGGTCCCACGGATTCTGTGACATGGAGCAGAGACACAAACTGCACGATTCAGGAGGTGACTCAGAGTGGAGTCTCCCATGGTGCCTTGGTCAGAATGCTGTCTATCATTCTGTCCCTGTGAGATGCACACACACACACACACACACACACACGTAGACACATGTACATGCACACACACACTCAGACAGGCACATGCTCTCTCATTCTTCATCACAGTCTTCTCCTCCCCACCTCTCACACTGTCTTGGAAGAGGTTTTACCGGCTGGGAAACTGGTTCCATGTTGAGCATGCTTGTTCCAGTTGTGCAGGGACTGACTCTGTTCCCTGCAATGTTTGGTTACACTTCATACAGTGGCCTTTCTTACTCCTGAAGGGAGATTACCTGACACGGTTACTGAATGTATATTTTTATATCTAAAAACCCTCCTACCTGATCTCTGGAACGTTACTCCTTTAGGGGAAGAACAGAGGTAAGGACACACCTAAAAAGGAACAGGGCAAAGCTGTTGAAAAGAGGGAATAGGCAACACGGAATATGAAACAGGAAAAAAGGCAGCCATCTAACTAGCAACAGAAAGGAGTCATGATGTACCCTTTTAGTTTAGTGATTAAGACACAGACCCTGGAGTCAGAAAGATGTGGGTTAGAATGCCAGCTCTACTTTTGATGATTTATTTAACTTCTCTGATCACTTGGTTTCCTTATCTATGAAATTGGGGGACAGGTATGTGAAGAGAATAATTCTAATTACAGGTTGTAAGGATTGATTAAGATAACACATGAGGGGACGGGAGTGTGGCTCAGTTGGTCAAACATCTGACTCCTGATTTCAACTCAGGTCATGATCTTCCAGTTGTGAGATAGAGCCCCAAGTTGGGCTCTGTGCTGGGTTTGGAGCCTGCTTAAGATTCTCACTCTCCCTCCTCTCTCTCTGCTCTTCCCTTCGCTCACATGCTCGCTCACTCTCTCTCTCAAAAAAAAAAGGATAACACATGAAAAGCATTTTGCAGCTGTCACTCATACTAAGTGGTCAATACACACTGATGGTGAGGATGATGATGGTGATGATAATGAAGACGATTATAAAAGTCTACAAGAACACCTTCAGATTCAATGGTTCACTGGATGGACTCACAGAATTCAGAAAAGCTGGTATACTCCTGGCTATGGTTTATTACAGTGAAAAGATAGAGGTTAACATCTGCAAAGGAAAAAGGAACATAGGGCAGAGTCTAGGAGAGACCAGGCATAAGTTTCCAGCTGTCATCTGCCAACAGAGTCACATAGACAACACCTAATTCTCCCAGCAATGATGTATGAAAAGATATACAAGGTTTTGCCAACAAGGGAAGCTTACTTGACCCTTGGTGTCCACAGTTTTTATTAGAGATCAGTTGTGTAGACATAAGTTGTCCACATTCTGATCTTAGTTACTCAGTGTCCAGCTCTTCCAGAGGTCAAATGATACCACACGGCTCAAGGCCCCCAGTAAACAAAGATATCTTATCAGGTAGGATTGCTAGGACTTTGGTGTTACCTCTCAGGAGCTGGTCAGGGGCTAAAACTTTCTTTGGAATGTGCAGGGTTTGGACTACCCAGGCCTGCTGACTTAGTCCTTTACTGCACAATGATGATGACAAATTCCTGAACCGATGGTAACTATTCATTGTTGATAGACCTTGACACCAAAGAGATTGGGCCAGATAGATCTCAGAAGCAGAGATTTAATGAAAAAGCAGAATCAGTCTTGATACTCACAGTGAATATTACCTTAATTATAGTATAGAGAACCAACAGGGAGAAATAGAATAGAAAAGGAAGGGGATAATGGCTCCAAGCAAAAGAAAAGATAAAGGGAAGATCACCAAAAGCCAATGAAGAGCAGCTTAAGTTCCAGAGCTGGAACCCTTGGGATTTAAAAAAAAAAAAAAAAAAAAAAAAAAGGAGGGAGGGAGGGAGGAAAGAAGGGAGGATGGAAGGAAGGGGGGAAGGGAGGGAGGGAAGAAGGTCCTCATTCCAGGAGCTAGGGAGTTAGTGAGACTCTAGAAGGCTGGGAATAACTATTGATCTGTGTTCCAAAGCAGAAGGGCACCTCAGGAGCCCAGGTCTGGTGAAAGGAATTGGAAGCAGATTTTGGAAGAGACTAAAAATTCCATTCCTTTTAGCGAGAAGCTGACCTGAAACCACCTCAGACCAGACTGAGGTGCTTTGTCAGGCATCTTGCTCAGCCCAGGTGCAACAGGCTGATTCTAAACAAGGTAGCCAAGCAACTCCCCAAGCCCCAGTTAAGTAGAGAATGCGGGGAGGCCCTTTGAGAAGGGCAAACCTAGCCCCTCATTTACATTTCAATACGGATTAAGAGCAAACGGAACAGAATTTTTAAGGGTAACAGGTTAGGAGTTGAGGTGGTTTTTTTTTCCTTTGTTTTTGTTCTTTGGCTTCTTTTTGTATTTTTGTGAAAGAAATATTAGCAGAAAAGCTTTCTGGAATCTTCATAACTCTTTCATTATTTATGGGAAGTTTGTTTTTGCTTTTAATACCTTTGTAATAAAAGTCAACTCTTCAAATAAAAACAGGACAACAGCAGAGGGAAGGAATATCTGCTTTCTGCCAGACCTAAAAGAGTGAATTCCCAGCAGAGAAGACAGGAACTGAAGACTACAAGGAAGGGCTTGTAGCCCAAACATTTTCACAAGATATAGAATTCTCTTTGGCATTCACATCCAGGAAGCAAAGAAAATAGGTAACACTAAAGTGCCTTCTTAAGCAACATTTAAGTGTAGCAGAAATCACAACACTGAATCCCTGTCTCTTCAGAGATGTCACTTGACAGGAATGATACCATCCCATTCTTCAGGAAAATCCTGCCTCCTCGTGTCAGACAAATTTTCAAAACCTATGGATTTTCAAAACCTTGTTTTTCTCATGAAATATTGCAATAGCATTATGACCTTCAGTATTTAATTTGCTTTCTTTCTTAGATCCCAAGAGATGACCCTAAGACATTTAAACCTTGGTCAATCCCTATAGCATAACACTGCTGTCAATTCCTAAAAGGTAAGATCATTACGGTGAAATATAATTAGAAAGAAAAGGAAAAAAAAATAAAAAGATGAGCCAGTTCCAGCAGCTTTTCAAACTGTGTTCTCTGAAATTTAGGATTCCACAAATGTATAAATCTAGTTTCACTTTTAAGCTTTATTCAACATTTTAATTTTTTAACACTAAACATACGTGGTTTTGGATGCTGACAAGGAAAGTCAGGATATTTTGCCCAAGAAAAACATAGTGGCAGTTTTTCTTTTCATTTTATTTATTTATTTATTTAAAGATTTTATTTTTAAGTAATCTCTATATACTGCATGAGGTTGAACTCACAACCCCAAGATCAAGAGTCACATGCTCCACTGACTGAGCCAGGCACATGCCCCAGTTTTTCTTTTCATTTTAATACAAGAATGCTGTGGATTAAGATATTTTAAAGATCCTACTCCCTGATTCTTTTGAGAATCACATCTTGAGTGCAAAGCACTACATTAAAATCTATTGCTTCCTGCATTTATAATTAGTGCTATTTAAAAGAGGTATCTGGGGGAGGCGGGGAGCGCCTGGGTGGCTCAGTCGGTTAAGCATCTGACTTCAGTCAGGTCATGATCTCACGTTTGTGGGTTCGAGCCTGGCATTGGGTTCTGTGCTGACAATCAGCTCAGAGCCTGGAGCCTGTTTCAGATTCTGTCTCTCCCTCTCTCTCTGACCCTCCCCTGCTCATGCTCTCTCTCTCTCTCTCTCAGAAATAAATAAAACATTTTAAAAATTTTTTTAAAAAAGAGGTATCTGGGGGCACCCGATGGCTCAGTCGGTTAAGGGTCTGACTCTTGATTGCAGCTCAGGTCAAGATCTCACCATTCATGGAATTGAGCCTTGTGTTAGACTCTATGCTGTCAGTGCAGAGCCTGCTTGGGATTTTCTCTCTTCCTTTCTCTCTGCCCCTCCCCTGCTCACTCTCTCTCTCAAAATAAATAAATAAACATTTTTTAAAGCAAATAAATAAATAAATAAAAGAGGTATCTAGCTACATTTGTTGTGTTCAACTGCTACAGTTTTGTACTGCAACTTAACACGAAACTCAGAGCACTGAAGGCCACAGAGTGGCCACCAAAACTGCCTGGGAAATACCTGCTGACAAAAAGACATAAATTTTCACTGTTGGAAAATTAAACTGCTTTTCTGCACACTTACTGGGCAGCATTAGAAAAAATGAAAGCAGAAGAGAACTACGTCATAGGTTCAGAGACAAAAACATTTTCATCAAACTCTAATTTTCCAATTAAATGTCTAAAACAACCCATGTGTATTAACAGACATATGTTTAATTCCACTGTTACTTGTCACATAAGAACTTGCATTGATAGTTTTGCTAAATCACACTAAATAACTGATGATATTTTTGATTCTCCTTTCACAATAACAAAAAATCAAAATAGCCAATGTTTTAAATTATATTTTAAATTATTATAAAATAGTAATGAAAACATACACCCATGTATAGAAGGCAGAATATCTAGCTCTTTATTCTCTCTCTCTACCTCTCTCTTCTCAAGTGTTAAAATTCAATGTGGACATGATGGCAAATTCACTCTATTCCCTATATAAAACAAGGTTTATAAAGTACAGCGCATCATGCCTGACACTGTACTCACTAAAGGAAAGCTACACACACGTGTGTGCGCGCGCACACACACACACACACACACACACTCAGATATGCTAAAGGCCAAATTTTGACAAATCAGAGACCATCAATGAATATACTGGGTTGTCAAGTTTTCGTACAAACTTCAAAATAAACCATTGTCACGGGACAAGACAAATTTAAAAAACAAAAATTAAAACCAAACCATAAATATCTTTTTTGCTACTTTACCACTTACAGCTATTTGTGTGTCAGAATTATCTCCATGCTGTGCAATTAAAATAAAATGCAGGGGCACCTGTGTGGCTCAGTAGGTTAAATGTCTGACTCTTGGTTTTGGCTTCAGTCATGATCCCACGAGTTTGTGGGTTCAGGCCCCCGATGGGGCTCTGCACTGACAGCATGAAGCCTGCTTGGGATTCTCTCTTTGCTTCTCTCTGCCCCTCCCCTGCTAATGTGCTCACACACATTCTTTCAAAATAAATAAATAAACTTAAAAAATAATAAAAATAAAATGCAGATATACATTGCATTCTCAGTCTTTAACTGTCAACCTTTACCTGAAATTTCAGATTTTTGCATTCTTCAAAGTAGCATTATCGTTTTCACATATTTGCTTTATAAACAAGTGTTAAAACATTGACATTAAATTTATACATTGAAATCACATATGTGTAGGTGTTTTCCCATAACATTTTCAACCTCTGCTGAAAATGTGTGAAAACCTTTGAGCTCATCCAGCTTATAAATGAAGACACGGAGGCCAAGGAAGACTAAGTAACTACCTAAACATATTTATTCATATCCATAAGGCTTACCAATCCAAGTTTTCAACTATTTATTGTTTTCCTTGCATGCAAAGGTTGGGGGATTTGTACACTTTTATAATTATTCTCCTTTCTTTTTTTTCCAGGTATTTCAGTTTTTCACAAAGTGAAAAGATGGTTTATTAATCCAAACTGATTACACTTGTGGAAAAAAAGACCAATTTTAGAAACATTATTCAAGCCCGATTAGGTCAACACGATGAATCATTTACAAATTATTTACTTAGACATTCTAGCCTAGAGGCCACCAGATGAGCTTTGCAATATCCACAGTAGCCAAGTTTAAGTTTGATTTGTTTCTGAAGATATCATGTAAATATTGCTCTAAAGGCAAATTTTTTCTTTCTGTTTCCATCCAATCTAACTGGACTAGCTAGAAATCCAGGTTGCAATCCTAGAATGGGAGACACTTCTCAGTAAATAAACATGATTACTTTCCTCAAGGATGTGTTTGATTGGGTGGCCAAAGGTAGGGACACCATGAGAGCCACACAGTTTTGTTTGGTTCTTACTGTGGATTAGCTATGGGTCCATGTCTGTGCACTTGACAACAAAGGAGTAGTATTTTCCTCCTGTAGATCAGCTATCCACCTGGTTAACATTCTTGTGGAATTTGGAGCTAAAGGGCAATGTAAAAACATTTTCTATGGATTGCAAAACCCTTTAAATTTTTTTTATAAAAAACATCCAATCTAGTGTCAGTTTCAGAACTACCTCATTCCTCAGTTTCCCATATTTTAAAGCGGGCAAACACAGAGCAAAAGAGTCTACTTGTAATCACCCTGATGTTGTCCTTTAGAACACGCAGGATCCACCAAATTCCATTAATGTGAGTTCTGGAGGTAGTCAGAGGAGGAGAAACTGGAATATGAATTGGGCCTTCTTTGACCAGAAAGTCTCTGTCAGCCAGAACTCACATGATAAAGCTCTCCAAGCCATTGTCTGCAGAGGATGAGGTGAGGCTGACTGAGAGCACTGGGTGGCTTGTGAGTGAAGGCCAAGATTGGGTTTGTCGTACAGCCTGGAGGGGGCTGTAGGTCACTGGAGGCAGTGAGTGCATCTGCTTGCAGGGACTGGGACCTGACACGGCTGTGCACAGGCCTGTCCACAGGTCTCTATGCTGATTTTGGAGGCTCCGTTAGTCCACAGGAGCCTATGGGAGGAAGTGGAACTGGAGCACAAAGAGAAAGGAGACAAGAACAGAAGGGTCATGGGCAGGGCAAAAAATTACACAAGAGTTTTGCATATGTGAACAGAAGAGCTGGGGAACTTAGAGGGAGTAGCCAGGGCAAAGTGATTCAAAAGTTGTTGAAAGTAATAAAAAAAGGTTTTGGCTCTTGAAAATAAAATCCTTAACTGTGTAATCTGAAGTGAATATGAGAAATTTGTTTTATCATCTCATCGTTTTAAACAATGGTAAATATAATTCATATTTTGTAAATTTTGGTCTGTCGGGGCTACAGATGGTTACTAGGTATTTATTTTCTATTTGCCACAGTTGAGAACTATGAAGCAGTAAACATAGAGGGGTCTGTAGAAAAGTTATTTATGTGAGTTGATGCACTAAAATTTGAATTGCATGGATGTCAAACAAATACTTTTTCAAAAAGGCACAATTGAAACCACATACTTGAAATCAGTTCTTTGGGCTCAAGGATTGTTAAAGGATAGTAAAGGTTTTAAATTAGTAATACATTAAAAAATATAAAAAGGTTGGGGCGCCTGGGTGGCTTAGTCGGTTAAGCATCCAACTTTCGCTTAGGTCATGATCTCGCCCCGTGTCGGGCTCTGTGCTGACTGCCAGCTCAGAGCCTGGAGCCTGTTTCAGTCTGTGACTCCCTCTCTCTCTGACCCTCCCCTGCTCACGCTGTCTCTCTCTCTCTCCTAGAAATAAATAAAACATTAAAAAAAATTTTTTTTTAAATATAAAAAGGTATACAGTTCAAGGACTGATTTTTATACCATCCCTATCCAGCCAATTCTCACACAACCACAAAATATAACCACTTTTATTAGCTACTTTTTTTCCTTCAGGAATAGAAGGTCCCAGAATGCCCAGCCACTCTTGTCAAAATTAAAGTTACTCTCAGCTGGTCCCACACAGGGATGGGACCTAAACCAAATGTCAGGATGGTAGAAGAAGTCTAAGGTGTCAGGACAAGCAGCTGGTTCCTGCCCACTGAGTGAGGTGCTAATCCCCCCCCCCTCCTCTGTCTAGACATTTCTACCCCCTTCCCCATGTCAGCAGCATCCTGGTGCCTGTAGCAGTGAGGAATATAACCCTTAACCCTCACTGTGGCTCTGTGGATCCTCCTTTCTCTCCCCCTGGGTCTGGGGGGTAGGAGGCCTTCTGAACCTCAGTTCTCTGAGCGGATTTTCTCTCGTGTGAAGGAAAAGCAACCTGATCCCAAATCTACCTCTGGAACAGTGGAAATTAACATATGATCTGTCTCATAAAATAGGGTAGATAAATAGGAGAAAGATAGATTTCTGATTCATAAGATGCCAAAAAGAAGTTTGAAAATCAGGCAGAAATTATTGGAGACAGAAAATAAAGGCATTTTCTCAGTCTCTCTACACCAACCTTGAATGAGCTGATACCAAGATATCACTGAGTACAAAACAAGAATGTTCTTTTCCGTGGCATAGTCACCATAGCAGGACAGACACCCACACACTCCTTATCCTCATATTTAGGTGATGTCACCATCTGTCTACCTGGTGTCACTCCAAACCCTTCTGCACATAGCTTCCTGGATACTCTTTCTCAACATCTGTAACCACCTACCCTCATTGGGTAAAAGAGTACTATTCAACAGGACAGTTTCTTCTTCCAAAAAGGACTGTACTATAATTTGTGTAGCAGTCAACACTTATTTTTATCTGGCTGGGGTCTTTTTCTTTGGAAATCTCTTGTCTTCTACTCCATGTGCTCCAAGAAGGCTGCTGGGAAAGGCACAGGATAATCTGGCTCAGAGTCTCTCCTGAGAGTTACACTCTTGAAGAAGGTACACAAGGTTAAAAGGCCACGGGAGCAGGTTGCCTGGATGGCCAGCTATGGAGAATAAGTCCACAAGCTTGCTGCTAGGTCCTCAGAGGCGCCTGTGTGCCTGTTCATCTCAAGGCCTGCTTCTTCAGTTCTGCCCTCAATTCCGTCGGCTAGCCAGTATCTTTCCAGGTTTATTAGTTTCCTAGGGCCACCATAACAAATTCCCACAAACTAGATGGCCTATATATTTATTCTTTCACGGTTCTGGAAGCCAGAGGTCCAAAATCAAGGTATTAGCTGGGCCACAGATTTTAGGGAAGAACCCTTCCTTGCCTCTTTTGGTGATTCCTGGAGATCTGTGGCATTTCTTGGTTTGTGGTTACATCACTCCAAACTCTGCCTCTATCATCACATGGCCTTCTTCCCTGTGTCTGCGTCGAACTCCCCTTCTCTTTTCTCTTAGAAGAACACCATCCATTGGATTTAGGGAACACCCAAATCCAGTATGACCTCTTCTTAACTAATTACATCTGCAAAGACTCTATTTTCTAACAAAGTCACATTCTGAGGTTTCTGGTAGACAAGAATTTCAGGGGAACACTATTCAACCCACTATGCCAACAAATCTTCTTGCTGAGGCTAACAGATATAGTTTTGGGTGGAAGTGATCCTTCCTCCATTCCACCCCTCTTGTAACTCATTCTTCTATCACACCACCTGCCTGTCCACATGTGTATCCTCCCTCTCTAGCCTAAGGGCAGGAACTATATTTTACTCATCCTTTACCACAGGTTCTATCTCAAACTGATACCTGCACATCTTTGACTAAGGCAGAGCAGACAGAGATGCTCTATTCAAAGTATTTATGAAACCTATACTGTGTAACCCAGATACCCATGAGTCAAGAGCGCTAAGAAAAGTAAAAGGAAAGAAGCCATAGTTCTTTGACAAAGAAATCACATTGTTATTGAAATTGGATTTTATTGTTATTGTTATTGGATTTTAATCTGCTGGAGTCACTATTTATTTTACATACATATGTTAAGAAAAACTTTCCAACACTTACAAATGAGAGGGGAAAAATACTGCAATGTGACCCTGCCTACCATACTCTACCATTCTAGAGTATTCTGATGCTCTAGGGATGCCCTGTCCATTATGGTGTCCACTAGCCACATGTGGCTATTTAAATTTAAATTTTTATTAATTAAATAAAATATTCATTTACTTACTTGTCCTAGCTACCTTTCAAGTACTCATTAGCTACATGTGGCCAGTGGGTACTGTATTGAACAACGCAGAAGAGACCATATTCATCATCTCATAAAATTATATTGAATAATATTACTCTAGAAAAATGTGACTTTTTATACTTACTGTTTATTAAGGTTTGGACTCCTGAAAAGCTACGTCTTGGGGTAGGCAGTCTCTAGAAGCTGGAAAAGGCAATAAAATGGATTCTCCCCTAGAATCTCTAGAAGAAACACAGCCCTGCTAATATCTTGATTTTAATCCAAAGTGACTCATTTTGGATCTGTGACCTCTAGAACTGTAAGATAAACCTGTATTTTTTAAAATTTTTATTTATTTCTGAGAGAGAGAGAGAGAGAGAGAGAGAGAGAGGCAGCGTGAGGGTCAGAGAGAGAAAGAGATACAGAATCCAAAGCAGGCTCCAGGCTCTGAGCTGATTGTCAGCACAGAGCCCGACGTGGGGCTCAAACCCACGAACTGTGAGATCATGACCTGAGCCGAAGTCCGACGCTTAACCGACTGAGCCACCCAGGTGCCCTGTAAATTTGTATTGTTTTAAGCTAACAAGTTTATGGTAATTTTTTATAGTAGCAGTAGGAAACAAATATAGATGTTAACTTGCAGAACATTGATAAATTGCAAATGATTTCTGTATAGTTGAAAAGATAACTCCAAAGGTTTTAGTTTTTTTCACCCTATAATATACTAACCAGTCTTGTTTTAGTTTTTGGCTTTTGATTTTTAGTTTTTGTTGTAGTTTGCTTGTTTGTTTGTTTTTAGGCTGTGCAATCTAATTCTGACATTATTTTTTTTCCATAGCAGTTTCTCATCTCTTCCTTCGAATTTGCTTCATCATCTTGACTCCCTCATTGACTGTATTTTTGATACTTGCTTACAATATATTATAACAGCCATGGTTAATAGTTTCCAAGTTAGATGCTGATATGTACCTGTCAAGCAAAAACAGACAAAGGACTTTGAGATTTTTCTATATGTCAGAAAAGCCTACATAATTTATATAGTGGTGAATCTGATGAATACAGTTAGTTTACGATTTAAATGAATATATCTGATATTCTACAACAAATATAAATTTTTTGACTAAATGTAACCAGCATTCAATTACATTCCAGGGAGAAGATATAAAGAACTTTATAGAGGGGTGCCTCGCTGGCTCAGTCAGTAGAGCATGTGACTCTTGATCTTGGGGTCATGAGTTCAAGCCCCACCTTGGGTATAGAGTTTAGTTAAAAAAAACAAACAAAACTCTGTGTACTGTTTCTCAAAGAGAGTAAATAAATCTTTCATGTTGGATGGCATTTAAAACAAAACAAAATAAAACTTTGGGGCATCTGCCTGGCTCCATAAGTAGAGCACGTGACTCTTGATCTTTGGGTTGTAAGTTCAAGTCCCACATTGGGTGTGTAGATTACTTAAAAATAAAATGTTAAAAAAAATTGTCTTAACTTTGAACAAACAACCCAATGTAATTAACACTAAATGCATAACTAAGAACAAATATAACTAAAAACAAACTTCTTCCCTCTTTTTGCAAATATAACAAGAACAGAACTTGTACCAATTTCAACAAGACCTTTTCCCACCTGTCTGATCTCTTTGTTCCTTGTTCTTAAGGAATTGCTGTGGTATAAATGTTCTCCAAGGCTTGTAGAGACCAGTACTTTGAAAAAGCAAAGTACTTGATTTTATCCTTCCCTACGCCTTTCAAACACCATTGTGACCAATGGTTATTTATATTTTTAACCAATGGCTAGATGAATCAGAGTTGGGGAGCTTAATATTTCAAATTCCACAACCTCTTCTCAAGTTGCTCACAATCTATAAATATTGAGGACATAGAATATACACACAAAAATACCCCCCCAACATACACTCGAAAAAATAAAAAATAAAAAAACTCTGTCCTGTCTCCTTACCCCCCTGACATTCTCTCCCCATGTCATTAAATCCTCAATCTGGAAGAAGCAGACATAGACACATCAGAATTGGCTAAGGAGCTTTTTCAATATTCCCACACTCAGCTGCCCACAACTACCCTATCCTGATATACCACCCCAAAGGGGCATTACCAGAATCTGCATAGTTTAAAAATCTATAGGAGGAAGAGGAAGAGAAGCAAGTATACAAAACACAGGTTGTAGGAGGGTATATCAAGTTAGATACAACAGAATCCAAAAGGGTCTCACTTTCTAGCCCATCACAGCTTCCTTCAACTCAGACCTTTCTAAAATGCTGGATGGTCCACTGGTGTCATACTATGATAATCTCCAGTAGTCTCTACTCACTGCTGACCAGATTGTCATAAACTGACCTAAGGCAAGTAGGCAGTTGACTAGCTCTTGGGTTTTGGGTTTGTTTTTTGTTTCTTTGTTTTTTGTTTTTGTTGGGGGGGGGGCGTGCGCACACACGTGTGTTAGTTTTTTAATTTATTTTTAGAGCATGTGCAAACACACCATTGGTGGAGGAGCAGAGACAGAAAGAAGGAGAGAGAGAATCCCAAATAGGTTCTGTGCTGTCAGTGCAAAGCCCCAACATGGGGCTCGAACTCACAAACCATTAGATCATGACCTGAGCTGAAACCAAGAGCTGGACACTTATCTACTGAACCACCCAGGCACCCCCTGACTGGCTCTTTTAATAAACATCTGTAGCCACCATGAGTTAGGTCAAGCATCTTGCATAGTAGGTTTATATTGAGTAGACACAACACTCTGATGGCACAATCTTCTAACCTTCTGAGAAAATGACAGCATCCCCTGGGAAGAAGGCACTCAGAACCAGTAGCACTCCAAATCTACAGCCCTGTTCCCAGCACTGGCTACTAGATTCTTCCACCTTCTTCAGACAAGATGAATTTAATCTTTCTAGCCAACCATTTGAAGTTTTAGAAAATTATTTCAAATGCCCATGGGACCAATTTTGAAGGGCAGATTCACGATTTGGATTCTTCAAATGTAAACTTGGGGCACCTAGATGGCTCAGTAGGTTAAGCATCCAACTTTGGCTCAGGTCATGATCTCACAGACCATGGCTTTGAGATGCATTGGGCTCTGTGCTGACAGCTCAGAGCCTGGAGTCTGCTTCAGATTCTGTGTCTCCCTCTCTCTCTCTCTGCCCTCCCCTGCTGGCACTGTCTCTCGCTCTTTCAAAAATAAACATTTTTTTTAAAAAAGTAAACTAAATATACCTAGAGTGCAAACTGACTACATCTAGGGCACAGATAATAGTTAAATATGCTTAAATATATCATACCATTTATACTAAATATCTAAAGTATTTTAAATAAATTACTACACAGAAAACAACACAGATTAAGACCAAACTTCTTAGCATATCCACCTAGGTCCTTCTCAAACTAACCCCCCCCACACTTCATCTCTGCCATCCCTCCCCCAAAACACACATGCATACACACACACTCTCTATGCAACACACGCCAAGCTGCTCCCTGCTCTTAGAATTTGGCAGCCGTCATCACTTTTCAGGCCTTTCCACATTCTGCTTCTTGACTCTACTTCTCCATCTGGCCAACCTCTTCTCTTTCTTCAAGACCCACTTCGGACATCCCCTATTCAGAACCCTTTAGAAACCCCTTCCTTCCCAGCCCTGTGGATTTGGCTACTACTTCATCCACATTCTAATGGCCTCTAGTGCAAACCTCTCCATCTGTACCTTCACAATGGTACTGTGCTTATCATTATCGTCTGTGTCCCTCACTGGATAGGGCACATCATAAGAACCATAATTCATTGTCTTCTGAACTTCACTGTAGCACACCAGGTACATAGTATGTATTTAGTAGATACATGTTGTGGAATATAAAAGTGAAGGTCCCAGAGCATTTCATTTTTTTACCTCTTTTCTGCCAAAGAAAATCAGAGACCTTCCTAACTGTTCTCAGCAAATGCTATTTCTTGAAGACAAATCTGTTGCTTATATGTTGTTCTTTCTAGGAAAGTGAGTCTCAAAATGTCATAAAACACCAAAGTTCTTAATGTTATTTCATAACACTTCTTACCTGGGTTCTAAAAATTCTTATGGAATCTGTGTATTTTATTTTATTTTATTTTTCTTTTAATGTTTTATTTATTTCTAGGAGGGAGAGAGAGAGAGAGAGAGAGAGAGACAGCGTGAGCAGGGGAGAGTCAGAGAGAGAGGGAGTCACAGACTGAAACAGGCTCCAGGCTCTGAGCTGGCAGTCAGCACAGAGCCCGACGCGAGGCTCGAACCCACGAACCGCGAGATCATGACCTAAGCGAAAGTCGGACGCTTAACCGACTAAGCCACTCAGGCGCCCTGGAATCTGTGTATTTTAAAATGACTTACATTCAAAGTAATAGGTGTAGAGAATTGATGCAGAATTTCATTTTAGCACTTCCTATAATGATTCACCAAATGCTGAGAACTTCTATTGTGGGCAAGCCTAAGTGTATAAAGCCTTCTGAGGCTACCACCACCTGTACTAGTTAGGTTCTGAAAAATGAAGCTATGTTTTACAAGAAAAGGATTTTTTTCCCAGAAAGACTTGGGAAATCTTCCAAGATAGTTTTAATACAACATTGTAAGAGTAGAATCACAGGTGCATGACGAGTTGGAATACTACATGGCAATGAGAAAGAATGAAATCTGGCCATGTGTAGCAGCATGGATGGACCTTGAGGGTGTTAT
This sequence comes from Crocuta crocuta, assembly GCF_008692635.1. Taxonomy (NCBI): domain Eukaryota; kingdom Metazoa; phylum Chordata; class Mammalia; order Carnivora; family Hyaenidae; genus Crocuta; species Crocuta crocuta. The sequence goes on from NW_027533263.1 coordinate 980,142, forward strand.
GCTGAGCGAAATAAGTCAGGCAGAGAAGGACAAATATCATATGTTTGCACATATAGGAGGATTAGGAGGAACTTGACGGAGGAACAAGGGGGAGAAGAAGGGCGGAAATGGTGGGGGAAAGGGAGAGAGGCAAACCATGAGAGACTCTTGAATGCTGACAAAAACTGAGGACTGATGGATGTGGGGAGGAGGGGGGGTGGGCATGGAGGAGGACACTTGTGGGGATGAGCACTGAGTGTTATGTGGAAACTAATTTGACAATAAACTATTTGTAAAAATAAATAAATAAATACACTTTAAAAAAAGAAACCAAATGCATGATGAGTAAAAGGGTTGTAGTTTTCTCATCAGATAAATTGGCATTAGATTTCTCTAGTCCATGGCCTTCTTTTGGAAGAATAATCATCATCAATTACATTATAGTTAGCTTACTTTGAAAGGAAAACAGCCTTACTTACCCAATTACCTACCTAATTCTTCTGTGAAGAATTCTAAAATGCATGTGAAAATATTTTGTAAACAATAACATCCTCTCTAAATGGAAGGCCTATAAAGACCATTCTATTACTACTAATAGTACATACCAATTAGTAGCAGTAGTTATTACTATGACTGCTGCTGCTGCTACCACTACTCACAACAACCATAATAAAGCAGCAACTAAGTACTATTTAGTTAAGTTGCTTTCTCAGTTTAGGCTAATAACTTTATATCATATACAGGCTCTTAATGTGAAATTTGGGTTTATAAAAAGGGAGCAAAGAAATATGGCCATCTAAATACACCAGGCAACAGTTAGTTCAACATACATTCAAGATAATTTTCTAACACAGAGACGTTTAGATTTGGGTCATCAACAAGATTTCTTGTTCTTTAAATGAATTTTAATATATTAAGAGATAAGACGTAATAAGCAATAAATAGCCTTTCCTAAATAATTCTGTAACTAATGGTTTTACCATATGCCATCATAGTTAACCTTTTTTGCTTTTCTTTAAATAAATGCCTTGAATGTTACATAACCTAAAATGCAGCTATTATGGTCATCCAAAATATTACTTACTTGGCAAGTTACCTCAAACTATTTTCTAAATACTTTACAGGAGCAAAGAATTTTCACCCTAACCTACCATCATTCCTATGTGGAGAGAAAGAATGAATGCCAGCTTTCTTGAATGCCTAAGCCTCAAATATCTAAACAATAGATGTCTGTTTCAAGGTAAGGAATAAGTGTCTTAAAAGAATAACTTATTTACTGAGGTGCCTGGATGGCATCTTCCTAATTTTTGGAATAAAGGCCTATTGTTACTTGCCCTTGAAAAAGAAACACTTATTTCCACTACCAAAGTTAAACGTAATACCAAGTTCACATGTCACACCTACCATCTTTCATCTAAGTAGGTTGAAAATTTAAAGCCAAAAGTACTGTGGAGAACTTGCAACAATGGCAGAATGAAGACATCATCAAATCCTCTCTCCAAAATCAATTATTAAACTGGGCAAAATTGTCCAAAGCTACCATCTCAACACTCTAGAATAATCAACGAAAGGCCAAACAACAAATTGAGAAGTGTTTATTCATGAAAAACTGTTAAATTTCAAGGAAAAACGGGAGGCCGGTGGCATGCTGTGGAAATCAATGAAATAAAAAAACAAAACCAAAAAAATAGAGAAAAAGCAATGAAACCAAAAGATTTTCTTTCTTTGAAAACATCAACAAAACTGATAAACCATTAGCTATACTGACCCAGAAAAGAGAAGACACAAATTATCCAAATCAGGAATGAAACAAAAGACAACAAAACCAACCTTACAGATATGAAGAGGGTTATAAGAGAATGTTAATAACAACTTTATGCCAACAAATTAGATAACTGAGATGAAATAACAAATTCCTAGAAAGACACAAATTACCAAAGCTGATTCATGAAGAAATGGAAAATCTGAACAGATCTTTAACAACTAAAGGAACTGAATTATTAATTAAAAATCTTTCTACAAAGGAAAGCCCAAGCCCATATGGCTTCACTGATGAATTTTAACCAAATACTTTGAAAAGAAATAAAACCAATGCTACCCAAATGTTGTGAATACTACCAGGAGTGATTAATGAAATATTTTCATTCGTGAAATGTGAGAAGTAAGTGATATGATTCATTTTCCGAAATACCAAATAAAAGCTGTGCTGTCTAGTAAACAATACATTTACAACCTATTGGAAATATGTACGAACCCCTCACCCCTCACAATGGAGTCCCAAACCTTTAGACCCTGGCTCTTCTTCCCCTCTCCATTTCGCAGGCCTATTTTTCACAGGCTTTGCAATGAGCACGGACCAAAGAACTAAAGTCTCTGCATCACCTCAATGAATGTACATTTGTTCCAATCAGACAACTTTTTGCCTTACGTGGGCATAGGCGACTTCTGGGTAAGGCTGCGAACTCTGTAGTGCTCAGCCAATGAGGAATCAGGGGAGGGACTTGCACACTCGGAGATAAACTGCCTGCTGTAACCGACCCGAGTGTGCCTGTCCATCAGACACCTGCTCTTGCAAGAACATTGATTAAAGCCTTGCTTCGCTGTGCTCCAAGTCTCCACGTCCCTCCTTTGATTGGGTCAGTGGATTTATCACTCACATGAAATTAGCTTTCATTAAAAAAATGTTTAGGGGCGCCTGGGTGGGTCGGTCAGTTAAGCGTCCAACTTCATCTCAGGTCATGATTTCACGGTTCCTGGGTTTGAGCCTCGCGTGGGACTCTGTGTTGACAGCCAATTCGGAGCCTTGAGCCTGCTTCAGATTCTGTATCTCCCTCTCTCTCTGACCCTCCCCTGCTCACGCTCTCTCTCTCTCTCTCTCTCTTTCAGAAATAAAACATTAAAAATTTTTTTTAATTTTAGAGGGATAAAAAGGGAGTGTCAGCAGGGAAGACAGCAGAGGGACAGAGAGAGAAGAGGGACAGAGAGAGAGACAGAGACAGAAAGGGAGGAAAGAGGATCCCAAGCAGGCTCCACACTCAGCATCCAGCTTGATGCAGGGCTCAATTCCACAACCCTGGGATTATGACCCAAGCCAAAATCAAGGATGCGGTGCTCAAGTGACTGAACCACCCACTCGCCCCATTTTGTTGTTGTTGTTGTTGTTGTTGTTTTAGGTAGGCTTTACACCTAGCATGGAACTCAATGCAGGGCTTGAACTCACAACCCTGAGATCAAGACCTGAGCTGAAAAAGACCTGAGCTGAGATCAAGAGTAGGACATTTAACCCACTGAACCACCCAGAGGCCCAGAAATAAATCTTCATTTAAAGTAGGGAACCCGGGGGTGGGCTGGGGGTCGCCTGGGTAGCTGGTTAAGCATCTGACTTCAGGTCAGGTCATGATCTCATGGTTTATGAGTTCAAGCCCCATGTCTGGGCTCAGAGCCTGGAGCCTGCTTCAGATTCTATGTTTCCCTCTCTCTCTGCCCTCCCCTGCTCACACTCTGTCTCCCTCCCTCTCGCTCTCAAAAGTAAATAAACATTTAAAAATAATAAAAGTTTAAAAACTTGTAAAGTAGGGAATCCAGGGATGTTGGCTGGCTCAGTCAATAGGACATGTGACTCCTGATCTCAGGGTCCTGAGTTTGAGCCCCATGTTAAGCATGGAGCCTACTGATGAAAGAAAGGTAGGAAGAGAGGGACAGAGAGAGGAAGGAAGGAAGGAAGGAAGGAAGGAAGAGTGGGAGGGAGAAAGGGAGTAAACCCAATTTGGCCTAGTAATGATGAAAAAAGTTCCAAAATACTTCTGTCATAAGACATTGTCTTGAATATTGCTAATATTTTACCCAAAACTTTATTATTTACATGCTGGAGTTTGCAAGGTTAGCCATTACAGGGTTCTTAACTGAGCACAGAAAGTCTGAATAACAAAGTCCTGGATAGCTATCACAAAACAAAAGGCAATTTAAGGCAGGCTTGGGCCTTGTCTTATGAGGCATTTCCTCACAGATCTGATTTATCCCTCCTCTCCTTAAGCTCATTAATCTTAAGCTCCTTAAACTTAACACTTTAAGCTCCTTAAATTTTTTTAATGTTTTATTTATTTCTGAGGGAGAGAAAGAGAGACAGCATGAGCAGAGGAGGGTCCAAGAGAGAGGGAGACACAGAATCTGAAGCAGGCTTCAGGCTCCCAGCTAGCTGTCAGCACAGAGCCCGACGCGGGGCTCAAACCCGCAAACCATGAGATCATGACCTGAGCTGAAGTCACACGCTCAACCAACTGAGCCACCCAGGTGCCCCAACACTTTAAGCTCCTTAAACTGTTACACTAGTACAGCACTTATCAAGCATGCAGTATATTGTTGGGAATCCCAGTCAGTTTAAGGATACCAATAACAAACTACTAAAAGATATGGAACCCCAGTTATGAGCATTAGAAGGGTCTTAGCATCAGGTAGAGCATCAGTACTCACATTTCACAGAGAGGTTAAGTGATTCATGTGAAATCTCAAAAACACCAGGGACTAGATTCTCCCTTGAGTCTATACTCCCAGGGTGCTTGGGTGGCTCAGTCAGTTGAGCATCCAACTTTGGCTCAGGTCATGATCTCACGGTTCGCAGGTTCAAGCTCCTCTCAGCACAGAGCCTGCTTCAGATCATCTGTCCCCCTCTCTCCTTGCCCCCTCCCATTTGCACACACACTCTCTCAAAAATAAACATTTTAAAAAATAAAAATAAATGCTTATATTTCAGACATAAGAAAACCAGCTTGAAATTCCTTCTCACCCTTCTTTCTACTCTATGGTCAAGTATCCATGGGAAGTACTAGCTATATCAAGCCCATCCCCTACTTACTAAAGCATGTTGCTTGCCTTACATTGAGGCACTACTAAAATGAGTAATAAATTGCTATTGCCATCAAGAATTTCAGTATAGAATAAAAGACAACTGCAAATACAAACGTAGATTGAATATCAGAAGGTCCAAAGTGCAAAGAAGTTCAGAAAAGGAATGCATTCACATCAACTGCAGTGATTAAGAAAGGCTTAAGGGTAGTATTTGAGATAAGGCTTGAAATAATAAACAGGATTTTGACAGTAAAGAATGAGGAAAGGGTATCTCAGTCTGATTAATGCATAGAGTTCAGGTGTTTGCAAATTTTTCTGCCCGTGATACAGTTTATAAACATTTCCCACACCACTGCACCCACTTCCGACGGCATAGGTAAACTAGGCTGCCTGTCATACACAATCCCCAATGACCCCCTCCCTCTCTCACTTCCAGGAACATATATTAGCATGCAAATGAGTGAGAATGATCTTATAATAGATAATCTTCAATCTGCTTTAATTTTTAAAGAAAATCACTTGCTAAATTTAATATAGTTTTTCATCAAAAATTGCTTGCTACATCCCACAATGGAAGGTATAACAGGTTAAGAACCACCAATGTGATGGGAAGTAAAGGTGAGGAACATTGGTCAGAACTATCCCTGGGTGATCTGGAGTACAAACCACAGCATTTAAGTAGTATAGAGAAATGATTCAGGCTGCATCTGGGAAGATTGCTCTAGAAGCGTGGAGAAAGGAATAGCACGATTAGGAAGTTATTGCAAAAGTCCCAGTTACTTAGAGGCAATAGAGGCCTAAATGAAGATGATACTGGAAAAAGATGATTGAATTGAGAAATATGACAAATATAGAAGATAAGCTTTGTGAGGTCAGAGGTCTAACTTGTTACTTTTGTATCTCTAGTGGTCTTTAGCTCAATAACTATTTGTTGAATGGATAAATAAGATCTTGGTAGCAAGGCAATAATGCTATTGTGGTGCAGCCAGAATGCCTGAGTTCAAATTAACGTCTTCCATTAACCAGTTCTATGACCTTGGGTAAGTTAACTTGACCTCTCTATGCTTCAGTCTTCCCATCTATTAAATGGGGCTAATAATGGTTTCTAGATCATAATAGGGAGGTTTGTTTTTTAATGTTTATTTATATTTCTGAAAGAAAGACAAAGCATGAATCAGGGCAGGGGAGAGGGAGAGACAGAATCTAAATTGGGCTCCAGACTCTGCTGTCAGCACAGAACCTGATGCAGGGCTCCAACTCATGAACTGAGAGATCATGAACTGAGCTGAAATCAGGTGCTTAACTGACTGAGCCACCCAGGTGCCCCTATCATAGGGTAATTTTGAGGATTAAATAAAGTGGAATGCTTAGAAGAATACATGACACACATACCTGCCATATAAAAGTAGCTATTACTGATAAAACATTGTATCTTTAACGTAACTTCAGAAGTGAGAAAAAGTTTACGGGTAAGGATACAAAGAGTGTTTAGTTTGGCATTTAGTGGAGCTACCAGATAGGGCTTGGAAGCTTGGGGGAAAGTCTTAGACTGAGGAATCTGTCTCTTGCCACTTCCCTGTGCTCCCCATACTCCTCCATCTCCCACCAAGATCCAGTCACACTAGCCCCTTACAGTTCCTCTAACAGGTCAGTTTTTCCTACCTCACGACCTTCTTTCCCACTGTTACTCCCTCAGCCTAGAAGGATATAGAGCCTAGACAAATATGTAATGATTTAATAGAATTTGACACTCTTTTAAAAGTTAAATCCCTACGAATGTATAAGATGGTCAGGTAAGAAAGCAAGGGGGAAGAAGTTAAAGGAATGAGCACAGAAAAGAGGAACTAGCAATTACAAAGGACTATCCAGGGAGATAACCAGGACAATTGGAATGAAGTTTTAAGGAGATGGGTAATGCTCTAAATGCTCAGAGGAGGAAAGGAAGGTAAGAACTGAAAGGTAACTGGATTTGGCACTAATTCCGAGGAAGAACGCTGAGAAAAGTAATTGTCCACTATATTGAGAGGGGAAGGCAGCAGAGGTCAGATAAATAGAGCAACTAATATAAACTGATTTACCAAAAATGTTTGATAAGAGAAGCAGAGTGCACAACAGACTCTGCTTTTAGGATTTGGGTGGGAATTTTTGCTAGGAAGATAACAAGTAACAGTGGAGTGGCAAACTAAGATACGAACAGGGAATAAAAACGTGAGGCTAGATCTTGGAGACAATGTGCATCTCTCTTTGCAGTTTTATAATGTCCACAGTGCTTTTCACACACAGTACGTTGTCCCTCAGCTCTCTGATGATACACCCTCTAATACAGTGGTTCTCAAAACTGTAGTCCCGTGCTCGCTTCGGCAGCACATATACGAAAGTGTAGTCCCTAGACCAGCATCATCAGCATCAGAGGGAACTTGTTAGACGTGCACATTTTTTAGTCCTACAACGGATCTACATAATCTGTGCGGGTGAGACCCAGCAATCTGTGTTTTAAAAAGTCCTCCAAGGGATTCTGAAGCTCTCCAGGCGAAACGACAAAAGACCGCGGCAAGGAGCAGCGGCTACAGTAGGAGGGCAGAATTTTCTTCGGAACCATCTGGTTCTCCCAACCTCCCGAGAGGCGCAGTGCACGACCCAAGCCAGCCAGCACCGCAAAGCAAAGTCGCCCCGCTTCGGACTAGCCTGAGCGAGCTCTACCAACCCCAGTGGGAGCGGAGATCAGCATAAGACCCTCGGCCACACTCGGCCACCGCCCTAGAAAGGCCCTAAGCGCCCCAAGCTCTCCAGCTTCGACTTCCGGCAGTAGAGGAGGGGGTCTACCGGGAGGGACTCCGGACGGACGTGTCCAAGTTCTTCAGGGTTGGCGGGGGTGGGAAGCGGGGTATTTGTTCTTCTAACCCCTCCATATGCTACGAGGCCGCAAGGGGCAGAGAAGGTAGAAAGGTAGGCTAGTCTAGGATAAGTTTCCGGAAAACCTGGAACCCAGCAAAGGAACAAAGGAGCCTTGAAAATCCTCCTCCCTCTTCTTTCCTAGTTTCCTACCCCGAGCCCCAAGGAATGGAAAAGGCGAGGCTCAAGGCCTCGACTGGGAGGGACGCGGGGAGGACGCTAGAGGCAGAAATCTCGCGATAGGAGTCCGGCCGGGGCGGGGGTGACACCTCTTCCCTCCTCCTCGCGTTAGTTCCGGTCGCAGAGGAGACCCAGCCGCAGTTGCCGCCACCTCGGGGATTTCTGGCTCTTTTCTCTTCGCCTTAAAGTCGGTGAGGCGCGACGCTCGCTTGTCCCGGGACGAGGTTGTGGCCTCGAGTCGTAGGACAGGGCGCGGGGGTGGAGAGGGGTGGGGGGACGGTCAGGTCTGGTACGACCCGGCTTGAAGGGTTCGAGCCGAGGCCGCTGCCTGAGCCCAGGCCGGATCCGGGGCCTGGATTCGAGGGCCACGGCCGCCGCCTCCGCAGGGAGGTCGAGGGTCTGCGGCCGCGACTGGGACGTCGGGCGCGGGGTGCGCTGCGGCACTGGAGACCGAGGCAGGGCCCCCTGCGGCCTTGCCCGGCCTGGGTAACAAAGCCGCTGCGGCCTCTGTTGGGTGATGTACGCGTGGGGNCCTTGCGGCGCCCCGCAGTAGCCGAGGGGGTCCCGGGTGGGGGCGGGTTATCTCGTTCGAGCGGCAGACACAGGAAGGGTGTGGATAGCGAGACACGTGCCCGGGGAGGAGACTTGGATTGCAGGGTATGGGGCAAAGGAGGCTACGCCGGCTCTCGATTCATTTTGCAGGCTGGAGTGGTGCAAGCGGCCGCTGCAGTCACGGGCACAACTTGGTAGGGTGGTGCTGCTCCTAGGCCCACAGTAGAAAGGATTTCTCCTTTGACGGTGTCTGAAAATTGACGTACACGTTTCGGATACCTCCTGGGAATGGTGGTAATCTTAGACTTCTGTGGTGCTTAGAAGTAGTGGAATATGTAGGCGAATTTAAAGAGGAACGAGGAGGAAGCCAGTTAAATGTTAATGATGGGTGATTTGCCACCGGTCACTGTGGTGTTACAAAGTCTTTTAAAAGTGTACTTCATTCACCTTATATCTTCAAAGAGTTCCTCGTAGGGAGAAATGCGATTTGTCGTTCCATTTAATTCAGGCCAAGGTAATTCTTGGTGTCTGTCCCAGGTACTGCCAGGCTAAAAGTGTTTGTTGTCTTTGATTTCTATTGTAACTAAACCAAGGCTTGATGCTTTGTTTTTAAAACAAAATGTTATGGCCCAGATGTTTTTAAGGCTTTACTTTTCTTTTCTTAGGGTGTCTTTTATGAATAATCAAAAGCAGCAAAAGCCAACGCTATCAGGCCAGCGTTTTAAAACCAGAAAAAGAGGTAAATATGTTTTACTATCTCTCTTCAGACTTCCCAGATAACTTTGAAATCTTGGTTTTTCTGGCAGGCAGTTGCTTAATAATAAATCTTTTGAGAGAAAATACCAGAAGGGAACTTGAATTTCTAGTTGACTGCCATTTCAGATAGACTCTTAATATTTTTACTGCTTTTCTAAGCCTTTAGTTTTTAGTGTCAATATATATATGTCTAAGGTTAGTGAATGGTTTTTTTATTGTGAGGATAAAGTACCTTTTTTAAAGTATGGAGTGCATTTTCACTAGCTAAATTTTATGACTTTTGCTTGAGGGAAAAAGTTAATGTATGAAAGGGGAGCTCCTGATGTGATTGCTGATTTTTCCCAAACTTTGTGAAGATTTGTGAGAGAAAAAACAGACTTTATGCATGGAAGCTAATTATGGAACAGAGTTCACATTGTAATATCTTTTGAAATTAAATATTTCTCACAGACAAATATTAGAATTCTGTTAACTGCTTCTATTAGTGGGTAGTTAGGTGAATATTCTGTAACAAGTCACTGTACTAATGATACAAAGTTAAATGAGGTGTGGTCTCAGATATATTTTGTATTGGGCTTAATACTTTCACCAGAATTTTTCAATGTTATTGTTCAGAAACAGTGCTCGCTTCGGCAGCACATATACTAATATTGTTCAGAAACATATATTGACCTTATTTTACAGGAGATTTTGAGGAAATAGAACTGGGTCAGCCACTGGTTATAAACTGTTTTTTCTGCCCTGGGTAACAGACACTTTGAGATATATATTACACAATCTTTTGAAATCTCTGGTCATAGACTGTCCTCTCGGGTAGTGGGGAGACTAAGAGTGATTTGATTCTAGCCTTTAGATTTAACCTGGTAAATTTTCTCAAGAGAAGGAAGAGGAGTTGGAAACCAAGCAATTCAGGAGTAATAGGGAAAAGTCTGTATCCCCTTGAGGATATGGTGATAATCAAGTCATTTTGTTACTAGCATCAGGAAGAGATGTCACTTCCCCATTTCCAGATTGAGATAACTCATGCCTTCCTGGTTCCTGATGGTGGGGTCCTGGGTAGCATGAACAATCATCCCAGGACCTAGGCTTTTCAGTGCTAACAGTCTTGGGCAGACAGGAAAGAGTTGGTCACTCTAGGGCTTTGTGAAAATTAAGATAGCATCTAACCTACATAGGGAAGTCAGCAAAGGCTGGATATGTACCTAAGGCATAGTTAAGTACCAAATGAATGATTTAAAACAAACATACAAACATAAAGTGTTATGGGCATTTAAAGAAAAGAATCAAGAGTTCTAGCGTTTAGACAAATTTCACTCAATAAAATTTACCTGAAGTTTAGAGGATGTCCTAAATTTCAGAAAAGCCCAGAGTCAATAGGAGAGCATTTGGAGTAGAAATTGTCTCCTGGCGGTAGGAACACACTAGCTCCTTTAACTCATCATCTGTGAGACTTGTGTGAAAAAGTAGTAGAAGAAAAGCCACACAGTTCTTGTGACTAGGCAGTCATGCCTTGCATTTAAAGAGGGTATAATGTTTATTCTTTTATTGTGTTTGCTTGCATTGCTGGTCTTGGGTAAGCTTTGTGTTTTGTTTTTTTCAGGTGTTGAAATAAATGAGATTGTGATACATGTGGTTAACTTATTCAGTAGTTACACTTTCATAAGGTGGTGGTTTCATGGCATTTTGGTAAGCCTTTTAAAACTAAATGTTGTGGGGTTTTCCCCCCAGATGAAAAAGAGAGGTTTGACCCTACTCAGTTTCAAGACTGTATTATTCAAGGCTTAACTGAAACTGGTACTGATTTGGAAGCAGTAGCAAAGTTTCTTGATGCTTCTGGAGCAAAACTTGATTACCGCCGATATGCAGAAACACTCTTTGACATTCTGGTGGCTGGCGGAATGCTGGCCCCAGGTGGTACACTGGCAGATGACATCATGCGTACAGATGTCTGTGTGTTCGCAGCACAAGAAGACCTAGAGACCATGCAAGCATTTGCTCAGGTTTTTNGTTTAGCAGATTATCTTGCTCTGTCTAGCTTTATAGTTGAAATCTGTTACAAAACCATAATATTTAGGAATGACTTTTCTGATATGCACATCCCTACTACATCCCCAATCAGTAATTTTTCCAACCTGTGTTTGAACACTCTCCATTAATGGTGAAACCCTTACCTCTTTTTTTTTCCCCCCTTGGTGAGAAAGAACGTGAGCTGGAGGAGGCAGAGGGAAAGAGAAATTCTTTTTTTTTTTTTTCCCCCATAAAGAATGACTAAGACACTTTACAATTTTTTTTTAAATGTTTATTTACCTTTGGGGGGAGGGGGCGTAGAGAGAGAATGAGAGAGAGAATTCCAAACAGGCTCTGCACTGTCAGCACAGAGCCCAGTGCCGGGCTCAAACTCATGAACTATGAGATCATGGCCTGAGCCAAAATCAAGAGTTGGATACTTAACCGACTGAGCTACACAGGCACCCCGGGAGAAAGAAACTCTAAAGCGGGGTTCAGTCTCACAACTGTGAGATCATGGCTTAAGCCAGAATCAGAAGTTGGGCACTTAACTGAGCCACCAGATGCCCTGTTTTTAATGTTACTAGAAGATATAAAAATACAGCATGTGGCTCACATGTTTCTGTTGCATAGCACTGCTCTAACTTCCTCCACCCTTACCAGCTTAGGATATTTTAAAAGAATGTGCCATTCAGTTAAATATCTCCAAATGATAATAATAATCTCATTTCCATAGCTCTTTAAGATATTTGAAAATGTTTTCACAGTGATATATTGACACTCACAGCCAAGCTGGTAAAATCAGAACTCTCTTTGTCAGAATTGAGGCTTGGAAAGGCTTCAGTGACTTACATGCAGTCAAATAATTACTTGGTGGGACCAAGGAACTTAACACTCATATTTTTTAATAACTAGTCAGATGAGTATATCTTCTATTATATTACCAGTTTGTAGTAAGAAATACCTATTTTCTGTTTACAATATTAGCACTAAGTCTGCTTTTAAAATCGTTTTTAAAACCTTTACTAAGGAAATTTTCAAATATATCCTAGAGAGACTAGTAAAATGAACTTCTGGTCTACTGCCCAAATTAATTGTTAATAGTCTTACTCTGGCTATGTTCCCCCTGATGGCACTGCTCTCCTCCATATTTCAAAGTGTATATCAGACATCACTTTATCCATAAATACTTATAAATGTGTATAAAAGATAGTCTCTAACTTGTGGTTTGTGGTCCAGCCTCTTAGGAAGCTTGAAAGGTTGTTTTCTGTATGGAATGTTAATGATATCAAAAACAACTTAGAGCATCTGCACTTGAATGACAGATTTGGCACTGTTGAATGGTTAGTGCAGTGAGTTTAACTGGGTTGTTGAAGAGGGTTATTCTCTTAAATTGTTTCACTTAATTCACATATATTGAACCAACCAGCCAAGTTCCTTTTTGAGATATTGACTGTTTTCAGATCATCTTTTAGAATTTATATCATTTTATTTTATAATGAGAATCCTTCCAGAAAGTAAGATTGAAACAATTACTAATTTTAAATGAAGTTCACTGCGAATTTTTTGTAAAATATACATACCTTAGCCCCAGGTGGTACACTGGCAGATGACATGATGCGTACAGATGTCTGTGTGTTCGCAGCACAAGAAGACCTAGAGACCATGCAAGCATTTGCTCAGGTAAATGAAACTTTACATATTTATTTCGGTTAGCTATTACCTGTCTGAATAGGAGTAGTCTGTGTTTAAGAGATTGCAAATAGAAAATTGAAGAAATTGAACTGAAAGTTTAGAGATGCTTTTTGGTGTGTTTTCTTGTGTGTTTGTTTTATTTTTTTAATGTTTGTTTATTTTTGAGAAAGAAAGAGAGTGGGAGCAGGGGAGGGGCAGAGAGAAAGAGAGGGAGGGAGACATAGGATCCGGAGCAGGTTCCAGGCAGAGCTGTCAGCACAGAGCCTGATGCAGGGCTCAAACCCACAAACCTAGAGATCATAACCTGAGCTGAAATTGGACACTTAACCCACTGAGCCACCCGGGTGCCCCTCTTTTTGGTGTAATATTAGTGAAATAGAAATTTCAAATGTGTTGAGGAAAAACACAGTAGAAAAGATTGAATTATTTTCCTGTTTGTTCTTTTGGAATTAATCCATTTGTAAGGAAAACTGTCTAGCTGTAAAGGAAAATAATTTCCTTGTCATCATTTCCATCACTGAATTATTTCTGCCTGTAACTTTTTAAAATGAATGAGTTAATAGATTAGTTTACCAATCAAAATTTCATTCGAAGGTTTCATACATAGTTTGTGTTATTGTAAGCAAAGAATTCAAGTACTCCTAACCTAGAGATTTGTTACATGTCCTTGGGAAAATAGAACTATATTCTCTGATCTTATTCTGTTAATAATCCTACAGATAGGTAAATGACTTGTATTTAAGTGATAAATAGTCCTTGCTTTAGTATCTGGCAATAAAAATCTGCTGTGGGTTGGCAATTAAAGTGTTATATTGTAAGGTTTGAGAGTTGACAGACTCTTCCCAAGCTGACTTTAAATAGCTTGTAAAATCTTATATCCATTGGAAGTCTCCCTTCTTTGATTTTCTAAAGATACTATTATGAGATACTCAGGTCTTTTAGAAATCTGGCATCTGTAGGGGTGCCTGGGTGGCTCAGTCGGTTGAGCATCCCACTTGGGCTCAGGTCATGATCTCACGGTTTGTGGGTTCAAGCCCCGCGTCAGACTCTGTGCTGAACACTTGCTCAGAGCCTGGAGCCTGTTCCCGATTCTGTGTCTCCTTCTCTCTCTGCCCCTCCCCCGCTCACACTCTGTCTCTCAAAAATAAATGAATGTAAAAAAAAATTATTTTTTTTTTTTTAAGAAAAAATGAATCTGGCATCTGTAGATATCAAATTATTAAATTCTTTTACTGTTCTTCATAGGTTTTTAACAAGTTAATCAGGCGCTACAAATACCTGGAGAAAGGTTTTGAAGATGAAGTAAAAAAGGTATGAAGAACAATATGCTTTGTGGGTAAAAAGGTTGGGGTCAAAGAAGGGAACATTAAATCTTAATTCTGGCACAGATTTGAGGGGATTTTAGATATTTAGGTAGACTGTCACTGAAATGTGATTTGGGGGTATATTATTTAGTTTAATTTTCTATACAGTTTTCCTAGCTTTGTATCCAAGCAAGTGGCAAAAAAACTAAAGACCAAAATGGGGTTTGTTCAAAAGATACAGTAAGATCAGAGCTAAGCAGATTGAGAAAGAGAAATTTAGCATACTTGGTATTGGAGCCTTAGATATTCTGTATATAGGTAGATGAAAAAATGTGATGTTAATAGTAACATCAGGTTTCAGACGTTCTAATCATTAACTCATGTAATACAGAAACCCTGTGAGGCAAGTTTTATTATCCACATTTATATATGAGGTAACCGAGGCACCAGGTTAAGTAACTTGCCCAGGATCACTCAGCTAGTATTACTGTAACTGAGATTAAAACTTGGATGGATAGACCCCAGAGCCCATACTTTTAATCAATATAGATTGCTTTACTGCATCTCTTTATATAATGCAAATGCTCTTTTAACCTTTTACTATTTACTTTTGTAGCTGTTGCTGTTCTTAAAGGGTTTTTCAGAGTCGGAGAGGAACAAGCTGGCTATGTTGACTGGTGTTCTTTTGGCTAATGGAACACTTAATGCATCCATTCTTAATAGCCTTTATAATGAGAATTTGGTCAAAGAAGGTAATCAGCCTTTTAGTAAAGAATTGTCTTTAGTTGGGTGAGGGTGGGGATAGATAAGAGCATGAAAGATGAACTGATAACAAAAACTAGGATATAGCTTATACAGATTTGATTTGTATCATAGTTTTAGTTTTTAAAGAGAAATGCCAGGGAAAGTCAGAGAAGGTGACATTGGGAAAAATGCAAGCCAAAAAGAAAATAAGTTGCCTATTGTAATTTTCATAGTTAAATAATTCTGTTTAAAAAAAAAACACAACCGTCTTTTAAACCAGAATAATGAGTACTCAGTGTGCCCTATTTCCCACAACAGCCCTGTCAAGTGTAAGAACTATTGTGCTCATTTTATACGTTGGAAAGCATTTAAACAACTAAAAACACATCACTAGCAAATGATACAATAGAGAAATTGGAGTGAAATGGTGAGCAGCTTAGTGGCAGAGGGAAGTTTGGGGGTGAAGGGAGTAAGTGTGTGGTTGAAATGGGGAGATAGAGTGGTTGAAATCCACTCATTTCACTCAACTCTTTTGTTCTACAGGGGTTTCAGCAGCTTTTGCTGTAAAGCTCTTTAAATCATGGATAAATGAAAAAGACATCAATGCAGTAGCTGCAAGTCTTCGGAAAGTCAGCATGGATAACAGACTGATGGTTTGTAACTTTTTTCATTCTACCCCTTGCCAACACTTAAAGTATAATAAAGGAACATTCTCATTTCTAATCTATGAAACGAGGAACTTTTTTCCATGATGTGATTTAAAGACCATTTAACCAGATTAAATGCTCTTTTCAGGAACTTTTTCCTGCCAATAAACAAAGCGTTGAACATTTCACGAAGTATTTTACTGAGGCAGGCTTGAAAGAACTTTCAGAATATGTTCGGAATCAGCAAACCATAGGAGCTCGAAAGGAACTCCAGAAAGAACTTCAAGAACAGATGTCTCGTGGTGATCCATTTAAGGATGTAAGATATTTTTGTTTAAACCATCTTTATAAACTAAATAGAATTTAAATAAAATTTTGGAACAAAAATAAACCATCTTTATGATTTTTTACTCACTTGAGAAGCTTTAAGGTATTTCACCAGAGTGAGTTTTCTTTTTTATTTTTTTAAAATGTCTTATTTATTTCTGAGTGGGGGGGGAGAGAGAGAGAGACACAGCGTGAGCAGGGGAGGGTCAGAGAGAGAGGGAGATAGAGAATCTGAAACAGTCCCCAGGCTCCGAGCTGGCAGTCTGCACAGCCTGATGCGGGGCTTGAACCCACAAACCATGACAGCATGACCTGAGCGGATGTCGGATGCTTAACTGACTGAGCCACCCAGGCACCCCTCACCAGAGTGAATTTTAATTAGTAGCTATAGAATGTTGTGCTGGGGCTTTTCATCAGCCTTTTTCATATTTAGTACCTTATTATTGTCCAGAAATTATAAGGCTTGGGGATTTTGTAGGGTGTAAGCCAATGGATAGATTGTTTCCATTTCAGTCCTTTCCCAGCTAGTTTGCCTGTGTATAAATTAAGGCATAGACTAGAGGTCCATCCCTCCCAGTTCTAAAAGTTCTCTGATGATATGTGGTATACATGTGGTTCCATTGCCAGTATGTTTTTATGTTTTGGTAAAAGGTCTAAGATTGATGTACAGAGTATACATGTCAAAACTGATTTACTAAATTGGGATTCTCTTTACAGATAATTTTGTATGTCAAGGAGGAGATGAAAAAAAACAACATCCCAGAACCTGTTGTCATTGGAATAGTATGGTCCAGCGTAATGAGCACTGTGGAATGGAACAAAAAGGAGGAGCTTGTAGCAGAGCAAGCCATCAAGCACTTGAAGGTAAATCAGACTTCACCTTTCTTTGGCTCACAGGTTAAAAACCAATACATGTTTAAAAATAGCATTGACCTGTAATTTGTTGTTTGCTTTTGAGGGAATACTGAAAAATAAAAGCATTCCTTTTTTATTCTCTAAAATATTAACAGTGTATTGACACTTGTCTGGAATCCCTAATTCA
Organism: Crocuta crocuta; assembly: GCF_008692635.1. Classification (NCBI taxonomy): domain Eukaryota; kingdom Metazoa; phylum Chordata; class Mammalia; order Carnivora; family Hyaenidae; genus Crocuta; species Crocuta crocuta. The sequence continues at coordinate 997,112 of NW_027533263.1, forward strand.
GTCAGTATTGCTTGTTTGACTTAGGTGCTTAGAGATCCTTCTGCTTAATTTAATTTAATTATTTATTTAAGTTTCCACTACATAGAATATAATTTACAGTGATTTTGAAAGATCTGTTAATGTTCTGTGTTTTATGAATTTTGAAATGGTTGGTCATTGTAAGAAGTGACTAAATTTTTCTCCTTTCCCTTTAAAAGCAATACAGCCCTCTACTTGCTGCCTTTACTACTCAAGGTCAGTCTGAGCTGACTCTGTTACTGAAGATTCAGGAGTATTGCTATGACAACATTCATTTCATGAAAGCCTTCCAGAAAATAGTGGTGCTTTTTTATAAAGGTAATTTAGATTTTGAATTTTGTGAATACATTTAGTAAAAATCCTAGAATACTCTTCTAGTAATTCCAGTGAGTTGAACATCAGCTCCATAAGTATATTTTACTCTAATTATAGGACTGAATTATCTCTAATTGAATTGACTGCTTTTTAGTGTACTAACATCCAAACATCTTTAAACTTTATTAATAAGTTAAAATCTAAAACCTTCTTGATGTGGCCTTAAACTTTGTCTTCTGTTCTCTACCAGTTCTCTTCCCCAAACATACTCTTCACATCTCTGTAGTCTTTGGCCCATGACAAATTGACTTTCCTTCACTCAACTTCATTAGCCATCTTGTCCTTCAAGATCAGTTCAAAATGCTCTGGTAAAACCTTCCATTTGAGTTATTATTCCCTTTTCTGTGATCCTATTTCAGAAAACTGATCTAAAGTGGTTAATAAAGATAAGGACTTCATTGGGAGAGAGCCCATTGCAATATTTAGATCACTGTGGTTGTTAATAATGTTTGAGGTTTTTTAAACGTTTATTTTTGAGAGCATGCTCGCAAGTGGGTAAGAGGCAGAGAGATAGAGGGACAGAGGATCTGAAGTGGACTCAGCGCTGAAAGCAGCGAGCCTTGTGCGGGGCTTAAACTCACAAACTGAGATTATGACCTGAGCCAGAGTTGGATGCTCAACCGACTGAGCCACCCAGGCACACCTGTTTTTTTGTTTTTGGGGATGGGTTGTTTGTGTTAAGGGTGAGCGAAAGCATGTACACGTGCAAACTGGGAGGAGTGGAGACAGGATAAGAGGATCCCAAACAGGCTCCACACTATCAGCTTGAACTCAGAACTGTGAGATCATGACCTGAGCCAAAGCCAAGAGTCAGATGCTTAACTTGCTGAGTTTAATGAATTATTGATCAAATATCACTGATCACTTAATCACAGGGTTTCTCAACCTTGGTATTCCAGTTATTTGGGGCTGTTTAACTCTTGTTTGTAACAATCCTGTGCATTATAGAGTGTTGGGTAGCATCTCTCCTTAGTGTAACAACCAAGAATGTCTCTGAACATTGTCAGATGTCCCTGCTGGGTTTGAGGTATATAAAGTTGCCTTCAGTTGAGAAAGTCATTGGTTTAGTGTTTTTCCTAGTTGTAGGTTCCTGTGTTGGCAAGATGTTGACAAAACACTTCTTGATATAGGTTTCTCATTTTATCTTTTCTACTTTTCTTTAAAAAGTGAAGAAACCAGTTGAGTGTTCTGAATACAAATAGTGTTTTTACCTGACTTCAGTAGGCTCCTTTTTTGCCATGCACGCATTTGCGCCTTACATGGCTTCTGACTGCCTGAAAACTCCCAAATGTAATGATTGCTCTCTTTCTAGCTGAAGTCCTGAGTGAAGAGCCCATTCTGAAGTGGTATAAAGATGCTCACGTTGCAAAGGGGAAGAGTGTCTTCCTTGAGCAAATGAAAAAGTTTGTAGAGTGGCTCAAAAATGCTGAAGAAGGTAAGTCTTTTACTTGGCGCAGTTTGTTTGGTAAGCCCAAGAGCTAACTTTAATGTGGCCATTGAATATACTACCTTTTTTTAATTCAGATCCCATTTTGTACCTTCAGTACAGAGTTTCATTCATTTCTGACAGATCTGCGAATACTCCTTTTAAGGCAGGTGGGGAGAGCTTGACTTTAAATACTGAAGTTATTTTGATGGCTTAGCCATTATATCAAACATTCTGAGGAGGAAAATTGAAAAGATTGAGACTATGTAATATTTATGAAATTTGAGATTTATAAATCAAGGCTTTTGAATATCTTCATAGGTAGGTGATTATTAATATATCTTAATTGTATTAAAAAGCTTCAAAGTTATAAATAGGAACTTTCGTTTTCTGATATTATGTAATGCTTGACTGCATTTTTTCCCTTTTCTAGAATCTGAGTCTGAAGCTGAAGAAGGTGACTGAATTTTGAAACTACACCCTCAGTAAAGCAAACAGGAGTTGTAGATAAAATGTCAATGTCTCATGTGTCCTGGTTCTTACATCTTCCTACCTCCCTATATCAAGCATGATATAAGGGCTTTCATGGCAAATTTTATTTTAAATGTTTCTATGGTTACTGGAAATGTTGGGTTTAGTTTCTAAAACCATGTTTTAAGTAGCTACAGGAGCTATAGATTGGAATCTAATGTTGCATTAGTCTTTTCAGTTATCTTCTACCTCCTGTATTTTCTACTGTAATAATGTAATTTAAGGCTTTCCACAATGAACAGTTCACTTTATTCCCTGGGTTTTCTATATAAACAGTTTTCAAGATATGATTTGGTTAAAAATAATTTGTTATAAAAATTCTGTTTGCAAATTAAACTGTAAAAGTATCCAAAGTCTCAAAAGGCAATGATTTGTGTGATAATTTGGTATGCCCAAATCCCTGCTCATCATTGAAAATCTCTTATACAGTAATTGAATTCATTAACATAAATCTTGAGTATTTGGACCGTTGCTTGCATGTTGGTATTTTCTTGCATTTTTAACCCTGGATGTCCTTGAGCTCAAATGTTTGCTCTCTGGTTTTCATTTCCATTCTTTAGTAAAGCCATGGAGAACAAGCTTGGAAGTGAGTTGTTTGGAAAATTGTGTGTGGCAGAGATGGTGGGAAGAAAAAAGTTGAGCTTGTTTCCATTAGAAATTTTTGCATTCAGTGTGTATCTTTCCAGGCAAAACCGATGAATTTTTTTTTTCATGCAACCATTTTCAAATGTACCTTAGAAAAATCTTGTCATTTAAAGTATTTTGCACTTAGACTTGTCATGCACTTAGATTGAAAGGAAAGGACTCATAAAATAGTGTGACTGCCTACCTGGCTCAGTCAGAAGAGAGCATGCGACTCTTGATCTCGTCTTGGGTTCGAGCCTCACATTGGGTGCAGAAATTACTTTTTTAAAAAAATTAAAAAGTATGAGTAAAGGAAGTGACTGTCAAAACCCAGTAAGTTGTTAATTATTAAGTGGTCAGCATGTTCTAATTGAGACTCTAAATGTAACTCATTTCCTCTTAGCTTAGAGTATTTGTTGTAAAGAATGAAGTACAATGATGATATATTCCCACTTGATCATATTAAATCAACTTTATTCTCTTGACATTCTTTTAAATAATTCACGTATCTGGCTATTAACATACCCTAGTTTCCATCTTTTTAAATTGCCATGAGCCAAATATCACGTCTATACAAGTGATCCATTTATTTCAGTGGCTGCCTTTTAATTTCCATCTTTTCTTGCTGCTACCCATGTATGTATTATATATATAAATATATATGTAGTCATTAGAAAACAAAATATGACCACTTTGGAGAGGCTTCATATTAAAAGCGAACATTTTGAAAGAGGTGTTTTTTCCTTGATGAAAGAAACTTAGAATGATGTCACCAGACTGAATGGAAATTGCCCCTTTCAAAGGTGCCATTCTTACGAGCCAAGAATTTGGTGTTTAAAAGTTCATCTCGAGGGAATAATGTGTAATATAATTTGAAGTAAAGGTATAGTAACCTTTTGAAGAACAACATTATAACTGATAACCATTATGAATGGGGTGAAATTGTTAAAGAAATAACTTTGATAAAGTTTTAATGCAAGGGCAAAATGTATTCACTAGATTTCTACATAGTGATCTGCTTTTACTTTGTAATTTGTAGTCCTCAAAAGACTTTTTTTAAAAAATAAAATCCATCCTTATGCTTAGGTTATAGGTCAGTCTTTTAATTTTTTTTTTTTTTTTGGTGTATTCCATGTTAATACCTAAGAATAGCTGTACATTATACGTTCAGACAATGTCTGTACTGTGTAAGCATTGGATAATTGTCCTTTTCATCTTTATGATTCCCTGACTGTAAACACCCACACACAATTCCAGTGTAGCAGAAACTACATCAATATTTCTACAGCCAAAACATTGCATGTTACTGTTGTACAAAGTGTACCCTATTTTATTATATACTGTGTATAGTGAAAGAGTGTGTAGTCTTCCAGAACTACACTATGATCTTTGATCATAGTTTTTTTTCTTCATAATGACAAAGTAGTATTTGCTTACTACAATGTTACAGTACATGGATACGTCACCTGTGATAGTATAAAGAAAGGGAATGCTTCCTAAAGACTACAGATTTTCATTTTGAATTTTAAATGGTAATTTTGGAATTCAGCTGCCAATGCCCACTTACGGCCTCAAATATGTACTGCTTAATCTAGATGTTAAAATTGTACTTGTAATCAGGATTGGATAATGTTAGTTGATTTTCCTAACTTGGTGTCGGTTTCTAAGGATGTCTTCTTTTAAGTGCCATAATTAAATGTGTGTTTAGAGCTGATCCTAAGTTTCTTAATTATTCTGGGAGTATTGTCCTAGAAATTTTGTTAGTCTGTTCTTAGGAAAACTCCAAATAACCAAATATGCCACAGGAAATTTTGACATAGCATAGTGATGGTGGGGAGAGGAGATGCATGTGACTAAGAGATGTATCTGCTTTGTACATGAAAAAGGATAAGGGTGATTGGGGGGATGGGCCTTCTCAAGGGTGATATCACCTCTGTTGCAACCTAATGTATCTTTTTAAAAGGGAGGGAACCTGAAGATAAACATTTGCATTGGGAGTCATATCTTTTCTGTGTATCCATATCTGGAGGCAGTATTTTAACACACATCATTTCCCATTGTTTTTGAAGGTCTTAACAGATTGTTGCGTGTAACTGTATCATAAGTAGAATCATTTGGGATTCTTCTTATCTATAAAAATCAATTAAAGTTGTTAGGTATAACACTTAGATAATGGTATTAAAATTTTACTGGTGAAACTACAGGAGATTCAGGAAATGACAGAACTATTGGTTGGCTTTAAGTGTAACAGATAGCAAAATTTTAGTGTGCATTATTACTTGGGCTACTGAATGACCTTCGTAAAAATTTTCCCCAGATGCTATTTACAGTTGCCATGTAAAATAGTTTAAGCATTTCTGTGAGAGTTCTGGTATATTGCTGTGTTATGATTTTTTTTATGTAAAGTAGTAAGTAGTTCTTTAGTATTCCTATAAGGTGTTTCTATTTATCAGCTTACTGAGGCCTAAAGGTTTGAAATATAATTAAATAAATTGTTCAGTGGTCTTTATGTAGGTGGACTCTAGTAGATGTGAAAATACTTTTGACTTCAAAATAATGGTTTTATAATTGGCTTCTGTTTAAAAATGAATTGTGGATTTGACCTAAACGTAACATTTTATGTTCAATTTTTTTTCTTTTGAGGGAGAGGGAGAGAGAGACTCCCAAGCAGGCTCCACATTGTCCGTGCATTGACCCTGACGTGGGGCTTGATCCCACAAACCATGAGATCATGACCCGACCTGAAAATTAAGAGTCAGTCTTTTGACCAGGGACCAGGCATCCCTGACCTAAACCCAATCTTAAATGTATAACTGTATGGACCTTGGTATGGATCAGAAAGGTTTCCCAACTCCCTTTCCTTTCCTACTTTTTTTGCCGTGTTTTAACGGGGCAATTAGCCATATCAAATGCAACCTTTTTTATTTCCATACATTTAAAATTTTTTATTTTAGGATTCTAGTCTCCCCTCTGAATAACTGAAAAAAAGGGGATGCCTGGGGTGGCTCATTAGGTTAAGCAACTTCAGCTCAGGTCATGACCTTGCAGTTCATGAGTTCAGGCCCTGTGTTGGCCCCTGTGCTGACAGCTCAGAGCCTGGAGCCTGATTCAGATTCCGAGTCTCCCTCTCACTCTCTGCTCCTCCCCTGTTCACCCTCTGTCTTTGTCTCTGTCTCTCTCTCAAAAATAAGTAAACATTAAAAAAAATGTTTTGAAAAAAATATGAGGATACTTTACAGATGCACTCAGTCACTGTCAATTTAGTAACTTTTAATAAGAACCTTATTTAAATTAAGAGTTCAGCTGTTGTGCCCACTGTAGTGCCCTAGAGGAAGCACTAGTAAAAAATCTGCTGAGTCCTTTGTTTCATAGGCTGTCTAGAGGGACCAAGACCTTGTTCAAACTATGATCAGAATGTTTATGGTTCTATTAGTCCAGGCTTGGGAACTATGCATTAAGTATACAGTGAATTTGGGGTGTTACAAAATTCTCAAATACAGTTGCACTGTTCCATTTCAGGAGTTTCCGGTCTGTGTAACTATTTTACAATACCTAAGGACAAAAAGTTTAAACCATTTTTTTTAAAGTTAAAATTCTGAAGGCTGTGTTTAAACAGGTGACTTAGAGGTAAACCTATTGGGTGACCCATTATAGACTGCAGCCTCTATTACTTCAAAAATTTGTTCTGTGTTCTCTGGCATCTTAAGAATATTTTCTCTGTAAATACACCTCATTTCCATTCTAGTTAGGAGTAATGGACCCCGGCATGGCAAACAGTTGAAGAGTGGAGAAAACTGGATAGCTGATACACCAGATAGTTGTTGGCATTCAGAACCACCTCCAGTCCAGCCATTCAAACCAGTAATTCCATTGCTGCGTTATTTGTGTTAACTGTGAAATTTGCTTCTTGTCTGTACCCTTAAAGTTGAATAAAATTTCCTGAGACTCCTTGTTAACTTAGAGAAGCAATGACTATTGTTGCCTTGGTTGTTGTATGCTAATAACATGTAAGCACTGGAGTTGCTTCTGTCTCCAGTCCTTGTCCTGGGCCTTGCAGTTTTCCCTCTGGTGTTTTGAATGCCATCAGAAGGCCTCTTTTTTTTTGTCTGGACCACTTTGGCTGTTGTTTGGCTCACATGTACTTCAAACACTCAAAAACTGCTGTCATTTCACAATATTAGTGTCATCTACCCTCCCTGGAGAGTTTCACCTCACCTCCCTTTCAGCTCTCACATTTGATGGGTCAAGTTCTGTCCATTTCAACTCCCAACTCCCAGTTCATGCCACCAGCATCTATAACAGCTGGAGTAGTCTTTCAATGCAAGTAAAGCTTCTTAAGACCTTTTTGCTGGAGGGACCTGCATGATTGGTTTTTTTTTTTTTTTTTTTAGCTTAATCTTTTATTCACCCCCTCTGCCCAGCATCCAATAGTACTTGTCAGGTAGTGGGCATTAAATGTTAGGTAAGTGAAAAAAGGAGAACAGGGACCTGGGTCTAGTCAGAATACTGAAGTTGAGGATGTGAAAAACTTGAAGGGATGTTTGCATGTACAATGAAAGGTGTTCTGTGATTTTGGAATATTTATTTAGAAGCAACTTTTATGAGGTTGAATCCAAGGTATTTCTGTTCTATGGCAAGGATTGCTGTGACATAGGACCTAGATGGACTAAGAACCTGTCGACAAATCAGATGGGTGTTCTCAGGTTCTCTGCTGAGCTTTAGCACCGTGGTAGCAGACTGGATGCCAAAACTCAAGCCTACAAGAGGAGGGAGCTAATCACAAGTGAGTTGAGAACAAGACTGAAGACATAGTAGGTACTGGCAAGTTGGAGAGTCTGGTTTCAGGGAGTACATAGTCTGTAAGTCCTTAAAATCACCATGAGAGACAAGTCACACTCAAAACACGGTTTGTAAGTCCCTAACATTGAACAAATAGACCATGTGTGCCTACCTGAAACAGTTGGAGAAAGATACCCTTCTATTAGCTGGGTGGCTGGACAAATAATTCAACCTCTGAGCCTTGTTTTCTTCATCTGTAAATAAGAATTATGATTAAATGATGCCCATCTTCTGGAGTGATTGAGTTTACAATAATCTGCTTAAAAAAAGGTACTTAAAACAGTACCTGTCCAAAGAATCTCTCCATGAACTGTGGCTGTTTGTCAAAGATGTGTTCGTGGGGGAACAAAACGCCACTGACAGTGCCAAGCCCTGACTGCAGGTTTCCTGTTTGATTTGAACTAGTAGAAGATCATGAAAGTCCCCAAAACCATCAGCATGATTTTTGCTTTAGCAACTGTAGAAAGACACACAAGATTAACTGAAATCTTCAAGGCCCCGTAGTAAGAATGGAAGTCATATTTTTGTGGATGTGGTCAAGTGTCCTCCCCAAACTCCATTCTAATTAATAAGATAAAAGTTACAAGCCCACAAAGGGTTAATGGCAGATGATAAGCATCTTACATTGAGAGAAGGAAAGCAGGTAAGTGACCAATTGGCAGGGTTTCAGTTTTCTCTGTTCTAAGCCCCTGCAGTGCAGCAGAGAGCTAACCATAACTTAAATCAACACCGCAGGTCCAAAGGAAGTCTCAGAAGTTGGGGCATTGGTTTCTTTTAAGGGTGGGAGTAAGGAGCAGGGTGGAAAACAGAGGAGTTTATTGGAGTCTTTAAAAGGAGTAGCCACCTTTGTCCACTCGTCGTAACTTACACCACCATGTGACTGCACTTAAATTCAGAAAACAGGAGGTTTACCATCTGCAGAAGGAAGTTAGGGAAAAGAAGTTGAGGCTATGAACTGGTGGATACCAGACACAGGTAAAAGTACTATATTAAAATGCAAAAAACAACAAATTAATAAAATGGGCAGATCCTTAGCACTATACACCTGTGTGGCAGAAACTAACAGTCATCCCTGTTATTATTCTCTGACATTTTCTTAGAATCCTCAACTTTTAGCTGGACATGGGACTCTCAAAAAAGGAAAGAAAAAACTCTCCCAGCCCAGCCTTCCTCGTAAGTGTGGCCACATGATTAAGTTCTAGATTGTGGGACGGGCTATTTCCAGTGCCTTTGAAGAGGCCATGTCTTCCTTTTTTCCTTCCTGTAGCTGGAAATGGGCATGATGACTGGAGATCAAACAGGGCTCTTGAACCATGAAGATGAGGAACAATTTGCTGAGCATTGCAAAGCTACAAAATAGAAAGGGCCTGAGTTCTTGATACAAGCTTATTCAGTGTTCCATCTCTGGACAACCTACAAGATGATAAAGAAAATAATCTTAAGTTATTTTATTTTAGGTCTCCTGTTACAGGCAGTTGAATGTAATCCTGAATAGTTGTTTAGAAATACAAAGAGAAATAGCAAAAGGAACAGACTCAAAATAGACTCAGTATGAAAATCTGAATAGATCAATCATATGGGAAAAAATTCAAGTGGTTGCTGTGCTGTTTATTAAGCTATTATCTCTCAGCTTCAAACACTCTTGTCCTATGTGATGATGAGGCTGGAACTCTGCAAACTACATTTCTTACATGGGATTGGGGGTAGGGAAAGGTACGGAGAAGAGTGTTCCTTGGAAAGGAGAGAGCATGTGCAAAAGGCTGGGAAAAAAGAGAATTTGGTTTATTTAGATAATTTTTTTAGACCTAATGTATTTTTTTAGTGTACAATGCATTGCTTTTTAATTTATTCACAAAATTGTGCAACTATCACCACTACTTAATTCCAGAACATTTTCATCATCCCATAAAGAAACTTCATAACCACTAGCGATCACTCCCCATTTCCCCTTCTCATCTCATCAGCTCTACCAACCACTAACCTACTTTCTATCTCTATGGCTTTACCTATTCTGGACATTATTTCACATAAATAGAGTCATACAATATGTGGCTTTTTATATCTCGTTTTCTTTCACTTAGCATAATGGTTTTAAGCTTCGTCTAGATTGTACCATGCATCAGTATTTCATTGCTTCTTCTAAAAGGCCAAATATTCCATTGTATGGATATGCCACATTTTGTTTATCCATTATTCAGTTGATTGTCATTTGGGATGGTTCTACCTTTGGACTATTATGAATAACAATGCTATGAGTATTCGTGTACGACATTTTGTATGGATATGTGTTCTCATTTCTCTTAGGTATATACTTAGGATGGAATTGGTGGGCCACATGGCAACTCTATGCTTAACTTTTTGAAGAAAGACCCAAATGTTTTTTAGAATGGATGCACAAGTTTTACATTCCCACTAGCAAATGTCTCTACATCCTCATCAATGCTTATTGTTGTTAGCTTCTTTGATTATAGCCATCCTAGTGAGTATGAAGCATTTTCTCATTTTGGTTTTTATTTATTTATTTATTTATTTTAATGTTTTATTTATTTCTGGGAGAGAGAGAGAGAGACAGCGTGAGCAGGGGAGGGTCAGAGAGAGATGGAGTCACAGACTCTGAAACAGGCTCCAGGCTCTGAGCTGGCGGTCAGCACAGAGCCCGATGCGGGGCTCGAACCCACGAACCGCGAGATCATGACCCAAGCGAAAGTCGGACGCTTAACCGACTAAGCCACGCAGGCGCCCCTCATTTTGGTTTTTATTTGCGTTTCCCTGATGAGTAATAATGTTGCATATCTTATTGGCTGTTTGCATATATTCCTTAGAGATGTGTCTATTCAAGTATTTTGCCTATTTTTAAACTGTGTTACCTTTTATAATTGAGTCATAAAACTTTTTTTTAATGTTTATTTATTTTTGAGAGAGAGAATGCGAGTGGAGGAGGTACAGAGAGAGGGGGAGACACAGAATCTGAAGCAGGCTCCAGGCTCTAAGCTGTCAGCACAAAGCCCGACATGGGGCTCGAACTCACAAGCTATGAGATTATGATCTGAGCCAAAGTCAGATGCCTAACCAACTGAGCCACCCAGTTTTATGACCCCGAGTCATAAAACTTCTTTACATATTCTGCAGACAAGGGCATAATTCCCTTATCACATATATGATTTGTAAATATTTTATGTCTGTAGTTTGATACTGTCTTTTGTGTGTGTGTTTAAGTACGCCTCACACCCAGTGCAGAGCCCAATGGGATGCATTTGTGCATGTGTGTATGTGAGTGTGTGTGTGTGTGTGTGTGTGTGTGTCTAATGGGAATACTTAATATCTACTCTCTTGGCAAATTTCAAGTATTCAAAATAGTAATATTAACTATAGTCATCATGCTGCATATCAGATTCCCAGAATGTATTCATCTTATGACTTAAAGTTTGTATCTTTTGACCAACATCTCCAGTCTGCTATCCCTCATTCTCTGGCAACTATGATTCTACTCTGTAGTTCTATGAGTTAAACTATTTTAGACTCCACATATAAGTCAGAACATACAATATGTGTCTTTCTGTGTCTGGCTTATTTCACTTAGCTTAATGTCTTCTAAGTTCATCCATGTTGCTGCAAATGGCAGGATTATCTTCTTTTATATGACTAAATAATATTCCAGGAATTTCCTTCTATTCCAAGTTTGTTGAGTGTTTCTATTGTGAAAGGGTGTTGGATTTTGTCAAATGCATCTATTTTCTGAGTCTGTTGAGATTATCAACTCTTTTTGTCTTTTATTAATTTGATGTATTACATTGATTTTCACATGTTGAACCATATTCTTTGTATTCATGGGATAAATTTCATTTAGTCACAGTGTACAATCCTTTCATATTTGGTTTTCTAGTATTTTGTTGAGAGTTTTTTGCATCTGTATTCATAGAGGATATTGGTTTATAGTCTTCTTCACCTGTGAGGTCATTGTCTGCTTTTGGTATCTGGTTAACACTGGCCTCACAGAGTAAGTTGGGAAGTGGCCCTCTTCTGTGTTTGCTAGGAGTTTGCAAAGGATTGATGCTAATTTTGTTAAACACTGGTAGAATTTACAGTGAAGCCATCTGTGCTTGAGCTTTTCTTTGTGCAAAGTTTTGTGGTTGTTGTTGTTGTTTTTAAGTTTTATTTATCTAAATAATTACTATACTTCATGTGGGGTTTGAAATCATGACCTAGAGATAGAGTCTCAGGCCTTTCCAACTGAGACAGCCAGACACTCCTCTTTGTACTAGGTTTTTAATCACTAATTCAATCTTTTGGCATAAGTTTATTCAATTATTCTTCTTCTATCCTATTTTTTAAAGATTTTGTTTTAAAAAGAATTTTTAAAAAAATTATTTTTAATCTCTACACCCACCATGGGGGTTAAACCCACAATCCTGATTTCAAGAGTCATGTGCTCTACCAAATGGGCCAGCCAGGTACTCCTATTTTACTTCTTCTTAAGTCAGTTATTGGTGAAAGGAAATTTGGCATTATGAATCAAAATTTTATTTATTTTTTAATGTTTTATTTTATTTCTGAGAGAGAGAGAGAGAGGCAGCGTGAGCAGGGGAGGGTCAGAGAGAAAGGGAGACACAGAATCCAAAGCAGGCTCCAGGCTCTGAGCTAGCTGTCAGCACAGAGCCCAATGCGGAGCTCGAATCCACGAACTGTGAGATCATGACCTGAGCCAAAGTCTGACACTTAACTGACTGAACCACCTAGGTACCCCGAATCAAAATTTTAAATAAGCCTATCTTTTGATTTAGCTGTTCCAGTCCCAGGAATGTATTTCCATTATATATTGCTATAATAATAAATCACCCCAAAATTTAGTGACATAAAATAACAACTTTTATTATGTTCACAGATTCTGTGGTTCAGGAATTTGGGTAGGGCACAATAGAGACTGATTGCCTCTATCTCTTGTCTAGGGCCTAATCCAGGAAAATTCAAACAATTGGGAGAAGGAAGTAACTCAAATGACAGGTCGGGCAACATTTAGAAGCTGGTCTCAGATGACTTGGAGACTGGGACTATTGACTGGAACACCTACATGTGTCTGGCCCTTCTTGGTGACTTTGTCTTCTCTTAGCATGGTAGCTGGATTTCGGAAGGTAGTCCCTCAAGAGAGAGCTGTGGAGAGCAAGTGTTTGATGAAAACAAGATGGAAGCTGCATGACCTTTTATTGACCTAGTGTGACTTCTGCTATTGTCTAATATTTGAAGCAATTATCAGTTTCAAAGAACATGTGAAGTTGAATATAGTTGCTGACTGTATGTATCACGAACCGAGAGGTCATGACCTGAGCTGAAATCAAGAGTTGGAATTGTACTGACTGAGCCCCCCAGGCACCCCCCAGTCTGCTGCTTTTGTGGCTGTGATGTTTGCTTCTGGCAAAGGTAGGAAAACATTCCAAACAAACTCTCTTTCTAAGAGTAACTAGAAAAACTGAAGAAATTGTAAAAGATGTAAGTTTGCAAACACTGGGGAGTTACCAAGCTGTGATGACTTAAGGGGTCAACATCCTTAAGAAAAGAAAAGGGAGGGCCAAAGAAGTGACCCTTCAAAGTATTAGGGAATTTACGACTAGTGGCTGAAAGGTTGAGCAGAATTTTACGTAGCTGCATGGGGCTGGAGGGAAAATGGGTGGAGAAAGCCTACAGCAGATACCATTGGTGCCCTGCCCATTTCCCTCAGGCTTTTCCATTACAGTGAATGGAGGTTAAAGTCCAACCACCAGTATCTCATTTGCATTTCTTTGTCTGAAGGCTGTCAGAGCCCACTCTGTTTGGCAGGCTGAAGTGCCAAGAATTTATTCTCTCCACCCTAGCAGTCCTCAGCATTGCTCCTTTGTAGAATAATTAGAGGCTCTTCTACATGAGCTCCCAAAGTTCCACAGAGGCATTCAGTTCCAGGTGCTCACAAAAGGAACTTTCTTTTTTTTTTAAAAATGTTTGTATTTATTTCTAGGAGAGAGAGAGAGAGACAGCGTGAGCAGGGGAGGGTCAGAGAGAGAGGGAGTCACAGACTGAAACAGGCTCCAGGCTCTGAGCTGGCAGTCAGCACAAAGCCCGACGCGGGGCTCGAACCCACGAACCGCGAGATCATGACCTAAGCGAAAGTCGGACGCTTAACCGACTAAGCCACCCAGGCGCCCCGGAACTTTCTTGATAATGCATTCTGTTTTGGATGCCATCCCTTCCCTCCTCTCCTGCCCCCCTTCACTTTACTCTCTTACTGATGCCTTTTGGAATCACTTCCCAAATAAACCACTTGCACTTGAAATCAAGCTTCAGAGCTTCTACTTCTGGGGAAACCCCAAACTAAAGCATTTGGGCCAATAAATTGGTCCTACACAGTGGGGTTTCCAAGATAGGACTCTTGATGGGGTCACTCGCTGACCAGATAGTTAACAAGGACCGTATGTGGGGTGCTGACAATCCCTGGAATGCTGTCGCGCCGCCACTAAGACTCTCACTTGTGAATGGGGATAGGGTACAGGTGGTATGGCAGTATGTGCTGGCTTACACAACATCACTAGCATTTGAGAGATGGCAATGGTAATTATAAGGACTGAGGCTTGTTTTGTTAAGTGCCATAGGTGGCCCGGCTTACAATTTTGGTGAGCCAGGCAGCAGCTATGCTTTCCACGTGTCCAGCCCACTCGGATTCCCTGGATGGAGCAATTGGCCTCAGCTGCACGCCAGAGCTCACTCATTTGCTTTCCCAGGCTACTGGCTGTGATGGGTCCGAGTCAGCTATTCCTTGCTAGTTGACCCCAGATGGGAGGACGGGAAGGAAGTCCTTGGTAGTTGCAGAACAAAACTTGTTGTGTTTGGAGGACTTTCTTTCTCGCTTACCCTGAGCTGCCATCGGCTGCCTTAGTGGCATTTGGTGAAGCAGAGAAACAAATTAGAAGTAGCGGGCCTAGGAAACCTGGTAAGTTCCCTCCATAAGTGCACATTGGACCCTGTCTGTCCTTGGTTCCCTGCTGTTGAGTTCTTTTGAACCATTTGTTCTGGGTTTTCATAATCCGTTTGTTCAGGCTTGGATAGCTTGAGTTGTAGCAGGAGCCATTGTGATTTGTAAAGGTACTGTTGGAAAGAGGAAGGACACGAGGTAAACGGGAAGTCAGGGTCCACTTTAGGGAGATCTCTGTTGGAATTGTGTGTGTGTGTGTGTGTGTGTGTATACACAAGATAGGAATGCCAACTCTATCCCCCTCCCACAGCCCCAGAGGGAGAATATCAGCTGACTGGTCTACTTCTAGTTATGAACCTATGACTAAGAGGAAAATGATTTTTATTGGACACCACCTGGTCTATGTATGTGTTAAGCTCAGAGGAAAGATGACCACTGAATGGCTCTCTTGGATTTCTTCCTTCCATTCGGTTGCCTCCAAACAGGGGGTTTGGGTTTGGCTCTCTTAGCTTATCTAGGAAGCTGTTTGGTTCAATCAGTAAAGGCCCCCCAACATTTGGGGAAGAACAAATGCTAACAGTGGAAACTTTGGGCTTAGTTATAGATTTGTTTCTTCTGTGTTCTTTCTGAACTTTTGATGAGGAAGATGGGGAATACTCCTGTCCCCAAATAAAGTCCATTAGGACATATTTTGAATAGATGGTCCAGAGGGCTGAAAAACAATCAGAGAAAAAGCCTGTTTTGCAGGAGGGAAAGATAGGAGATGGAGGTAAAGGAATGTTAGTCCAAACTTTGAATCTACCTCAGGCCCTGCTCTTGAAACCCCTACTATTTCTGCCCCTGCCTCCCCCGCTTCTGCTCCACTGCCAGCATGGCTGGCTCTGCCCAGTCCTATACCCTCCTCAGTGCCCCCAATGCCATCAGCTCCTGCTCCTTGCCCTCACTGTCAAAGAGCAAAATGCACCCCAAGCCATTGGGCCACCTCCTTATGAGGTTCAAACTGTAAGTCCTCCCAAGTCAAAGGGCCCCAAGAGCTCCCCTGGCCTTAAACCACCTACTTCAGATTTCCCCACAGGAGCCCCAAGTAAAATTGATGATGGGGAACAGATTGATTTTTAATGGACACAGGTGCAACATATTCAGTATTAAAGGTAATTTAAGTTTGTTGGTTTACTTAAAATAGACCTGTCTTTCGAGCTATCAGCATCAAAATAAAACTTTTATTCTACCAAGTTTACTAAAGGTCAAATAAACTCGTGTTACTTCTGTTGCAATGTCAGTAAAAAGATGATTTCAAATGATAGTTTTGTCTCATAAAGTTTTCATGAACAATTGTTAAGAACAAGTAGGCTGAGTAGTAAGGTTTATTCAAGCTTTCAAAATTTGAAACTTTGAAGTTTTGCTAAGTTAAATGATGAATTGGGTTGAATTCATTGGCTATCTAAGTCTTTTTCAAATATGACAGAATATTAAAGCACTGATTACTGAATATAGGTTTGTCTGCTGTGGGCTTCTTCTTGCAGAGACACTAAGGACGCTTGGGTCTGCTGGTCAACCTGCTTTGTGCTTTACTGAAAGTTGCACTCTGAAAAACAAAAACACTTTTCTAAAAATTATAAAATGTATTCATAAATTTCTGATCTAAAGAATTCTGGTGTAACAGTTTACAATTGTTTACTACTTGGTTTTCACTGGAGACTAAAGTTTCTTTTATTTATTTAATTCCGTTATAATTAACACACACAGTGTTATATTAGTTTCAGGTGTACAATATAGTGATTCAACGCTTCCATACATTATTCAGTGTTCACTGAAAGTTTCCTCTGGTAACCAGTTTGTTCTCTACAGTTGAGTCTGGTTTTTTATTGTTGCTTGTCTCTTTTTTTTTCTTTGTTTTGTTTGGTTTCTTAAATTCCACATATGAGTGAAATCATACGGTATTTTCTTTCTCTGACTGACATTTCATTTAGCATTATACCCTTTAGATCCATCCATGTTGTTGCAAGTGGCAAGATTTCATTCTTTTTTATGGTTGAATAATATTCCATTGTGTGTATATATACATCTTCTTTATTCATCTATCAATAGATACTTGGGTTGCTTTCATATCTTGGCTATTGTAAATAATGTTGCAGCAAAAATAAGCATGCATATATCTTTTTGAATTTGCATTTTTGTTTTCTCTGGGTAAATACCCAGTAGTGTAATTATTTGATTATATGGTAATTTGTTTTTAATTTTTGAAGGATTTCCATATTGTTTTCCACAGTTTGCATTCCCACCAATAGTGCACAAAGATTCTTTTTTCTCTCTCTACGTCCTCACGGACACTTGTTTCATATGTTTTTTTTTTTTTTTAGCCATTCTGACAGGTGTGATGCAGTATTTCGTGGTTTTGATTTACATTTCCCTAATAATGAGTGATGAGCATCTTTTCATGTGTATGTTGGCCATGTGGATGTCCTCTTTGGAGGAATGTCTGTTCATGTCTTCTGCCCATTTTTAATTGGGTTATTATTTGCTTTTTTTTGGTGTTGAGTAATATAAGTTTTTTTAATATATATTTTGAATATCAACTCCTTATCAGATATAACATTTGAAAATCTCTTCTCCCATTCAGTAGGTTCCCTTTGTGTTTTGTTGGTGGTTTCTTTCATTGTGCAAAAGCCTTTTATTTTGGTATAGTCCCAATAGTTTAATTTTGCATTTGTTTCTTTTGCCAAAGGAGATAGATCTAGAAAAATGTTTCTTTGGCTGATGTCAGAGACTACTGCCTATGTTTTCTTCTAGAAATTTTATGGTTTCAGGTCTCACACTTAGGTCTTTAACCCATTTTTAGTTTATTTTTGTGTATAGTGTAAAAAAGTGGCCCAGTTTCATTCTTTTCATGTAGCTGTCCACTTTTCCAAATACATTTGTTGAAGAAACAGTCTTTCTCCCATTGGATATTCTTGCCTCCTTTGTTGAAGATTGACCATATAATTGTGGGCTTATTTCTGGGCTGTTATGTTCTATTGATCTATGTGCCTATTTTTATGCCAGTACCATACTATTTTGATTACACTAATGTAGTATATCTTGAAATCTGGGATTGTGATACCTCCAGTTTTGTTGTTCTGTTTCAAGATTGCTTTGGCTATTTGGGGTGTTTTGTGGTTTCATATAAATTGGAGTATTATTTGTTCTGGTTCCATGAAAAATGTTGTTGGTATTTTGATGAGGATTGCATTAAGTCTATAGATTGCTTTGGGTAGTATGGACATTTTATCAATATTCCCCATATCTTTCCATTTGTTTGTGTCATCTTCAATTATTTCATTAATGTTTTATAGTTTTCAAGGTACAGGTATTTCACCTCCTTCTTTAAGTTTATTCCTAGGTATTTTATTATTTTTGGTACAATTGTAAATGAGATTTTTTTAAAAGATTTTATTTTTAAGTAATCTCTACACCGTACATGGGGCTAAAACTTATTACCTCAAGATCAAGAGTTGCATGGCTCCACTGGTGCCAGCCAGGTGCCCCAAGATTGTCTTCTTAATTTCTGTTTCTGCTACTTCATTATTAGTGTATAGAAATGCAACAGTATTCTGTATATTGATTTTTTTTGTCCTGTGACTTTACTGCATTCATTTATCAGTTCTAATAGTTTTTTGGTAGAGTTGTTAGGGTTTTCTTCATGTATTATGTCATCTGCTTGTAGTGAGAGTGTCACATCTACCTTACCAATTTGGACACATTTTATTTCTTCTTCTTGTTTGATTGCTGAGGCTATGACTTTCAGTACTGTGTTGAATAAAAGTGGTAAGAACATGGACATCCTTGTTTTATTCCTGATCTTAGAGGAAAAGCTCTGCTTTTCACCATCGGGTATGATGTTAGCTGTGGATTTTTCTTTCTTAAATATATTTTAAGTTTATTTATTTTGAGAGAGAGCACAAGAGGGGGAGGAACAGAGAGGAAGGGAGGGAGAGGATATCCCAAAGAGGTTCCACACTGTCAGCGCAGAGCTCAATGTGGGACTCAAACTCACAAACCATGAGATCATGACCTGAGCTGAAATGAAGAGTTGGACGCTTAACCAACTGAGCCAGCAGGTGCCCCTGGGGGTTTTTCATGTATGGTTTTTATTATGTTGAAGCATGTTCCCTCTAAACTTATTTTGTTGAAAGTTTGAGACTAAGGCTTCTAAAAGTAAAAATTCAGATAAATTTAATTAAGACTGCTAGAAAATGATAAGGAAAGCAACTCTGTATGCAAGGAAAGTAAGCTTTGGTTTTGATGAGAAAGTTATAAGGAATGGGAATACATTTTTGCTGAGGGAAAAGAAAATAATTTTGCCCTAAAATAAGATTTGTTATTTAGAGATAGAAGGCTTAAGACAAAATCTGAATGAGAAAGTTGTACGTTTATGAAGGGAAATCTTTGGAAAATAATTTTATGCATGGTCACAACTAAGATTGGAATGAATGAGTTTTATTTATTTTTTGTTTTGTTTTTTTAATGTTGTATTATTTAATTTTGAGAGGGATAGACATAGCATGAGCAGGGGAGGGCAGAGAGAGAGAGGGAGACACAGAATCTGAAGCAGGCTCCAGGCTCTGAGCTGTCAGCACAGAGCCCAACGAGGGGCTCGAACTCACAAACCGTCGGTTATGACCTGAGCCAGGTCATGATCATGCAGTTCATGAGTTTGAACCCCTCATCAGGCTCTGTGGTGACATCTCAGAGCCTAGAGCCTGCTTCAGATTCTGTGTCTCCCTCTCTTCCCCTCTATCTCTCATGCTCTTTCTCAAGAATAAACAAATATTTAAAATTAAAAGTGCTCATGGAGGATTGTCTTCCAACACAATCTATTGATGGGATACATTTCAAGCAGGTCTCGAGGATACAAGTGGGTCATGTCATGTACTTCTGTTGCACAAGCTTTTCTCCCTCATCTGACACCTTAGGAATTGGTGCGGTGGAGAGAGATGGTGAGTGGGTGTCCTAGGCCTGTCGTGGATGGGACAGCTTAATAGGTTGGTGTAGCTGAAAATGGACTGCTTTTGCAATAGTCCCATTCAGGGTTGACTCTGAAAGATAGTGGTGAGGGAAAGACCTCCCAGTGGGCAGAGTTTTGAACAGTAATATACCTGGTTATTAACATGTTTAAGGGAAAAAGGAGGCCTGATCAATGATACATATGGACTCCTGAGCATCAGGGGCAAATATATTAGTGGGTGAGTCCGGGGTATGAAGGGACTAACACTGAGAGATTGGAAATAAAAGGTCTGGAGAAAAAGCATGTGGACAGACCCACAGGTGTGGGCAGAAGATACCCACTGCAGCGGAGGCACTGAATCATCAAGTGGTTAGAATGATTCATCCATTAAAGCGTAACCACCTCCTTTCCTGCACAGGGGGTCTTGAAGCTATGATGACAGGGGTGGAGACTATGAATGGGCTCAAACTAGAACTGTATTCTATCCAGAGGGCACTTTAAGACCGAGGTAACCTCCACTGCTATGCTGGAGGCCGAGCCGGCTCCGGCAGGTCCAGGGGTCCCTGAAGGATGGACGGTGTCGGAGAGAGAGAGAGTGAGAGAGCCCCGAGATTCTTTCTGATCACCAGGCAGGCATCTCTGTCCTGTCGGTTTTGGTGTCTTTATTTAAAGGTTCAACAACAATATGAGGTCAGAGAAAAGGAATTTCTTACAATGAGAGGCCTTTTGTGATACAATTGCAGAATTATCCCAGTCATAGTGAATTTACGACCAAGAAAATAACAGGATGCTCTTAGTGAAAAACAGGATAACATATAGGTTGAATTGTATACAGATAAGCTAGGAGTNACTATTTTTCAAGATGCAGTGTATACTTGGAACCAATGGCCATCATATGTTGCTTTGTCTCCACTGGATAGAATACATATGTTTGGGAAACAGTAAGTGGAAGTACAATGGCTTCTCTTATCATCTCTCTAGCAATTCACTTGGGAACACTCCTGAACTAGAGGTTCTGTTCCATGGACAGGGCGGGATTGGCCTGATTATTATGGAAGACAGGGCTGCTGCTGCAGGAGCAGGGCAATATGTGCCTGGAACATAACAGGTTCTCTCCTGGTACCTCTAGGACATGATAATTACAAGTGGGCAATTGTAGCACCCATGACCTTACACGGGCAAGATAAACAGGGACTCATTTGCCTCAGATGGGATGAAGGTATGGGCATGCCATCAGGTGCAAGCATTCTAGACCAACAGCGTGCGGATCTAGAATGTGTGGTAGAGGAGAGAGGTGATATATATTTTTTTTAGGTTTATTTATTTTTATTAAAAAAATTTTTTTTTATGTTTTATTTCTGAGAGAGAGACACACACAGCATGAGCAGGGGAGGGTCAGAGAGAGAGGGAGACACAGAATCCGAAACAGGCTCCAGGCTCTGAGCTAGATGTCAGCTCGAACCCACGAGCCATGAGATCATGACCTGAGCTGAAGTCGGATGCTTAACCGACTGAGCCACCCAGGTGCCCCTAAAATTTATTTATTTTTGAGAGAGAGAGCATGCTCATGCACACACATGCATGCACAAGCTGGGGAGGGGCAGAGAGAGAGAGAGAGAGACAGAGGACCTGAAGGGGCTCTGTGCTGATAGCAGAGAGCCTAATATGGGGCTTGAACTCGTGAGATCATGAAATAAAAAACTGAGTTGAAGTCTGATGCTTAACTTACTGAGCCATCCAGATACCTGAGGAGAGAGGTGATAAATATCAGTATTGGCCTCAGGGCCATTTGTAGCTGTAGGGACTTTAGTAGAGCTTATTCTAATGAACCTCCTGTTGTAAGTCCCTTTTTTCCCCCTCTTTTTGAAAATTATGACCAACCATCACCCAGAGGAAGCAGTGACAGGAAACGAATAAACTTAATGTAGGTCCTGAGTGTATCTCAACAATGCAGAGTGAACTGCAGTAGACTTGTGTCTTCCTCCTCCCCTCACAAAATACTACATAAAGGTCCGGCTTCTCTTATCAATGCTTGCATCTTTTTGCCTGAGGACTTTGCATGAGTCAGAGCCTAAACTGCCTAAATGCAGAGTCCAGAAGTGCCAAGAATTAACACCCCCTGGTGTTTATTCAGAGCAGCCAAAATCAGTGACTAATGGGAATTGGTATATAAATATCTCTATCTCTGGCCCCACAGGTCAAATAACTTAAAGACACATGTACCTCCCAGAGTTCCTCTATGGTATTCAACTCCAACTATCCATAGTGGTAACTTGCTTACTGATGTATTCTATTAGATGTTTCTCCTTCCCTGTCTCATTTCCCCATTCCACCAGTGGTAATTCCACGGGATTACCTCCCCAATAAACCTCCTGTACTCAAACTCATGTCTGAGGGTCTTCCTCTGGGGGAACCCAAAGTGACAGAGACAATCTGAGTATGAGTTCATACCTCAGGAGTAAAAGTAGACTGGAAATAGATTGGTCCTAAACAAGACTGAAGCCTAGTTTCAAATCAGCTCAATACCTGACTGGATTACAGTGATTTGTTTTTCCTCTATCTACATGTTAGAAGTAAATGTAAATCCTCCCTGGAGAAAGATCATTCTGGGCTTCAAATTATCTCTATAATTTCATACATAAGGCCTGGCATTCAAATAAAAGCAGCCAGGCAAACAACCAAAAATGACTGCAAATGAAAGGAAAAGTAGACAAGAGAAACAGACCCACAGGATGTTCCAGATTTTAATATTATCAGACACAATTAAATTATTTTCAAGTAATTATCATATGTTCAATACAATAACAATGGAGAACTTTAGCAGAAAACTAGAAACTATTAACTGGAATCATTATAAAAACCCTACAGCCAATATATATCTGAAATTAAAACTTCAATAGATAAAATTAACAGCAGACTGGACAAACTAAAGAGGATTGGTAAACTGGAAAACAGACCAGAAGAAAATCCCCAAATTGAAACATGGAAGTCAGAAATCTAAAAAGAATATGACACACTTCCAGAAAGACAGATTGAAGAACTTTTCTCTACCCCTTCCACTAAGCACAACTAAAATCCCCAAGCATTATATATAAAACAAAAGTAAGAAGAGACTCTGAAAGGTTCAGAGAAGGCAGAACAGCTGGGGACCTTATCTGGATCTGAGAAATGACATGGTTGTGAGTTTTCCCTGGCTTTTCTTTAACCTAGACTTGATGCTGGAGAAATTGGCAACCTGGAAACATCAATAGGCACAGACAAAAATCCTCAGTAAAGTCTGCTCTTTCTAGGGGCACCTGGGTGGCTTAGTCGGTTAAGCGTCCGACTTTCACTTAGGTCATGATCTCGCGGTTCGTGGGTTCGAGCCCCGCGTCGGGCTCTGTGCTGACTGCCAGCTCAGAGCCTGGAGCCTGTTTCAGTCTGTGACTCCCTCTCTCTCTGACCCTCCCCTGCTCACACTATCTCTCTCTCTCTCTTCTAGAAATAAATAAAACATTAAAAAAAAAAAAGTCTGCTCTTTCTAGCCAAAGGACCAGGAAAAGGTCAAGAAGAAAAGAAAGAAAAAAGAAAGAAAATAAATTTGAGATGGGGGGGAGGGCAGAAGGGGAGAGAGAGAGAGAGAGAGAGAGAGAGAGAGGGGAGAATCTCAAGCAGGCTCCACAGTGCACATCCTGATGCAGGGCTTGATGATACAACCCTGGGATCATGACCTGAGCCCAAATCAAGAGTTGTACACTCAACCTGAGCCACCCAGGTGCCCCTTGACAGTTTTTTTTTTTTTAAATAATTGCTACAACTTATTGAGTACCAGATACTTGAAAAATTTTTAAGTTTATTTATTTTTGAGAGAGAGCAAGTGGGTGAGGGGCAGAAAGAGAGGGAGAGAGAGAGAGAGAGAGAGAGAGAGAGAGAGAGAGAGAGAATTCCAAGCAGGCTCTGCACTGTCAGCACAGAGCCTGACATGGGCTTGATCTAATGAATTTTGAGATCATAACTTGAGCTGAAACCAAGAGTCAGACACTTAACCAACTGAGCCACCCAGTTGCCCCAATACTTTTAAAGAGAGAGAACACAAGTGAGCAAGGGGCAGAGAGAATGGGAGACAGAATCCCACAGGGGGCAGAGAGAGCGAGCTCACCCAAAGTGGTGCATGAGCTCACTCAAACTGGGGCTCGTGCTCACCGGAAGCGGGGCTTGAACTTCCCAACCATGAGATCATGACCTGAGTCAGAGTCTTAACTGAGCCACCCAGTTTCCTCCTTAATAGAAAACTCTTAAAAAGACAATGATTGCTCTTCTCCAGCCAAACTCCTCAGAAACACCCATGGTTAGCAAAAATTGAAGTGGGGATCTCAGATTTCACCCTATGAGGTTCTGACAAGATTACTCAACCCCTGACTAGGTGGTATTAGAGAAGGCTGAGTAGGGAGCTGGGGCTTTCATCCCTGCTGGGTGACAACACTCCTCCCAACCTCCTGTTGTGTCTGTTTGGAGAGGCTGGATTTTCATCCTCATTTGTAGTAAGGAGATACCCCTCCCTCTTCCTGCTGGTGTGGCATTTTGAGGCCATGTGGAGAGTCAGAACTTTCACGCTGTCCACAGATAACATGGACTGAGGCCACTCCATTCAATGTCAGTCAGGCCATATGAAGTAATACACAATGAAGCAATCCGGCCCCTCCCAGGCAGGGCTGGAGCAGAGGCCCAGAGGGGAGTCAGAATTCCCAACTCTGCCCAGCAGTGAGGTGGAACTCCTCTCTGACCTTAGGTTTTAACATTAGCTGAGTGGAGATCCCGGACTCCCCGTTCCCCCACCAACCTGTCAGTAATGAGGCAATGCCACCTGTTTTCCCAACAGGGTAGTTATTAGAGGAGTCCTAGCAAAATAGAATATTTAAGACAGACCCAGAGTCTTATAAATGCCCCACATACTCAGGTTTCAGAAAAAAATTACTTCTCATACCAAGAATCAAGAAAATATCAACCTGAATTTTAAAATGTCACCAGATTTCAAGATAACAGATTTAGGAATTACCCAATGATGATTTGATTTTAATTTTTTAGAGAAAGAGTACGAAGGAGAGGGGCAGAGAGAATCTTAAGCAGGCTCCATGCTGAGTATGGCTCGATCCCATGACCCTGAGATCACGACCTGAGCTGTAATCAAGAGTTGGTCACTCAACTGACTGAACCACCCAGGTGCTCCCCCCCCACCCCCGCCGCCCCACAGTGATTTTAAAGCAGTCATCACAAAAATGCTGCAATGAGCAGTTACAAAAACACTTGAAACAATGGAAAACTAGAGTCTNTACCTGAGCTGAAATCAAGAGATGGTCACTCAACTGACTGAACCACCCAGGTGCTCCCTCCCCCACCCCCGCCGCCCCACAGTGATTTTAAAGCAGTCATCACAAAAATGCTGCAATGAGCAGTTACAAAAACACTTGAAACAATGGAAAACTAGAGTCTCAGCAAATAAATATGAGACATGAGGAACCAGATTGACATGTTGTACCTGAGACACATGATTGTTGGGGGGAACCCCCTATGGGATGGACTAAACAGTAGAAAGGAAGGAACTGAGGGGAAAAAATTGGTATTCTTGAATAATAGAAATTATACGATCTAAATAACAGAAAAAAGATGGGAAAAAATGACCAGAGGATCAGGGACCTTTTGAAATATGACAAAAGATCTAGTATTCCTGTCAAGAATCCCATAAAGAAGAAAGTGGGCAGGGCTGAAAAAATATCAAAGACATATGATTGAAAACTCCCAAATTGGGCAAAAGATCTAAACGTTCAGATTTGAGAAGTAGAGTTAATCTCTAAAAAGGACAAACCCTCGGTCGCCTGGGTGGCTCAGTCAGTTAAGCGTCCAACTTCGGCTCAGGTCAATCAAGATCTCATGGTTAGTGGGTTCGAACCCCGCATCGGGCTCTGTGCTAACGGCCAGCTCAGAGCCTGGAGCCTGTCTTCAGATTCTGTGTCTCCCTCTCTCTCTGACCCTCCCCTGCTCTTGCTGTCTCTCTCTCTCTCTCAAAAATAAATAAAACATTAAAAAAATTTTTTAAAGGATAAACCCAAAGAATATATACTAAGACACATCACAGTCGAACATCTTTTGAAAACCCAGCCATCACTTTTGTAAAGTTTTACTAATTTACATGTTACCTACAGCTGCATTCCCACTACAACAGCAAACATATACACTTAAAACACACACAAGAAAAAATACAGTGAGCCTTCATTGATTCATCACCCAGTTCTTTTTCCTCTTAAATAGTTTATTGTCAAGTTGGTTTCCATATAACACCCAGTGCTCATCNGGATACGTGCAAACATATTCATCGCCCAGTTTCAACTATTATTATCTCACAGCCAATCTTACTTGGTCTATACTCCCCCTCTCCTCCCTTCCATTTCTCCCAACCCTTCTGGATTATTCTGAAGCAAAACCAAGACACCACAACTTTTCCAGGAATCCTTTCCTGTGACTGTTGAAAGGGAGGCGGTATTCTTTCTTCTGCTAGTAGAATAAGCCAGGGATTGTAGGCAACCACTTTTGCAACCATTCAGAACCTTCTAGTGACTTCCTATCTCATACAGAACAAAATAATCTACAAAACAAGGGTGTCTGGCTGGCTCAGTCAGTAGAGTATGTGACTTTAGATCTCGGGGTTGAAGTTCGAGCCCCACGTTGGGTGTGGAGATTACTTAGAAATAAAATTTTAAAAAACAAAACAAATAAACAAAAACAAAACACAGTGATCTACAAAGTCCTACATAATCCGGCCCCTGGATCTTTCTCTAACCCCATTTCCTAACACTCTAACACCCATTCTTCAACACTCAGCTTCAACCAGCTTCCACTATACTGGTCTCCTTGCTGTACAATGAACATATTAAGGATGATTCTGCTTCGGTGAGTCACTATTTCCTCTGCTTGCATAATCTTCCCTGGGTTATTATCTATACAGGCCTCTCCCTAACTTCCTAAGAATTCTACTTTTAGAAGGTGGTTATCTGTCTATTCAACATTTACTGAGCACCTTCAATCTTCCTGACATCGTTACAAGTTCTTGGGATATGCAGTGAACAAAGTAAAACATCTCTGAGGTCATGGAGCTTACCTTTCAGAGGTGTGAAAGTAAACTCCTAGAGAGAAACAGCGGAGAAGGGAAATATGGATAGCGGTAACAAGGGAAGTTGTGGCAATTTT
Source organism: Crocuta crocuta (assembly GCF_008692635.1). NCBI lineage: Eukaryota > Metazoa > Chordata > Mammalia > Carnivora > Hyaenidae > Crocuta > Crocuta crocuta. The sequence continues at coordinate 1,024,067 of NW_027533263.1, forward strand.
AATTAGTGAGGGAAGGTCTCGCTGAAATAAACATCTGAAGGAGAGTGAAATGTGCATATCTAGAAGAGGATGGTGTTTGAGGAATAAGGAGGCCAGCGAGGTCACAGCACTAGAGGAGAAAGTGGCTGGCATTGTTGTCAGAAAGATGTAGTGGCACAGAAAATATCATTATTTATTTATTTAAAGTTTATCTTTATTTATTTTGAAAGGGATGTAGACAGCAATTGGGGAAGGGACAGAGAGAGGGAGACAGAATCCCACGCAGGCTCTGTGCAGTCTGTGGACCCTGATGCAGGGCTCAAGTTGCAGAACTGTGAGATCACAACGTGAGCCAAAATCTAGTCAGATGCTAAACTTAGCCACCCAGGTACCCCACACAGTAGAAATTGTAAAGATGATTACAACAACTTTGGTAAACTGATATGGAAGCCTCTGGCTTTTGAGATGGGTAACTTGACATTTAGTTTTAACAGGCTCACTCTGGCTTGTTGACTGAGAACAGTTAAGATGGATAACTGATTCCATTGATGCTCCAAATTCTCTACCACTGCCTTTGTCCACACCTTTTGCCATGTAATCTTGTAATATCCTCCCACGTAGTTACTGGGACCCAGCCACGTGACTTTCTTTCACCGATGGGTATTAGCAAATTGGTCCTGGGACACCATTCCTGGGGGGCAGGACAAGCCTCAAAGCCTGACCTGCTTTGCTTTTAAAGATATCTAAACCCATTATTTTTTTTTAAGTTTATTTATTTTGAGAGCTTGCAAGTGGGGGAGGAGCAGAGAGAGTGACAGAGAATCCCAAGAGGGCTATGCACTAACAGTGCAGAGCCCGATGTGGGCCTCAAACTCATGAAACCATGAGATCACGACCTCAACTGAAAACAAGTCAGATGTTTAACTGACTGAGCCACCCAAGGGATCCCTAAACCCATTCTTTGTTTAAATGTTTATTTTGAGGTAGAGCACAACAGCAAGCAGGGAAGGTGCAGAGGAAGAAAGAGGGAGAATCCTAAGCAGGCTCCACACTGTCAGTGCAGAGCACTATGCGGGGCTTGACCTCAAGGAATGGTGAGATCATGACCTGAGCCAAAATCGGGAGTTGGACACTTAACCAAGTCACCCAGGCACCCCAAAGATCTATAAGCCCTTAAAGGTTTATGTCATTCAAATTATTGCATCTTACTCTCTAACATGCAACCAATCCACTTCTCTGACATCTTAAAGACTATTAGTACAACTGAATATCCAGGTCACCATCTACAATGGCAAAATTTATGTAACTCAAAAATTAGGACTATAGGACATAATTTGAGATTACCTAAGGTTAACTCATTTAAAATGTACTCTTAAGAAGAAGATTCAGAGAAATCCTCAGCATAGGCAACCTTAATGTAATTTTTGGGTGGGAATTAACCCTGATTTATTGTATTGCAGGGGACCAAAGGAACATGCAAAATACGAGGCAAGATATATGTGTCTCCTTCCAGAACTAACAGCTTTTGTATCATCTAGGCCACTATTCCAGTTGTGCTTTTCATCTATTAAACATACCCATAACTTTGAGGTAAATACTGTAATATTCCTTAGTTTTACAAATAATACAGACAAGAACAGACTCAGTGACATTCCAAAGTCATGCAGCTAGTAAGGGCTAGTTTTGAATCCAGATGGTCTGGATCTGGAGTTGAGATCCTTATTCTGGCAACAAAAATTAATACTACCCCCTACAAATTTGCTTAAAATTTCTTAGCCTTTATTTTTAAATTTCTAAAAAACCCCAAAACTTTCTCCAATAAACAGTGCAAGAACTGGACACCCACATGCAAAGATTAATCCTTCAAAAATTAACTCAAACAGATAGATTTAAATGTGAAATACAACAAAGCATTAAAACTCCTAAGGAGAAAAGCTAGATGATCTTGAGCATGGTGACTTTTGAAGAGACAGCAATGGCATAACCCATGAAAAAAACTGACAATTTAGATTCTCTAAAAACATCTGCTCTGTGAAAGACAAGGTTAAGAGAAAAAAAGTCAAGCCAGACTGGAAGAAAATATTTGTAAAAGACAGGTCTAATGAAGGACTATAATCCCAAATATACAAAGAACTTTTTTAATGTTTATTTTTGAGAAAGTACACACGTATGCCTGCACAGAGGAGAGGCAGAGAGAAAAATCCCAAGCAGGGTCCGCACTGTCAGCGTAGAAATGGATGTGGGGCTCGAATGAGTTCTGACATCATGACCTGAATGGATACCAAGAGTCTGATGCTCAACTGAGCCACCCAGGTGCCCTACCAAAAACTCTCTATCCTTATCATTTAATCTAGCAATTACTTATCTATCCAAAGGAATTGCAAATTTAGGTCCACAAAAAAACCTGTCCATGGGGATTTTTAGTAACTTTATTAAAAACTCTCAAAACTATAAAGATGTCCTTTAGTAGGTAAGTGGATAAGCTATACTACACCCAGACAACAGAATACTAATTCAGAACTAAAAAGTTAACTATAAAGCTATGAATAGATGAAAAAACCTTAAATGCACATTACTTAAGTGAAAGAAGACAATCTGAAAGGCTAAATACTATTATTCCAATGATAGGGCATTCTAGAAAAGGTAAAACTACAGTGAAAAGATTGGTGGATGCCAAAGTATGGAAGGGGGAGGGATAACATAGAGTTCAGATTTTTAGAGCAGTGAAAATACTCCATATTCTAGAATGATGGATGTCCAAACCCACAGAATGTATTACACAGAAGTGAACTAGAGCAATCTATGAACTTTGGGTGATTATGTCAACATTGGTTCAATTATAATATGTACCCACTGGAGAGGGATGTTCATAATGGAGGAGGCTATGCAAATGTGGGGGCAGGAGGTACATCGATCTATCTTCCAATTCTGCTGTGAACCTTCAACTCTTAAAAGTCCCTTTAAAAAGTCTTGAGGGGCACCTGGGTGGCTCAGTTGGTTAAGCTTTCTACTTTGGCTCAGGTCATAATCTCACGGTTCGTGGGTTCGAGCCCCGCATTGGGCTCTGTGCTGACAGCAAGCTCAGAGCCTAGAGCCTGCTTCGAATTGTCTCCCTCTCTCTGACCCTCCCCTGCTCACATTGCCTCTTTCTCTCTCTCAGAAATAAATAAAACATTAAAAAATTTAAAAAACATATATATATTTTTTTAAACGTTTGTTTATTTTTGAGACAGAAAGAGAGGGAGACATAGAATCCGAAACAGTCTCCAGGCTCTAAGCTATCAGCACAGAGCCTGATGCGGGGCTCGAACCCATGGACTGCGAGATCATGACCTGAGCTGAAGTCAGCCACTTTACTGACTGAGCCACCCAGGCGCCCCGAGGAGGTGCTCCTTCTGATCCGGCAGGCAGCCCTGTGGAGTTGGGGCTCTGGGGCTCCCGTTTCTGCAGGACAGTCACAGAAATGTGAAGTGCAGTTCAAGGTAATAGCTCGGGAGCAGCATGGCTGAGAGTGGNAATCATGAGAGCATGTGCACAAGCAAGGGAGGGGAACAGGGAGAATCTCAAGCAGTCTCCATGCCCAGCTCAGAGCCAAACACGGGGGTTGATCTCACTTGACCTGAGCCAAAAGGATGCCTAGGGTGCCTAGGTGGCTCAGTTGTTAAGCATCTGACGTTGACTCAGGTAATGATCTCACAGTTGGTGAATTTGAGTCCCACGTTGGGTAAAACCATGAGGCCTGGGTGAGCCAGGCTACTTTTCCTCTCTGCCCCTGGATCTCTTGTGGCCTTTCTTGCTCTTGAAAAGTCAGATGCTTAACTGAATCAGCCAGGCATCTCCAAGTCTTAAAAAACAAAATAAGTAAAACTCTGACTGCAGAGTCCTAAATGGACCAAGCATAAATAAAAACATGGACAAAAGCCTGACTTCTGTCAGTCACTTGACAATTAAAACTTGGCTGTAAAGTATTCTGGAGTTAATTATTTTTAATTTTTTTAAGATTTTATTTTACTTAAAAATTTTTATTTGAGAGAGACAAAGTGTGAATACGGGAGAGGCAGAGAATGGGGGAAGACACAGAATCCAAAGGAGGCTCCAGGCTCTGAGCTGTCAGCACAGAGCCTGATGCGGGTCTCAGAACTCACAGACCATGAAATCATGACCTGAGCCGAAGTCAGACGCTTAACTGACCAAAGCACCCAGGCACCCTAAAGATTTTAAGTAATGTCTACACCCAATGTTGGACTCCAATTAAAAACCCCAAGATCAAGAGTTGCATGCTCTACCAACGGAGTCAGCCAAGCACCCCTCTGGAAGCTTTTCTGTCATTATGAGTCTTAAATGAGCATAGGACCTGTGAGGCCATTTGCAGTATCCTGGTGGGGAGGGGCAGAAGATAAATTTAAACAGGAATAGAGTTTGGAAAAAATTTATGGCCAATTTCTAGTTCTTTGCATCCTGGAATTTGGACTCATTAAGACTTGGTTTTAAGAAAGGAAGAAGCCCCGTGCTGGCAATCCCTAAAATGGAAACAAAGCTAACTATTTTCCAAAGACTTAAGAAAGCCTCCAAGAATGGAAATTTACGTAGGAAGAAAACTGGTGCTAAAAACAAATTATACAGATTCCTTTAAACTTCATAAGCACAAAAAATTTATTCTGGGTAAGTAATTTTATACAGTAATTACTGGAAAAAAATGCTCACTACTTTAGCTATTTACTTAACAATTCAAACTATCCAAGCAAAATAAACATGGCAATAAAAAAAAAGTAATAAATTTACAAAAGCTATACAAAATAACTTATTTAAAAATTAGACTGATACAGTCTATAAAATCTCTTCAAGAGAGCTATACAGTTACAGATCTATCTATCTTTTTTCAGGGGGTGAAAGAAAGGATGCTTTAAGGCTTCTTTGAGAGTAATCCTTTTAGCTGGATCGTACTCTAACATTTTCTCAATGAGGTCAAAGAGAAGCTCATGTTCAGCATCCTGAGAGAGCATAAATTCCTGAAAGAAAAAGAGAATACAGTCAACAGTCTTTTCCACTACCATTTATTATAATTTTATTTTCTAGCATAAAAAGAAGTAAAGGTTTTGATCATTTAAGAAATGGCCCAAGCTCACCTTCAGAGGTTTACAGCGTCTTGAAACATATCTGCCAGCAGAACTGTGTTCATCCCAGTCTAATCGATCATGATGGAAATATTTACGTTTCCTAAAAGTAAATACCCATTCATGTTTACAATGTTGACAATGAAAACATAAAACATCCAGCAAAAGTGATTGGTTTCATCATTTATGGTTTTACCGATCAAGATTATCCTAGAGACTTTAAAAGATTTCTTATGTGAAATGCATTTGTCAGACTTCATTGTTTCATAAAATTCTAATCAGAATATAAAACCAAGTGGTACAAAGGATGAACCTACTCTTAAACATACCTGGTTTTCTGGATCATATGTTTTGGTAAAGGTCCAAGAATTCTTTCCATCATTGCCAAATGCTCCTTACTGTCATGTGTCTAAAATAATAAACAGAATGTGTTAAGCACACAGTGCACTTTGATCTCATTTAACAGAGCTGCTAAACTTCTAGTCCAGCGATCAGAAGTCATGAGGAGGATGATTACTAAAAAAGGGCAAACTTTTAGCAAGCTATATCTGATAATAAATATTAAGGCCCACAGAACAAGGTCACCAGTGACTTCTCTAAATGAACAGTGTAATTGTTTATAAATGCTTAAGATTTTTTTTTTTAAAGAAAATGATGAAAAATACACATATCCAGTAGCATCAGTGTCACAGGACTTTCATTTCTTTATTCTTATCTACGATTAAGTCTATGAGAAAAAGCGCTACCTAAATGTGCATGCTTTGCATTAAAGTGCTCATTCACATAAACAAGCACTTCTCTTGAGGAAAGCCATCGAAACAGATCACTGTCACTTACTGGAAATACTGTAAACCCAAGGTAGTATTCGATAAGAATACATCCTATACTCCAGACATCACATGGTTGGGACCATCCCAGGGCTGGAAAGCAAAGCAAACCGTTAGAAGACTAGAACACTCCATTGTAAAGTGAGCTTCAATAAAGATATATACAGATGTTCCCACAGCAGAATTAAGAAGTAACTTACCTAAAATAACTTCAGGTGCCCTATAATGCCTTGTAGATACCAATGTACTGTGATGTTCATCATCATATGTTGCGCTTCCAAAGTCTACAACTTTAATATCTGGATTTATTAAAGTGCGTTCATCACGTTTCTGAAATTCACAATTCATGGATTAAGGAAGTATAACATTAAGAAAGCATAAAATATTTCAAACTCTGAAGGAAATAATACACTGAAGACTTACCATTTTGGGATTATATGCCTCTGTGTAGTCAGACTGCACAAATAAGATGTTTTCAGGCTTTAAGTCTGTATGAGTCAACTTATTACTGTGCAGAACTGAGAATGAAACAAACAAGTGCTGTAATAGGAAAATCGAAAACCTAACCCAAACTCAAAAGCCCTACAATAAAAAAATCTCTAATGCCTTTTCTCTACGTCCAAAGTTGTCAACATTCAATAGCTGGCTGAAAAACCACCCACTCCCTTTGAAAGTTAGTCCACTGCCAGCTAACTACTCAAAAAGTAAAGAAAGATGTTATTTTTATCTTACAAAGCCAAAATTTACCATTCTTTAACCTAGTGGTTCTGGGTTAATATTTTCAGTAACCAAGCTTATGGTCTTCTCGATCTTCCTCATACCTACTCTTAAGCCCAGGCTTGCAGGACCTATAGGTGAGACCCCATTTTTTAATTAAAAACCCCAAACAGTCTGGCATTAAATTAGTCTCAACAAACTCAAGTTTCTCAGAGATATGCCAAGTACTCACAATTCACCGACTTGCATATCTGATATGCCATCTTCCTGATATGATCCAGACGAAATGGCAGAAAACCATTTTCCTTAATGAAGTCGTAAGTACTAAGTCCTAGTAGCTCAAATACAATGCAAATATGACCATGATGCTCAAACCACTCCAACATCTGCACACAGCGGCTATAAACATGAAAAAAACATGAAAGATATAGGAGTACAGCTTCTCACAATTCAAATCTATGTGGAAGAATTTTCTGAATTGTGTTTTGATACTTACAATGTACTGCTGGGGTCTGTTGTATTCAAGTGTTCCAGAACTTGTATTTCCGAGCGAGCAGCTTCACAGTATCTATCCACATTTTTAACTATTTTTACTGCTACATGTCTACCTCCTCTGTTAGAAGAAGTCCAAGTTAAAAAAAAAAAAAGTTAAAGATGATGTCCTACTCCTTTTTCCTATTACTCTCTTCAAACTGTACGACTTCTACTTTGACCCACTGTATCTGTTTTCTTAAATTTGTGGTCTAGCATTTGGTTTTATTTGAAGTACTGTATGATGTATTCTCTTGTAACTGCACCTCAATGTGAATAATGAGAATGATCTTTGGGTATACGATAGGATCAGTAATACAAATATATGCTGAATGATGCAGATTTCTTTCATCAAACCACCACTTACATGAATTCTTTTTTGGTCCTTCTACTAAAACGTGTATTAATAGTTGTAATTTAATAAGAATATTGAGGATATCACCACTTCAGTTCATATTCCAATTAAGACTCAAAACATGTACGTAAAGCAGCTTCTCCTTGTAGTAGCTGGCAAATTTTATCAAATTCTTCCTTTTGTCTATGTGACCAGAAAACCTGGGAGATAGTAGGGGGTCAGTATGGAGCTCCTGCTCTCAGAACCTTACTAACTGATGGTAGGAAGCATCCTCTAGTAATTTGTTTAGAAAAGCTCTGCCAGGGGTGCCTGGGTGGCTCAGTTGGTTAAGCATCCGACTTCGGCTCAGGTCATGATCTCACAGTTCGTGGGTTCAAGCCCTGTGTTGGGCTCTGTGCTGACAGCTAGCTCAGAGCCTGGAGCCTGTTTGGGATTCTGTATCTCCCTCTCTCTCTGACCCTCCCCTGTTCATACTGTCTCTCTTAGAAATAAATAAAACATTAAAAAAAATTAGAAAAGCTCTGCCATTCAAAACAGGGAAAAATTCAAACAGGGAACAAAAAAGGCAGAAGAGAAATTTTTTTATATTATCTCAAGAAATTTTAGTTAGGAGTTTGAAGAGCATAAACAAATGGTCACCATTTTACAAGAGTACTCAACCCTGATGGTGTAATCACAGTGAATGATAGCCTCTAAAAATATAGGTTCCTAGGTACTACTCTGAAGACTGCTTCCACATGCTGTAGGTAAGCAAAATTCCAAATACCCTTAACATAAATCTAAGGCTTTGAAAAGTTTTGATTTAGATCATTGACCTTGGGGTAGGGGTAAATCACAACAACTGCCCAGTGGGATTAAAGAATACTTTCTACAACAATAAAACCAGCTCTCAGCTTAAAATTAAAGGCTACAAACACTATTAATAGCTAATGCTTAAAAAATCCAAAGTGCTAGTACCTTTTACTGGGATTTCCCACATTCTAGTAAAAAAAAAAAAAAAAAAAAAAAAAAAAAAAAAAAAAAATTATTTATA
>NW_027533263.1:1032874-1248857 GCF_008692635.1 Crocuta crocuta
AAAAAAAAAAAAAAAAAAAAAGAAAAGATATAATAATGTATCTAATTATCTAAATCACGGTCAGACCATATTCTAAAGCTAAAAAAATTGTCTAATACTGATGACTTCCCCAAATGCAATTACAGTAGGAAACTTACGCTTTATGATCAATGCACTCCACGACTTTTCCAAAAGCTCCTTCTCCTAAAGTATCAACAATTTCATCTAAAAGAGAGAAACAAAGCTCAGTCATACCAAGATATGGAAACAACTTACTTATAATAAATGCTATCAATGCACATTATTCTAGTTGATGCTACAAATTTCCTTATCACTAGACATTTTACTGGTCAACACTGTCAAAAAACATTAATAACAATTTTTAGGTCTAATTTCATTCTTAAGCTCATTTTATTAACTTGATTTACTATTTTGGAAGTTCTGCTTAACAAATATTAAATTTCTAAAGAAAGAAAAAACACAATCCCCCCCCACCAAAAGAAATGGAAAACAAACAAACAAAAAACAGAGAAAGAAAAAGATTTCCAAATCCCTGAAATCTTTATATATAGATTATATATCTGAAAAGTTAATAAGTGTTGAAAAATATTCTATACATCTTGCACTTAGTACGTCTCCACTCTGACAGATCAGGTGACCCTCCTCATCATCCTCTACACTCCTGGTTCTTTTCCTTCGGTGACTCTTCTGGAAACGTCAAGTGGGCGGCACCAAGATCATCCAGCCAATCAATATACCCGAGTGAATTCAGGGCAGAATACGAAATTCATTCAGCGGGGAGATATTCAGGCATTCAGATACACGCCAGGCCACAAACGGTTGGCAGGAGCAATTTCAAATTCAGTCCCCAGAAATTCACAGGGCACATAGTTTATGTTAACAGGAGAAAAACATGGCAAGGAACAGATTTTCAGATAAGATACTCAAAGTGGCAAGGCAACAAAACATAATACAATTGTTTTTCTTAAAAAAAAAAAAAATGCTTAGTTGTAGCATTCACTGAGACATAATTTTAAGTTTCTAGTGCTCTAATTTAATGTTGTAAAATTGTAGGATGAAATATTTACTTGGTCAAAGTCAACTGTGGCCAAATTAAGATTTCCTAGCTAATCTAAGAAAACAAATATTGAAACAGTAAATAAAATTAAAGTCCTAATTTTGGGGAGGAAAAAAAAGATTTGGCATACAGAATAACACTATGTCATTTAAAATGTCATCTGAACTATCTTCAAATTAACCCATAACCCATAATGTTCAAATCTGTTAAGTGGTTTGCTTTGTGAAAAAAGAATTAGAAAGCATGCTTTGGTAGAAAAAGGCATGCCTAAACCCTTAATCTTACAAAAATAAAATGCCTATTCTACCTTTGTGATAAACTTCAATTTATCAAAACAAATCAGATTTCCTGAAGTACTACAAAAACAAAGTTAATCATCTCCACTGTTTCACTTGAATGACAATTGCTAACTAGTAATAAATTGTTACTGTATTACTTAATATGTACTGTATTTCAGGAGTTTCCTATGCAACGTATAAACACAAAAATCCTGCAAGTTAAATTGAGATGACTTCTTTTTAAACACAACTTTCTCAAATATCAAATTAAAGTTTTCCTGTTCCATGGGGGAAATAAACTTTACTAAATATTTTAAAAGAGCTCATACCCCATGTGAACGATGGTGTGAAGTACTATGGTGAATCCTATGTTTGCTTTTATAACTACTTCTTCCACTTCTACCAGAAGACTTGCTACTATGGTTCTGGTATCTGCTTTCATGGTCTCTATGGCGATGTCCAGGTTCACATCCTTGACTGTAGTCATTTCTGTATTCATCAATGTAGCGTCGACTATGATAATCTTTCTCATTTATGGACCTGCTTTCCAAATAATGGCTAAAAAAATAAAAATATTTTTTAATGCTTTGCACTAATACTAGATACCCTCAAATTAACAGTACTCTTACTACTTTGTTTTCCCCGCCAAAAAAAAAACACCCAACAAAAAACCCTCCCAATTTTGCAAACGTTACAAGCCATCATTGGAAACAGAAACAAATGGTATTCGTGGTTACTTATTCAAGTGATGCTATAATTTTAATCATAAAAATATACCCATCCCATTTTACTGAGCTATTACTGACATACAACATCGTGATGCAAAGTGTCTTTAGACATATTATCATTCTCACCTATCAGATGTTTTAGAGTGATTATATTTGCAGCGCTTATTCTCCCGGGCACTGCTATGTGATCTCTTCTTTCTTTTATGACTGCTGCTGCTTCTCCATTTTCCACAGTCCCACTCTTTTTCATCCCAATCAGGGCAGTAAGTTCTCTTCGACTGTCTCATCTACAAAAAAGAGAAATTTTAAGTAGTATCTCACCTGTGAGCACTGAACACTTTAATAAAACTCTTCTTTGCAAATTCACTCTAACTGTGATTTTTATAACTGTTCTTTTATTTTTACCGATTTCTTTAAAGATTTTTAAGTAACCTCTCCACACCCAACATGAAGATGGAACTCAGAATGCAGAGATCAAGTGTCGCATGCTCCACTGACTGACCCAGCAAGGTGCCCCTGTTTTTATTTGTTCATTTATTTTTTAATGTTTATTTTTTGAGAGTAAAGAGAGAGAGTGCAAGCTGGGAAGGGGCAAAGAAAGAGAGGAACAGAGGATCTGAAGAGGGCTCTGTGCTGATAGCAGAGAGCCCAACTTGGGGCTCAAACTCAGAAACCATGAGATTATGACCCCCAACGCTTAACCGACTGAGCCACCCAGGCGCCACGCTAAACTTTTATTTTTTTAAACGTTTGTTTATTTTCAAGAAGGGAGCACAAGCAGGGGAGGGGCAGAGAGAGATGTAGACACAGAATCTGAAGCATGCTCTAGCTGTCCGAACGGAGCCCCGGAACCGTGAAATCATGACCTGAACCAAAGCCTGGCGCTCAGGTGACTGACCCACCCAGGTGCCTCTAAACTGTTCTTTTATATCGAAGTTCAAGATTCCTTGCCAGCTAAAGTCACCGATTAACCTTATGAGTGCATTGTGCCAAAATCTGGTGTTCAAATTCTATTAACGGTATTCTGCATTATTCATGTCATACTAAGATTTACTGAAAAACGTGCAGGAAAAGAAAAAAAGGGGTAGAAGACTGTAAGGTCCAATTTATCAACTTTGGGAAAACGTTACCCCTTTCCTGTCCTTTACTCTAGGTCCACATATGTAACTCCCCATTTAAACGTGTATCTGAAACTAGCCTCCAACTCGTGCAATTCTAAACATTCTTTGCGACAGAACCCTCATTATTGTGTATTTCTGTAAAGGAGATAAATCGTCAAGGCCTTTTACTACACACAAGTCAATGGTGGCACCATAAGTCCACAAAATGCCATCTTTTGAGGACCTTTCCGCAGCACGCGCTATGTATAACAAAACCTAGCTTATCCTAAAAGCAATCTTACAAAATAAACTTACAGGAGAGCAGCACCTTCCTTCCAGAAATGCTTCGAAAGATCCCTAACAACTTGAAAACAAACCTAGAGAAGTAACTTTTCCTTATCTACTATGTTCATACCAGTACTAACAGCCGGGGCTCCACCACGTCTCTGCACACAACTCCGAGTCAAAATGCCCTAAATGTTGCTCTCTACAGGTCGGGGGATCCAAAAACTCCAACGTATAAAATGTCTGACGGCCTGACTGCTCTCACACGCTCCTTCAAATGTACCCTATTATTTTTCTTTCGGATTCCTAAACTTGATTTTTGTTAACGCCCCCGAGGGCAAAGACACTCGTGATTTTTCACTTGAATCCTTTAAAACTCGACTAGACCTATGTGATGTCGCCTCAGATCAGCTCAATGCGTTCTTTCTCTCCATTTGCTAGAGACACAGTTCCTCCCAGGAGGCTGACACACACATTCCAGGACCCAAGTAAACACCACCCACAGCAGGAAGCTTCGCCTCCTCCGCCCGGCCGCCATCTTACAGTTCGGCCGAGCAGGCCAGCGCCGCCGCCGACAAAATGGCGCCTACGGGCGCCCGGCCAAGCCCTCCCAGCCTAGCAAAGTCACTACCCCTCGCCAGTGTCTGCGGCGTCGCGATTCAAGGAGAAACTCGTGGCAACAGGCTCCGCAAGGAAGACAAGCGGGCTGCCTTAGGGCGACTCGGGAGGGTGAAGGTGGGGGTGGGGAAGGGTCGTTGTACCGCAGGTTGCATACACCACAAGGAGCTCTCCAGGCACAGAAAAAGGGTCTTGACACCTAGCCCGCTTCCTCTTGAGTCTTACCTTCTTGGCCAGAGCGTCCAAGCCGAAGAAGACAAAGCTTGCAACGTGACAACGGACAAAGCCCAGCTGGCTGCGACGGGCTCCGACAACAAAATGGAGCTGACAGCGCAGCGTCTGGACTCCCCACGAAAATACTGGTGACGCTGCGACCGCGTCCCCGCCGCGGGGCGGGGCGGCGCCAGGACGCTGGGACGGAAGGAGACGAGCAGTGGAGCCGTGTGCGCAGGCGCCGGGTGGGGAGCCCAGCGACAGAAAGTGGAAGCGGGGACGTCGCGGACGGCTGCCCTGTCGGCCATGTTGTGCACGGTCTACTTCTGAGGAAACAACTTAAGTACTGTGCAAAAGAGTCTCGTCCATGCTCGTTAAAAATGTTATTTGGGAACGCTGGATACAAGAAAAAGTGAGGGAAGCATGATACTAAATCCTGCGCGCTGAATGCAACTACTAAACAATCCTTAAAAAAAAAAACAACAAAAACACCACCTCCATCATATAGCCCTAAATTAGTAATTGTCTGGATTTCAGCTTTTGCTAAGGTTCTGAGGCCTATTTATAACTAGTTAAGGCTTTAGTGGCTGGGACTCACACATACTGAAATTGGATTGGAACAATTTTTCAAGGTTTTTAAAGTTTAAACGAGTAAGCAAGAGCTTGGCGACAGGAAGTGAGGACCCTACACAGTTAAATATTTGGCATTAAGCCAGTCCTTTTCAGTGTTAAGGCCAAATGAACTGTAAAAGAGGAAATGGTAGGTCGTGAGGAAAAAGTATCAGGAAACGAGCTCTGAACAAAATCTCCAAACTACTTTTTAAAAATGTATTTTTTTGAGAGATGAGAGAGCAGGGGAGGGGCACAGAGAGAGGGAGACACAGAATCTGAAGCCGGATCCAGGCTCTGAGCTGTCAGCACAGAACCTGACAAGGGGCTCGAACTGGGAATGGCGAGATTATGACCTGAGCTGAAGCTGGACACAACCTACTGAGCCACCCAGGTGCCCCCAATGGACCAAAGTAATTGCCAGTCCTGACCTAGCACCCTTCCTCCCATGTTTCTTGAACAAAATTCTTGCTTATTCATTCCAGACTTGGTGGAAAATGTATACATTCAAACATACAATTAAGCATAATTTTACTGTTCACACTTGCACAGGAGAGCAACAGTAACTATATATGATAGTTTGTATTTCTTAAGCCCCTTCTCATGATGGATTTGAAGATGCTTTAAAACTGTTAATACTTAAATCTTTACATTGGGGCCAGGATCACCAAATACAAGGTAAATATTTCAGAGGGAGAAATGACAGTAAATTGTGAAATTTGTAGCTGTTCAGGAACAGTTAGCACACTTAAATGTTAAGCAAACCTAGGGAGTCCTGGTCTTTGGAGGACAATAGCTAGTCATAGTGGGCTAGTTATTGTGCCAAGCATCATACATACATTTTCACTTAATCCTAACCACCTGGAGATGGGTGTCAACTATATTCTTCTATTACAGGTAAAAGTGGCAGTGAATGACTGTGCAGAGAGCAATTTAGAATTCCTACAGTAAGATTAGAAGGGTGAAAGAAAATGAACATTGAAAAAATCTTACATCACCAAAATTAAGTTTCTAAAATGTTTTTTCCAAAATGGTTTCAAATTTAGCAACCCCCCTCAAACCTAGCCAGTTACTGTGAGATTTACCCAAAGTTACATTTATGAAATTAACTATTTTATGTGTTCTTTAGTGCTTATGATTTGATTGGTTGTTTGGGGCTGCCATGTTCCTCCCCGCCCAAACCAATTTATGTGTCTTAACCCCTGCTACCTCAGATTGTGACTGTATTTGCAGATAGGGCAGTTTACAGAAGTACTTAAGGTTAAAATCAGGTCATTAGGATGGGCCCTAATCCAATATGACTGATGTCTTTATAAAGAGATTATGACATAGGCACCCACTGAGGAAGAGCTTGTGAAGATAGAAGATGGTCATCTAAAAGGCAAAGTGAGAGACCTTTGTGTAAATAACCTTGCCCATGCTTTGACCTCCTAACTTCTAGTCTCTATAATAGAATTTTGTTTAAGCTACCCAGTTTATGGTACTTTGTTATGGCAACCCTAGCAAACTAATATAGTGCAAAGATTTGAGCGTCTGGCTCCTGATTTCAGCTTGGGTCATGGGATGGAGCCCCAAGTCGGGCTCTGAGCAGAGCCTGGAGCCTGCTTAAGATTCTCCTGTGGCCCTTCTTTCCCCTACTCAGTCTCTCTCATAAAAAAAGAAATGGCATTTTGTTGGAATATTTGGTAAATGTTCAATGTCCTAATTAGTGACGTTGAACATTTTCCCTTTTCTCTTGTGACTTGCCCATACATACTTCATTGCTTTTTTGAATGCACAGTTCTCATTTATCCTTTTTATAATTGCAAGAAAGTTTTTAATTTTCATATAGTTAAACCTGTCCCATCTTTACCTTTGTCATGTTTGTAAACTAAGAAATTCTCCTTTGGAGGTTTTCCATCCTTTTTTTTAAAAAATTTTTTTAATGTTTTATTTATTTCTAGGAGAGAGAGAGAGAGAGACAGCGTGAGCAGGGGAGGGTCAGAGAGAGAGGGAGACACAGACTGAAACAGGCTCCAGGCTCTGAGCTGGCAGTCAGCACAGAGCCCTACGCGGGGCTCGAACCCACGAACCGCAAGATCATGACCTAAGCGAAAGTCGGATGCTTAACCGACTAAGCCACCCAGGCGCCCCATCCATCCTTTTTTTTTTTTTTTTAAAGGAAACTTATCCTAACACAATTTACATAATAACTCTTTAATGATTTTGGATATTGCTTTAATTATATATTTAACTCCTGTAGATACACTACTCTTTATACTCTTTTAGTATTCTAGCTATATTCCCCACACCATTTTATTTATTATTACTATTCTAATGTTTATTTTTGAGGGAGAGTAAGCAGGGAAAGGCCAGAGGATTTGAAGTGGGCTTTGTGCTGAGAGCAGAGACTGATGACACTTGGAACTCAGGAACTGAATGACCATGACCTGAAACGAATTTAGACACTTAATCCACTGAGCTACCCAGGTGTTCCTCCCCCACACCAATTTAATGTTTGCAGCTAATTTGTTTTTCATTGTAATTTGTTTTTAAAAATTTCCATTATCATTTATTATGGATGTGCTTTACAGTTATTATGTTGAGTTCCCATCTCTACCTCTACCACAATTGGTACAAATTGAATTGAAAGAACCATCAGTTTTCTTTTAGATTCCCTAGTGAAATGGTAATTAATCTATCAATTTTGCTAAACTAATTAAAAGTTGAGTCCTACATATTGAAATTTATCTATTTGGCTGCCTGGGTAGCTCGGTTAAGCATCCAATTCTTGATTTCAGCTAAAGTTATGACCTTATAGTTCATGAGATCAAGGCCCGCGTTTGGGACCAAGCTAACAGCGTGTAGCCTGCCTGGGATTTTCTCTCTGCCCCTCCCCTCACTTGTGGGAAAAGCACCCTCTCTTTCAAAAATAAACATTTAATAATTAAAAAATAATAAAGACATTATAAGAATGAGATCTAAGAACCAAATACCCACCATATTGTAACTTAAAAAAAAAAGGAGGGGCGCCTGGGTGGCTCACTGGGTTAAGCGTCTGACTTTGGCTCAGGTCATGATCTCATGGTTTGTGGGTTCAAGCTCCCCATCAGGTTCTGTGCTGGCAGCTCAGAGCCTGGAGCCTGTTTCAGACTCTGTGTCTTCCTCTCTCACTCTGCCCCTCCCCCGCTCTGTCTCAAAAATAAATAAAAACTATTTTTTAAAAAAAGGAAAGAAAGTTTAGCATAAAAATTGAGGGAATGCCAGTCAATACAAAACATTTTGACAGTAAACGTCTCTTAAGAATGAGGACAAAAAAATTCAATGACATTCAGTTGAAGAAGAAAAATAGCAGGTATAAGAAATGTCAAACCAAATTCTGGCCTAAAATAGGCTTTAATATTAATTCTAGAAATGAAATGATTAAATTAAAAGGGTGACTCAAAATGTGAGGGCATTAGGGGTACCTGGCTGGCTCAGCAGCTACAGCATGTGACTCTTTGATCTCAGGAGTTCAAGGCCCACGCTGGGCATAGAGCTTACTTAAAAAAAAAAAAAAAGCTTATTAGTATTATTGGCACATCAGTTTAGTAGAAGGCATAAATGATAACAAAAGGAGATTGCAAGCTAACTTCCAAACTGTAGTTACTAAAGAAAATATTATTTATATCAGCTATTTGCAGAAATGATACAAACCAAGAAATGCTTGGTATCAGTTTTAGGAATACCCAAAATCTAATCAAGGTGATCCAAGCAGTGAGTGGAATATGGTTTTTGATGACACCAGTGGCATAGAATGATAAATTATAAGGCCTGATTTGGTGAAAGCCCTATGGTGGAGATAAATGTTAGGAGAGCAGCTTCCATTTACTCTCTACAGAACACTTACACATGCCAGAAGTTTTACACACATTACCTCGTTTAATCCTCAGGTCTTATGAAGGACTATTACTTAGGGATGAGAAAACTTGGAGAGGTTAACCTGCCTAAAGTTACAAGAGGGGGCAGAGTTATGATTTAAACACAGCCTAGGACTCCACAACTGGTGCTCATAACCAACTAATTGCATTTTCAAAATGATCACCTGTAGAATTCTATCCTACAATACTGTAAATGATATGCCTTAAAAAAGTTCCACAGGCAAATTGGGAAATTGTTTGCTGTACTATAGGACTTCTCTGAGCCTTTACTGTAAATTTAAAGACCAGAGAAAATAGCAAATGGTTTGACTGACTTTTCTAGACCATCTCTTTATCTTGTCCTAACTATGTAAAGTGAATAATTAATGGAAAAGGATACTTTCAGGATGTGGACTAGATATGTCAGGAGTATGCAATTAGGATGCTCAAAAATACCTGGATTTGAGGCTCAGCATTTATTTTTTAAATTATTTTAAAATGTTTATTTATGACAGAGTACGAGTGGGGGAGGGGCAGAAAGAGAGGGGGGCAGCAGATCCAAAGTGGGTTCACCCTGACAAGCGGTGGGCCTGATGTGGGGCTCAGACTCACAAACCACAAGATCATGACCTGAGCATAAGTCGGTTGTTGAAATGACTGAGCCACCCAGGTGCCCCGAGGCTCAGCCCTTAAGAATGAATGTTTATATGTAAGAAAAAATTAGACAAAAGGGCTTTTAAAAAATTAAACCTAAATACATTAGATACTAGTAAGGAATATGCTCTAATAGTGGGAATAAAAGCTGTTTAGGGCCGTTTGGTACCAACTCATAGAAGATCTTAGTTGTAAACAAGCAGAAGGATGATGCAGTCTCTTGACATAATTAAAACTGGGGAAACCACAACAGGTGTGTTCCTCTGAATAGTTTGCCAAATATTCTTCCAGATCTATTATGGCTACTGTGCAAATGGATTGGCATGAATAGTTATGTCCTTAATGTGTACATCATTAAGAGGTCGATATGTCTTCTCATTTACTGGTAACTTCTCCAATTCATCTAGAGTCTCTAGGCCATCTATTACCCTGAAAGAGAAACCATATAAATCTATGAAAATTTCCTCAGATTGAAAAATATCAAAATACCTATAGCAATTACAGTTCCATTAAAAGAAAAGGACAATGTCTCATAGTTCTTTGAATTCCCTAGTTCAGTGTACAATAAAATACTGATTTGATTTTCTATCACAGATGAGCCAAAATTCAGTAATAGTTCATTTTTATGCCTTCAGGTAATAGGAATGGGTAGGAATATTACCACTAAAGTATTCCCACAGCATAGCTACAAACGGGTCTAATATAACCATTCATAGATTTTCTTTACTATGGGAAATACCCAGAGAAAGTATGTAAGGGTGACACTGTTATTAATCAGTACTGTCCTATACTGAAGGTCCTGAAGTAGGTGACCACTTTGCACTTTATTGTTTAAATATGGTATTTTTACTCTTTTACATCTGGGCAACAACGGAAAACAGTAGTAATAAAATAAGAGAAGGGAAGATGCCCACTTCATGTTTCCACCAAGAAAAAAATATATTAACAGCTATCCTCCTGGCAAATTAGTCTAAAACATTTGCTAAGAAAAGGTGGTGTTATATTATACTTCCTTGTGCAACTCAAATTCCGAACACTTCTAGTATTACTTAAAAAAAAAAAAGTTAACAGGGGTGTCTGGGTGGCTCAGTCGGTTAAGTATCCGACTTCAGCTCAGGTCATGAGCTCATGGTTCATGAGTTTGAGCCCTGCATTGGGCTTTGTCTGTGTTGACAGCTCAGAGCCTGGAGCCTGCTTCAGATTCTGTGTCTCTTTCACTCTCTCTCTGCCCCTCCCCCACTTGTGCTCTCCCTTGCTCTAGAAAAATGAATAAACATTAAAAAAAAAAGAAAACAGAGGGGCACCGCCTGGGTGGCTCAGGTAGTTAAGCATCTGACTTCGACTTAGGTCATGATCTCGCGGTTCCTGAGTCTGAGCCCTGTGTCAGGCTCTGTGCTGACACCTTAGCGCCTGAAGCTTGCTTCGGATTCTGTCTTCCTTTCTCTCTCTGCCCCTCTCCTGCTCACACTTTGGTCTCCTCTTAAGAATAAATAAACATTAAATAAATTTAAAAAAAGATAACAGATTTACATTTTATTTTGCATTTCTTCTATAAAAATTCTTTTTTGTTTATTTATTATAAATAAATTATTATATTTATATATATTTATATAAAATAAAATATTATAAATAAATTATACCCTCTCAAGAGAGAGAGGGAGAGAGAAAACCCTAAACAGATTTCATACTGCCAGCACAGGGTCCAATGCGGGGCTCAAGCCCACAAATCGTGAGATCATGGCCCAAGGGGAAGCCAAGAGTCACATCCTTAACCAACTGAGCCACCCGGGGCCCCAACAATCTTTGTTTTTAACTCCTTAGTTTTGTCACAAATCTAGTAACATAAATCCTGGTAATTAATGATTAATAATTCTAAATGGCAACATAAAGGAGAAAATAAAAGGAAGGGACCTGAATTATCTACATCCAGCCAAATACTACTAAAGGATGTAATATTTCATTAATTTCACTGATTATTAACCTATAAATTAAACATATATATACGGAATAAAAAATAAGAGTTGCTGAGAANCCGGAATCCAAACTTTTAAATAAAAGAAACTATAACTGTGCTTTGGTTTATTGAGCATGGTAAATATTTGTTGAATAAACAGACAAGATGACTTCTTGCTGATTTATAAAAACAATTCCCAGGCATAGTGCTTTTAGTGAATATTCTAGTAGAGCCTGCTAAACACCTCCCTAGGATCTAGGCACTCCTTCTTATAGAAACCTCATTTTTTTAAGAATGGCAATGTGTCTAGCCGGGGCGGGGCGCCTGGGTGGCTTAGTCGGTTGAGCGTCTGACTTTCGCTTAGGTCATGATCTCGCCGTTCGTGGGTTCAAGCCCCGCGTCGGGCTCTGTGCTGACTGCCAGCTCAGAGCCTGGAGCCTGTTTCAGTCTGTGACTCCTCTCTCTCTGACCCTCCCCTGCTCACGCTGTCTCTCTCTCTCTCTCCTAGAAATAAATAAAAACATAAAAAAATAAAAAAAAAGAATGGCAATGTGTATAGCCGAAAAACATTTCCTACCCTCCCTTGTAAGAGGAGGCTTCATTGCTAAGTTCTGGGTCTTCCAGGAAAGCTCTCTAATAAGGGGCTTACTTGGAGCACCTGCGTGGCTCAGTTGGTTAAGCATCCGATTTCATCTCAGGTCATGNTCTCTCCTAGAAATAAATAAAAACATAAAAAAATAAAAAAAAAGAATGGCAATGTGTCTAGCCGAAAAACATTTCCTACCCTCCCTTGTAAGTAAGAGGAGGCTTCATTGCTAAGTTCTGGGTCTTCCAGGAAAGCTCTCTAATAAGGGGCTTACTTGGAGCACCTGCGTGGCTCAGTTGGTTAAGCATCCGATTTCATCTCAGGTCATGATCTCACGGTTTGTGAGTTCAGGCCCTGTGTTGGGCTCTGTGCTGATAGCTCAGAACCTGAAGACTGCTTTAGAATCTGTGACTCAGGGGCACCTGGGTAGCTCAGTTGGTTAAGTGTCCGACTTCAGCTCAGGTCATGATCTCACAGTTTGTGGGTTTGAGCCCCGCATCGGGCTCTATGCTGACAGCCAGCTCAGAGCCTGGAGCCTGTTTCAGATTCTGTGTCTCCCTCTCTGCCCCTCCCCTGCTCACGCTCTATCTCTCAAAAAATAAATAAATGCTAAAAAAATAAATATAAAAAGGGGCGTACTCAGCTGGCAAGCAATTTTTGCTTTACCTCCTTCTTTTTGACTGGAACCCATGTTGTGACTGGAGCTGTACTACCTATATTATGACCATGAGCTGAGCTTTGGGATGGACGATAAAGATGGTTGAGGAAGAGGCACCACTTAGAATACTGATGACAGAAGGGAACATCTTAACTCATCTTGTTTAAGCCACTGTTTTTCAGACCCGTTAGTTGCTGCAAAATGCTATTCATAAGAAGAAATCCATTATATAACTGTTAATTTGCATAATGATCCTGAAAAAAAGAATTGGCTCCTATTTTGCAAAATAAAGGAATTAAGTCTTGAAGAGGTTATAAATTCCTAAGGTCACACACAGGGCTGGTAAGTGGGGGGCTTACCAGGTATATTAGCTTTTTTATTTTTAAATGTTTATTTATTTTAAATGTTTGTTTATTTTTGAGAGAGAGCTAGCACAAGTGAGGGAGGGACAGAAAGAGAAGACAGAGGATCCAAAGCAGGCTTTGTGCTGAGAGCCCAATGTGGGGCTCAAACTCAGAAGCTGTGAGGTCAGGACCTGAGCAGAAGTTAGTCAACTAACCGACTGAGCTACCCATGTGCTCTGGTGTATTTAGCTTTCATATTGCTCTTTCATTATTATGTTACTATCCTAGCCACTCATATGCAACCCTTGCATTGAAATTCCAAAGAAAACCATAACCAGAATACTCACTTTCCAAATACTGTGTATTTCATATCCAAATGTGGCTGCTTGCCATAGGTGATGAAGAACTGAGATCCATTGGTGTTTGGGCCATTATTAGCCATAGATACAACACCTCGAACATTGTGCTGTAAAAGGCCAAAATATTAATTTAACTGTGTTTTTATATAAATATTCCAAATATAGGACTGAAACAAGACCTGTACTCTTTCAGGGACAAAGAAAACACTTGATAAGCTTCTATTAGGGCTAATCCAAATGTTCAGTTTCTGTATTATCTATATCTGTGAAACCGGGTATGTAAATTGTTTATATCAAATCATGTGCCCCAGTTAATTTCATTTTCACTTTGGAGAAGTACAGCCACAAATACTTAGCAATACCAGTGTATAGTAGAAATCCTTACATTTATATTAAGGAACAGCATGCTGGCATAAAACGATCAGGCAGACAACAAAACCAAAATCCCCATAATCTCTTCACATATATACTGGACTCTGGCTAGTTTCTTTATCTGTAAAACAAGGGAGGGAGGTTGGACTAGTTCAGGGATTTATTCATAATTGAAATGCTCAGAAGGGTAAGCAGATAATGAATTAACTGGACAGAATGTAAACATTAGGGAGTCTGGCAAAAGGAATGGTATATCTCTTTCCTAATGGGCCTAAAATTTTTTTCTTAAGCCAATGTACTCCACATAGAGAGTGCATCTGTGGTTCTTCCACCCAAGGGCAGTCAGTTCACAATCCAGGACTAGATGATCTAACGCAGGTCTCCTATAGCTTTAACATTCATGATACTATTTGTTATACAAGAGACTGTGTAAAAGAATTAAAAAGGCTTTACTGATAAGATTGAAGAGGTGACAGAACTGTGTTATAAGGAGGTGATCATAAATAACTCTAATGATTATTCTCTCTTGAGCTATTCATCAGGGGGCACTAATGAGACAAGCAATAGAGATATAACTACAAGATATTAGTGCTTTATTGTCTTCCTAAAGGTGACTACCAGTCACATGTTACATTTGATACATGTACCAGAATGTATGTACCACTTATAACTTAATAAAATACTTATTATTTCTTTTATTTAAAAAACATTTTTAGTTTGTTTATTTTTAAGAGAGAGAGAGGGAGGGGCAGAGAGAGAGAGAGGGAGACACAGAATGTGAAGGAGGCTCCAGGCTCTGAGCTGTCAGCACAGAGCCCAATGCGGGACTTGAACTTACAAACCACGAGATCATGACCTGAGTTAAAGTCAGGCACTTAACTGACTGAGCTACCCAGGGGCCTCTATTTGGGTTGCTTTTAGATTTTTGCTACTAAAAAAACACTCTAAGAACACTCTTGCACTGTTTCCTGATGCATTTATATAAGAGTTTTTCTAGGGTAAAAATTTGGGAATGTAATTGTTGGATCAGAATATGTGAATACATACCTTCAACTCTATATACAAAATAATGGTTCTTTTTAAATTATTTTTTAACATTTATTCATTTTTGAGAGACAAAGAGCACAAGTGGGTGACGGGCAGAGAAAGGGAGACACAGGATCCAAAGCAGGCTCTAGGCTCTGAGCTGTCAGCACAGAGCCTGACCCAGGGTTGGAACTCATGAACCGCAAGATCATGACCTGAGCCAAAGTTGGACACTTGACCAACTGAGCCACCCAGGCACCCCTAAAAATAATGATTCTTAATCTTGACTGTAGGAATCACCAGGGAACCTTAAAAAAGAATCTAGATCCTAGTTAGTCCTCCTGTTTTTCTCTACATTTAGGAGGTTTAAGGCCTTAATATTTTACATTTTTAAAACTACAGGTGAGTCTGTAATAGCCAGTGTTGAAAACTCCTGGTATAGGATGCTGGATTAGTGTTGTGGAGACCGTTATTAATTAATGCCTAAAAGTTCTTTTTGTAATTCAGGAATAGGATGACTTAGAATTTATCACCTCCCAACCCCAACTCCTATAAAGAAAGTAATGTTTCCTTATGATAGAAAAGTAAAAGAAGAAAAAATAAATTACTCTGAGTTCCACCATCCTGACATAAACACTGCAATGACTTTTTTTCAGAATTTTCCTGGGTATATTTTAATGTAACCGAATCTGAAATATAATGTACTAAATTACATATTCTTTAAAAACATTTTTTTAAATATATGTTTATTTTTGAGAGAGAGAAACAGAGTGTGAGCAAGAAAGGGGCAGAGAGAGAGGGAGGAACAGAATCTGAAGCAGGCTCCAGGCTCTGAGTTGTCAGCACAGAGCCTGATGCAGGGCTCGAACTCCCAAGCTGTGAAATCATGACCTAAGCTCAAGCTGGATGCTTAACCAACTGAGCCACCCAGGCGCCCCCTAAATTACATATTCTTTTTTTTTTTTTTTAAATGTTTTTTATTTATTTCTAGGAGAGAGAGAGAGAGAGAGCGTGAACAGGGGAGGGTCAGAGAGAGAGGGAGTCACAGACTGAAACAGGCCCCAGGCTCTGAGCTGGCAGTCAGCACAGAGCCCGACGCGGGGCTCGAACCCACGAACCGCGAGATCATGACCTAAGCGAAAGTCGGAGGCTTAACCGACTAAGCCACCCAGGCGCCCCTAAATTACATATTCTTATTGAGGAGAATTTATCTCTTTTTTTCCCCTAATTTCTAAAGTTACCATTCTATGCAGATAACAAAGCTTAAAAGACCACATGGTAAACCGTTAGATGTCACCTCTGAAAAGTGGAAATAAATATATTAAATTTATTTTAATTTTTAAAATTTAATTTAAAACAAAAATTAAAAAATAGACATGCATTAGTTTTGTTAAAAAAAAAGTTCTTGGGGCACCTGGCTGGCTAAGTTGGTAGAGCATGCAACTCTTGATTTTGGGGTTGTAAGTTCGAGCCCCATGTTGAATATAAAGATTACTTAAAAATAAAATCTTAAGGGGAGCCTGGGTGGCTCAGTTGGTTAAGTATCCGACTTTGGCTCAGGTCATGATCTCACGGTCTGTGGGTTTGAGCCCCGCATCGGGCTCTGTGCTGACCGCTCAGGGCATGGAGCCTATTTCAGATTCTGTGTCTCCCTCTCTCTCTCTGCCCCTCTTCAGCTCATGCTCTGTCTCCCTCTGTCTCAAAAATAAATAAACGTTAAAAAAGTTTTTTTAATAAAATCTTAAAAAAGGAAATAAAAGCATGAAAAACACAGAAAAATATGACAAAGGAAATAAAAATCTCTAATGTTACATGCTATGTACTTCTCTTTAACCTAGCTGGTATCTACCACAGGTATGAAGTTAATACAGGGATATTCAAACATCTAACAGAAGATGAGAGTTGGACACTGATAATGGGCAATATTGGCAACCAGTAAGTCTTTCCTCCCTAATCTCTGAAAAGCCCAGTGACTCAGGTCATTCAACATAAATTTTATAGTGATACGTCAGGCCTGTTTGGTACATTACTGAGTAAACATTTTAGGTTGGACCTATAGATAAGTTCACTTAATATCAAGGTTCATGTGACTGTGAGATTCTAGAATATATTTTAGGCAAGAACTGCCATGTATAATTTTTCCCTGGCACTTATCGAGTGTACTACTACAAAAAAAGTAAGTTTGTATACAAATGACATTAACTTGTGTTACTACAACATTATGTATTAAAAGTTTCAAGTATAACAAGGCATTAGAAACCAGATGTTGAAGCACTGGAGATATACCTTAAGATATTCACTATATTCATCCTCAAATTTCCTGCCCCAGATACTGTTACCTCCTCTTCCGGTACCTACATTACAAGACAAGCAAATCAAAAGAAGTAACGAATTAAAGTTGAGAATGGGTTCATTTTCTGAAACAAAAGGGCTATTTTATAACTTGTTAAATGCAAATAAAATTTGATATGTCCTCTCTTCTCAAAATTTCACTTTATAGAATAAAAAAATAAAGTACTCTACAAAAACCCTAATCCCCTCACTATCAATATTGTTCAGATTTTATTTTAAAACTAGGTACTGGTAGCTTCTACTTAAAAATTTCTTGCTAGGGTAAGGTGGCCTGGTTATAAAAACTCCACGTAGGGGCACATGAGTCGCTTAGTTGGTAAGCGTCTGACTCTTGATGTTGGCTCAGATCATGATCCCAGGGTCAAGGGATCAAGTTCTGTGTTGGGCTCCATGCTGAGCATGGAACCTGCTTAAGATTCTCTCTCTCTCTCTCTCTCTCTCTCNATTGTAGTAATTACTGGCACAAAGAGCCAAGAAATTCTGAAAAGAGTAAAAATAATAATTGGGAAATGATGTAGCAGAAACACATTTAAAGTAAAGAACAAGCTGTATTTACTGAAAACACTGTAACAATGTATTTATGTCTTTTAGGTGTTTCGTTGTCACTTCTCTACCTGAAACACTCTGCTTCCTTCTGTTTTTGGAATAAAACACACAATCTTCAATAGGGCCTAACAGGCCCTTCATGACCTGGCCTACCTCTGCATCTCATGTGATAACTTCTTTCTGTTACTATGTTAACACCATCATCCTTCTGAAAATTCATCCAAAAGAGGTAGGCATTCCTATCTTGAGCCCTTTGTACTGCTGTCTCTATACCTAGAATATTCTTTTTATATCTTTCCATGGAGATGCCTTCATTACTTTTCTGCACTTGATTTAAGTATCACTTTTTTGGCTAGGCTTGCCTTCACCTTCTTTTAAATAATTATTTTCTGTTCGTCTCTAGATCAATGCTTTATTTCTTTCAAGGCATTATCATGGTCTAGAACCACTTTTTTTTCTAGAACGAATCCTTCCTGGCCCCCCTCCCTCCTCCAACACATCTTCTCAGCTAGAATATCAGCTTCATGAAGGCAAGGAATGTCTCTTGTCCATTACAGTACTCCCAGGCCCTGGTAAGTAGGTCTTTCACAAACAATTGTAGTTGTGTTTCTTTTATGTTCGAGAGAGTGTGCGTGCACGAGAATAATTGCCCATGTGCATGAGGGGCAGAGAGAGAATCCCAAGCAGACTCTGCACTGATAGCAGCAAAGCCTGACTTGGAGTTTGATCCTACAAACCATAAGGTCATGACCTGATCCAAAATTAAGTGTCAGATGCCTAACCAACTGAGCTGCCTAGGTGCCCCCATAAATAAATGTTGAATGAATATAGAGAGCCAACTCTTTCCTTCTTTGTCATTTAAACATGTAAAATAACGTAAAAAATAGTTATCTTACCTGACATCCTAATGATTATTTATATTTCCTGAGGAAAATAAGTTATAAGAAAAAGATACCACCCACTCTATGGTTAGAGAAAAATTATCTACCCTTTCTTTGATCCTCAAAGGTCAGTGGAAACTAGGCCAATAATTATAATGGATAGTTTTTCCTGACAATGGTTTTGGTTTTTTTAGTTTTATGCTTATTTATTTTTGGAAGAGACAAAGCATGTATGCATGTGAGTGCAGGGGAGGGGCTGAGTGAAGGGTATAGAGGATCTGAATCCAGTTCTGTGCTGGCAGCAGAGAGCCTGATGCAGGGCTTGAAGTCAAGAACCTGAACTGTGACATCAGGACCTGAGCTGAAGTCAGACACTTAACCAACTAAACCACCTAGCCACCCCCATGGTTTTATAGACAAGTTTTTTTTTGTTTTTTGTTTTTTTTAGGTTAGATAATTTGATTTCAAAATGGTTATCCTGTTGCATTAACTCATTATTTATATGTACATAATAGTACTTACCTCACATGTTTTGGGTGTCCTCTCACAGAAGACTTCTATTTTAATATCACCTACATCTGTATGCAGTGTCACTGACTAAAAAGAAAACAGAATGTGAGAACAAGTAAGATTTATTCAGATGACTTTATGCACCGTATTATTTCCCAAACTAGATTAAAGATGACAATCTGAACGAAAATACAGAAAGAAATACCATTTCAGAGATGACCTATCCACATAGCTGAGAAGCTATACTTCTTCAAACTTTATTTCAGTAGGGAAAAACTCCAGAAAATAAATATAAATGTTAATGTAAAATGGTATCCATCCTAAGAATTTGACAGTAAATACTGTGATGGAAATAAAGTTTGAATTTTTCATCAATAAAAATGAAAACAATGGTTATGTTAGTATTACTAATTTAAATAGCAAACTCACCAATATCATCAATATATATTGCAAAATAGTAAAAAATGACTTTTCAAAATATAGTCTGCACCGTTTTCCTTACGTAATTTAATTCTGAGAGTGTTAAAAACAATTTCTTTCTTCATTAAAGACAACAATTCTCAGTTTTTCTACATTCAAAATGTGCAGAGGTTACTCTTGCTTGCTCTTTGTTTATCTGATGTTTGGGTAACATATTCCTTTTGTTATCCCATTGTGGGGTGGAATTCTGAGAGGTTATTATTATTATTTTAATGTTTATTGGAGGGGGAGAGGCAGAGAGAGGGAGACAGAATTCGAAGCAGGCTCTAGGCTCTGAACTGTCAGCACAGCCCGACATGGGGCTCCAACTCAGGAACCATGAGATCATGACCTAAGCTTAACCAACTAAGCCACCCAGGAACCCTCTGAGAGGTTATTCTGAGGCTTCCTTTTTCATTTCTCTTCTTCCAATACTATCCAGCAGTCAGAGAGTATGGTCAGGTTGATAGAGGGCAGGAGTGTGTGTGAGTTGGGGTGGGGTGGGGAGGAGACAGCACGATTCTCATTGCTTTTCTTCTACTTCAAGCTCTAGTTGCCCATTTTAGAACAAACAAAAGGATGCAATTAAAATGATCACACCTGGCTATACTCTTCAACTGTTTCCATCTGTATGTTGTAATCAGTCTTTTTCTGTAAAATGTAAATTCTATGCATTTTAAGTGAAAGCACCAAAAAATTTAAAAGTAATTTTGTTTCTGGTTTTGTTTAGAGGCATCATACATTTCATGCTTCTACAGTTTATCATTTTTGTCCTGCCATTGAAGTCCATGCAGTTTTATTTCCCTTCAATTAATTTCTAAAATTATTTACAATTTAAGACATTCATAAGAATTGTATAAAACTTACCATTTTTCTTCCTGATGGTTTCTGGAAGTATTATTGCTTAATTTCTCAGTCTCCGTGAGAGAAGTTAGAAAACGAGTCCCTCCCTATTCCCAAAAGAGAAAAGAATTAAGTTCCTTTTCCTCTCTTAATTCACACATGCTCATTTTGACTGCATATTTAAAAAGTCTAGAATAGCACCCTCTAAGTAATAAAAATCTGGATCTGTAAATGATGAGATCCTATCCGACTCAAGCCCCTCCATCTATTTCTCTTGCTCACTTTTCTTCAAAAACCTCCCTGCAAATCCCGCAACTAGCCAGGTACATTTCCGCCTTGGGATCTAGGCACTGGGTGTTCCTTTTGTCTGGAACACTTAACTAAAACATCTGGACAGCTACTTTCCTCGCCTCCAAGTCTGGTCAAAAGTCAGGTCTCGTTGGTCTTCTAACTCTATTTAAAACTGCAATTTCCTTTTCTCATAGTACTTATCACTAATATACTACATATTTTTCTAATTCCAACAGCACCCTTCCCGCCCAGAATGCTGACTCAAAACAGCCCACGAACTAAAACATGGAGCTTGGCAAGCGTCTCAATAAATGAATGAAAGAATGTGTGATGTTACTTACTACTTCAGTTAACACAGCTCTTATTGAAACGACAGATGCCGCCCTTGCAGATGTTCACGTTTTGAAATTAGCGTCTTTGGGCTACCGGAAGTCGAGCGCGGGACTCATTAGAGAGAACGCCCCTCTCCTGTTCGCCTCCTTTTCCTTCCCTGCCTAATTCCTATCTCAAACCAAAATGACTAGAACTAGGAAGACAATGTCATTTAATTTCACCTGGTACACTTTTGACAGTGAAAGGGAGCTCTTTTAATAATAAAACAAAGATACGAAACGTAAACCGGAACTATTCTGGGTAACCTCTAGAAGTGCTTTGGGTTCAGACGTAAAACGGGAAGGACCATTTCCGCCCGGCTCCGCCCCTCCCCTTCTTGTCAAGCCAGGAGTCCCTGCGCAGGACCGGAAGTGGTGCTCGGGGAGCGTTCCCGGGGCTGGTGAGTCCTGGGCGACGTGTTCACGTGTGGGCAGCCTCGGGTTAGCGTACGCCGTGGAAATTGTGGAGGTGCCTTTGCGAAAGGAGGTGTAAGAGCAGACGGAGGCAGTAAACTGGCTTGTGGCATAAGAGCATAGAGCACCAGTGTGGCAGAGGTCCTAGCTCAGGAGCTTCTGGCAGTGCCTGGTTTCTTCACTGTCCTGGAAAAGGTCTAAGTGGGACTGAAATGTCAGATAAGGTGACGTAAGAGGGTGCAGTTTGCAGGCTGTAAAGTGGGCCCTACTAATGTAGCCTTAAAACAGTGCTTACTCTGGGCCAGGCATTGTTCCCAGCTGTACGGTTAAATCTTGTGACAACAGTCTAAGTAGGGCACTTTTATTCCCGTTCTGCAGAAGGTGAAACAGCAGGGTTTGGGAAATATGTCACACAGCTGTGATTCTGGTTGTTCCTTGCGTTTCAGAATCGGACTTCCAGCCTGCCATGCTGTGCTGCCTCCCAGTGTTAATTGTTGCATCAAGCTACGCAGCTTTGCAGTTTCCTAAAAATGGAGAGTGTTCTATGTTATTTCCAAGGGTTCTTTCAAATTTAGCAGTAAATAACTCAAAACTGGTATGATGGCTCACTAGGGCTTCGCTTTCAAGACCTGCCAGATTTTTAGAAGAGTCTGGAAAGTGGGGGCAGTATCAGAACTTGGAAATTCGAGAGTGGAAATGGTATAAGGACCTTTTGAAGGTCCTTTCCGAGACCCTAGGCTCCAGTAGATTTTGTAGTCTCAGCATCACTTCTGTTTTGTTTTGTTTTTAAGAGAGGGACAGCGTGTGGGGGAGGGGAAGAGAGAGAATGAGAATCCCAAGCAGGCGGCATGGATCCTGAGACGGGGCTTGATCCCACAACCCTGGGATCATGACCGGAGCCAAAATCAAGAATTGAGTTCTCAACCAACTGAGCCACCCAGGCGCCCCATTCAAATCATATACTGGATAAGTACTCACATCTCCTAGTAAATATTTCTGCAGGGGAAAAAAAAAATAGTTCTTTCAACAAATTTGTTAAACATTTTTGTTGAAAAATTTGTTTCTGAAATTACTGGGTTATGACTATTTGATAAAATTTACAATTGGCTATGCTTTGCTGGTTAATTATTTTGCCTGCAATGAAGGCTTTTCTTCAAAAACAGAAATGTTCCTAGAATCTTAATGGAATTGACAGTGTTTTGTACAGGGACTAGAGGCTGAAGATGTTTATGAAGAAAAGCTTTATTTGAGGCACCTGGGTGGCTCAGTCAAGCGTCCATCGTCATTTCAGATCATGATCTCATGGTTCCTGAATTCAAGCCCTGCATCAGGCTCTCTGCTCTCAGCACAGATCCTGCTTCAGATTCTCTGTCCCTCTCCTGCTCACACTCTCTCTCTCAAAAATAAATGTTAAAAAAACAAAACCAAAACTGTATTTAAGAAAATAAAGGACGGGGCACCTGAGTGACTCGGTTAGTGTCCGACTCTTGATTTCAGCTCAGGTCATTATCTCCCAGTTTGTGAGTTTGAGCCCCTAGTCGAGCCCTGTGCTGACAGCTTGGAGTCTGCATGGGTTATTTTCTCTTTCTCTCTCCTTCTTCCTCTCCCCACCGCTCCCCCACTTGCACTCTCTGTCTCTCAAAATAAATTTAAGAAAAAGTTGAAGGAGACTTTGAAGGAAGGATAATATTTAGAGAAATGGAGAAGGGAGCAGGGTGGTTGAAGCAAGGATGGGGAGAAAACTAGGGTGTGTTGGGGGCTGAGGAGGTGGGAATGAACATTTGTGTGTTATGTACCAGGCTTGTGCTAGGTGATTTACACATATTAATTGATTTGCTTCTATAGATGGTCTTATATTTTGGTTATAGTATCTCCCATTTGGTAAATGAGAAAACAACCTCAGAGAAGCTAAGTGACTTACCTAAGATATATGCTGGTAAGTGGCAGAATCAGCTTTTGAACCCAGGAATACGTGACTACGGCTCTTTTGCTCCCATGCTTTGCTCCTCAAAGGTCCAGGCTTAAAGTGTACATATATACCATTCCTTGTGTATTGACCTCAGATACTCAGTTTTACCTGATCTCTCTCTCTCTCTTTTTGTTGTTGTTAGTGCTCAAGCAGGGGAGAGGGGCAGAGAGAGAATCTTCAGCAGGCTTCATGCTCAGTGGGGAGCTCAATGCTTGATCCCACGACTCTGGGATCGTGACCTGAGCTGAAATCAAGAGTCAGACGCTCAACCAGCTGAGCCACCCAGGCACCCCAGTTTTACCTGATTTCTGTATGTTGTTATCTCGTGTACGCCTCATTCCCACAACAGTCCGGCTTGTTCATTCCCTCATCTGCAGCTCTTCCCGTTCCTTCATGGATTTGAAGGTTCTCCTTTCCTCCTTGAATGACTTTGCATCCCTCTCACTTGCTGAGAGTTGGGACAATGTTGGATTATTGGTGGAACCAAGCCCACCACACACTGTAAATACACTCTTCCTTACCAATGACTTGACGGAGGAAGTGATGGAGGAGGCACTGCAAAAGAAGGCGGATCTCATTCTCTCCTACCATCCGCCTATTTTCCGACCCTTGAAGCACATAACCTGGAAAACCTGGAAGGAGCGCCTAGTGATCAGGGCTCTGGAAAACAGAGTTGGTATTTACTCTCCTCACACAGCCTATGATGCTGCACCCCAGGGAGTCAATAGCTGGTTGGCTAAAGGGCTTGGTGAGAAGACTCTTCTTTCATGTTTAGTATTTTCCCTACAAATGCTTTGAAATTTTAGAATGTCTTTCCAGTAAAATTTTAACTGCTTTAGATGTGGGTAGCATTTTATTTTTATATATTTAAAAATAATGTTGTGAAATCTGGCCATTAAATTGCATTTGAATAATAGAATTTTCATCCTTAATGAATAAGGAGAGCACAGGAAATCTTCATTGCTGGCCTGAGCTTTGAGTCCTCACTCACGTGGCTCAGTGCCTAGCAACCCAGAAATTCAAGAAGTGCTTGTTAAATTGAGTTGAAAGCTCAGATCTCTCCAGAATATTCTTCGTATGTCAGTTAGGTAGAAATCAGATTTTCATTGAATGCTTACTCATGCCCAGCACAGTGATGGAATTCAGCCTATGTGTTTTAGCTTTATTTTTAGTTAGTTGTTTTATTTTACTCATTTGGGGCTGAGCCTTTTATGATGACATAATCTGAATTGATGTGGTCAAGTAGTTATGAGCATTTGCAACCTGAATAATGGTTTACATGAATAAATTTAGTAAGCAGTCGCAATTCTATATATCATCTAAAATTGCATGAGTCAAGTTTTTGTGATATTTACGAGTCTTCTGGAAAATAATTCTGAATTTTATTTGATTTTATGTGTCAATACTAAATCACTAGATTATGGGGACTTTTGAACATATGTGCAAGGGATATATTCATGTACGTATATTTAAGCATCAGTCTTTAAAAGCTCATTTCTTAAAATTTTGCCCATAATAGTTTATCTTTTTAATTAAAAAAAAAAACACCCCACAATTTTATTCCTAGGAGTTTGTACCTCCAGGCCCATTCATCCTTCCAAAGCTCCCAACTACCCCACGGTGGGAACGCACAGAGTAGAATTCAGTGTTAACTGCACCCAACACCTGGACAAAGTCATTTCTGCAGTGAAAGAAATTCCAGATGTTTCTGTCACTTCTTTTTCTACTAGGTATGATATATTTTTCTTCTTTTTTGTGTGTATTTATCTGTAAGGATCTTAACTCTAGTATTGCGGTCTGAAACAAATTGTCTTCCCCCAGGGTGGGTTTACAAGGCAGCCTACTTCTTATTTGCATGTAGGTGCTCTAGGAGAACCATGGGGTTCTTTTCGAAATAATAAAAATGACAAGTAACACTTAGATTTTCTAGGTGGGAGAGACTATACTATGCCTTTTATTTACAAAGTTTCTAATTCCCCTCATAATGTTGAAAGGTGGTTTTTACTTTAGAGTATATAGATAAGCCCTACTGGCACACTGATTACATAGTTTTACCAATTTCAAGCAGATCAATGATTCTCAAGCACTTTAACGGAAAAAGACATTCAGGGGCCTCTTATAAGGCCAATCATTTATTTAGGGCAGAGATACCAAAATGGTGTCTTTAGGAGATTTTCTTTGAAGCTAATTTATCCTAACATCTTTTTAAAAAAATAGTTTATTTAAAAATTTTTTTTAAAATGTTTTATTTATTTCTGAGAGAGAGACAGACAGACAGAGCATGAGCAGGGGAGGGTCAGAGAGAGAGGGAGACACAGAATCCAAAACAGGCTCCAGGCTCTGAGCTGGCAGTCAGCACAGAGCCTGATGCAGGGCTCAAACCTACGAATTGCGAGATCATGACCTAAGCCGAAGTTGAATGCCCAACCGACGGAGCCACCCAGGTGCCCCTGTAACGACTTTAATAAGATGGAGAACTGTTCAGGTTACAACAAAAAGAGACTCTTGTGAGTGATTTTTAAGTGTAGATACCTTGTAATAAAATCATTGCAAATGCATTCTAATAGTGTTGAGGAATTTAAAGAATCTCAAGAAAAATTATAGAACTTTGTATAGATTCCAGTTATAGATGTCTTTTACCATATTGAAATACTGTGTAAGTACTGAAATTAAAAAAATTATACACATCATGAAAATTTCAAATAGTGTAAAAGTCCTCCTTGTTCCTTCTACTCAATTCCAATATCCTCAATTGAGGTTACCTTTTCCTTTGTTT
Organism: Crocuta crocuta; assembly: GCF_008692635.1. Taxonomy (NCBI): domain Eukaryota; kingdom Metazoa; phylum Chordata; class Mammalia; order Carnivora; family Hyaenidae; genus Crocuta; species Crocuta crocuta. The sequence goes on from NW_027533263.1 coordinate 1,059,006, forward strand.
TCAGAGAAGTGGGTATCTTTCCAAACATGTACAGCAACATGGAGAAATGTGTATTTTTGTGTTTTTGTTAAATTGTTAATTAAATGATATGCTGCATTTGCCTCTTTTACTGAATAAGATGTCTTAGAGATCTTTCGATGTAGGTATAGAAGATGTCTTTAACTGCTATGTAGTGTTTCTTATTATGGATCTACTGGAGTTCCTTGAAGCATTTCTCTTCCTAACTGATGAGCTTTTTACTTTTTTATTTGTTTGTTTATTTTGTGAGAAACTGAGACCACGTGAGCATTCTGAGCCAGAAAGTAAAGATACAGAAATCACCATATAGCTGTCAAGTTAAACAAGCAAATAAAATGGTCTAGGCAGAGGGTATAAAAGAGATAGAAGAATCTGTGACCGAGTCTCTAACCCTAAAAAGTACCCCTATGTGATACTGGGTGTCAGCTATACTTAAAACACATTAAAAAAAAAGTACTATACTAGGGCACCTGGGTGGCTCAGTTGGTTAAGCATCTGACTAGGACTCAGGTCATGATCTCATGGTTTGTGGGTTTAAGCCCAATGTCCAGCTCTGTGCTGACAGCTTATTATGGATCTACTGGAGTTCCTTGAAGCATTTCTCTTCCTAACTGATGAGCTTTTTACTTTTTTTTTTAAGTTTGTTTATTTTGTGAGAAACTGAGACCACGTGAGCTGGGGAGGGGCAAAGAGAAAGGGAGAGAGAGAATCCCAAACAGGTAGCGCAGAGCCTGATGGTGGGCTCCTAATTCATGAAACCAAGAGATCTTGATTTGAGCTGAAATCAAGAGTCAGACACTCAACCAACTGAGCCACTCAGGCACCTCTCCCCCTTTTTTTAAACTGATGCACATTTAGTTTGGTTTTAGTTTTTCCTTATTATGGGTAAATCTGGGATTTGTGATTAGACTGAGGTCCAGGCAGTTTTTCCTTTTTCTTTTCAAAGCTCTACAGATGATTCCAGTGTTGACCATCACTCTTCCAGATTCTTTTAATCTGTCTTTCAGTTCTAGAATTTTATGATTATATTTAGAGTTTATGGTTAAATAGAAAACTTTTCTAATAACAGTCTTTTTGGAGATGCTTTAGGGCATTACTTCTCAGTGTTAAGACCTCCAACAGAATTTTGGCTTCATTCTAGAGCTATATAATTAGAATGGGGTTTGCCTGAAATCTGTCCAGGAGATTCTTGTTTCAGTGATTTGAAAAATTAACTTCTTTTAGGACCTTAAAAAAATACAGTTTGGGTGCACCTGGGTGGCTTGGTTGAGTGTCCAACTTTGGCTTGGGTCATGATCTCATGGTTTGTGACCTTGAGCCCCACATTGGGCTTGCTGCTGTAAGCTTGGAGCCTGCTTTGGATCCTCTCTCTCCCATTCTCTCTGCCCCTCCCTTGAGCACTTTCTCTCTCTCAAAAATAAACATAAGAAAAAAAGAAAATACCATTTTTGAAAATAAGAAATTTAGTTTGCCCTAGCCCCATTGATAGAAGTTCTGTTTCATTGGCTCTGTAGAAGGGTCCACTAGCCATCATTTCAAGAAGCTAGCAGATTTCTGATGCACACCTGGGGTTAAGAACAGTTCTAGAATAGTAGTTTCAAAGTGAGGTCCCTGAACGAGCATTATCAGCATCACCTGGAACTTGTTAGAAAGGTAAATTCTAAGACCCCGCCTAGACCTACTGAATCTGAAACTCTGGGCATAAAAGTCAACATTCTGTTTTAATAAGTCTATAGGGAGATTTGGATGCCTGCTGAAATTTGAGAAATAATTATTTTTTTAAGTTTACTCATTTTGAGAGAGAGAGGGAGAGACAGAGAATCCCAAGCAGGCTCTGCACTGTCAGCACAGAGCCTGACTGGGGTCTGGAACTCACAAACTGAGAGATCATGACCTGAGCAGAAGTCAAGCGTCTGACACTTAACCGACTGAGCCACCCAGGTGTCCTTGAGAAATAGTATTTTTGAAAAAGTTTGGGATTGAATCCTTAATTTCATGTAAATCTTTTTTTTTTTTTTTAAGTTTATTTTGAGAGAGCAAGTGGGGGAGGGAGAGAGAGAGAATCCCAAGCCATCTCTTCACTGTCAGTAAGGATCCTGATGTGGGGCTTGAGCCCACAAACTGAGATCATGACCTGAGCCAAAATCAAGTGTCAGATGCTTAACTGCTTGAGCCACCCAAGCGTCCCCTAAATTTCATGTAAATTTAATCTTTATTATAGGAAGTTGTAAAGTGTGGATTATTTATAATATGTTTTACTTATATTCATCCTAAAATAGCAAGTGATTTTTTTTTTTAAATAGGACTGATGACGAAGAACAAACACGGGTTAGTCTGAATTGTAGTCAAGAGGCTTTGTTACAGGTGGTGGCTTTTCTTTCCCAGAACAGACAATTCTATCAGAAGACTGAAATTCTGTTACTGGAGAAGGTAATAAAAATATATTACTGTGCATTTTTGTTTGGCAAATTCATTTGTAAGTTGTTATATCAAGAAACTGTTAACTGTTACCTAAAGAAGTATAAGGTGGTGTTGAGGACATAAAATGCCCTGGAAAATACACTGTTTTGAGAAAGGGAGACATTCCAGGAATGGGAAAGTGTTGGCAGAAGTTTTAGTTCATTCAGACTGCTATAACACATTTGGGCTGCTGTGAAAAAATATCTCAGACTGGATAGCTTATGAGCAACAGAAATTTATGTCTCACAATTCTGGAGCATGGGAATTTCCAAGATCATGGTGCTGACAAGATTTGGAGTGGTATCTGGAGAAGGCCCACTTCCTGATTCATCAGTGCTGCTTTATCTCTGTGTCCTTTCAGAATGCTTTCTTAAGGTAAAAACTTAAAAACTGAACCCACATATCCTAGAATTCTCTGGACATTTTTTACTTAATGGATTCCACAGATACTTCAGTATATACAAATATTGACCTTATCCCCACATCTTGCCTTTGAATATTACTTTCTTCTATTTCATTGGTGTCATCTTCTACCTGATTATTCCAAGTTTACACAACTCTCCCTTGCCTCTCATAAATCCATGCCTACTGATTCTGTCCCCAGATTTATAGAATGTGTCTCTTCTCTATTTGCTATGTCACCACAGTAGTTGAAACTCTCCTATTCCAGGTGACAAAAGAGGAGCAGTCTCCCTAGTGGCACGTGAAGGGTGACAGTCCATGGTTTTTTGCATAGTGTACTAGCCATGGCCTCTGTCTCCATTCCTTGCTCTGCACATCAGCTGTAGTTTCTGCTCCTGGATCTACCTTTCCACAGGAAAGCTCGTACCTTTCCACATTTTACCCTGTCCATTTCCTACCACACTGTACTTGACGTTACTCACCCTCCCCTTTTTTAAATTTTTTAACTTTTTTCTGGTCTAGGAGGCCTAAGTTTTGGTAAAACCTTTGATTCCACTTCCTCCAAGTACCCCCGCCCCAAGTCCCAGCTCATATATTTTGTCATTTCTTTATATATCATTTCTTTGTGCTCCCATAAAATGGTACCTGTATTGTATTTAAACACTTTTATTTTGATTATTTAGCTACACATTTGCGTCTCAGGAGACTGAACTCTTGGAAGTCAGAGAATGTTTTTGTCAGGTTTGCATCCCTGAATTTTAACCTAGAGCTGGCTATAGTAAGCTCACAGTGTGCATGTTTTATTGATCTCAGTATTTGCTATATGCTTCTAGGACTTAGATGGACAGTTTTTCTAACTTGTGTTTTTCTTCAGCCTCCACTTCCACAAACTGGGATGGGACGGTTGTGCACACTGGATGAACCTGCTTCCTTGGCAACCATGATTGAGCGAGTCAAAAGGCACCTCAAACTAGCTCATGTTCGCCTTGCTCTCGGGGTAGGAAGGACCTTAGGTAAATATGTCCCATTTATTTGTCCACTGTACTTACTAATAATGTAGTACTACATAATATTTGGTCAAAAGTTGATGGTTTTGTTTGTATTAACGTAAGTGAGGAAAACATGTTAGTTCTTGGGAGATGACTGGCTTTTTTTTTTTTTTTTTCATTTATTTGTTTTTTGAGAGACCGAGCACGAGAGGAAAGGGCAGAGAGAGGGAAACATAGAATCCGAAGCAGGCTCTAGGCTCCGATCTGTCAGCACAGAGCCTGACGCGGGGCTCGAAGACAACCGTGAGATCATGACCTGAGCCAAAGTTGGCCGCTCAACTGACTGAGCCACCCAGGCGCCCCTTATTTTATCAATCCAGGTGGTCTAGGTTATGCTGTGGTGTACATCTGATTTGACTCAAACAAGATTTATGTCTCTCTCTTACTCTGTTCATTTCAAGTCAGCAGGAGAAGCCTTCTCATCATAGACTGATTGCTATTGCAGAGGGGGCATTTTGCATGGTCTTAGACCATCAGTTAAATGCCTAGAAATGATACATTTTCTATTCAACTCATTGCCCAGATGAATCACATTTGAACACAAGTCAAGGCATGAAGCACAGTCCTGTTGTGGGCCAGGAAAGGAGCTGGAAGCTATTATTACTCCAATTACAATGCAAGTGTTCTATTTTATAATACTGGTGACATTGTACAGTGAGGTGCCAAGTGATCCACTGCAGTTTCTGGGTCTTATAGCCACAGTCTTGGTTTTTGGCGTTTCAGTAATGCTGCAGTAAACATAGGGGTGCATGTATTTTTTTCTAGTTAGTGTTTTTATTTTCTGTGCATAAATATCCAGCAGTGGAATTACTGGGTCATAGGTATTCCTATTTACAATTTTTTAAGGAACCTCCATATTGTTTTCCACGGTGGCTGCACTTATTAATGTTTCCACTAGCAGTGCATGAGGGTTCCTTTTTCTCCACATCCTTGCCAACACTTGTTATTTTCTTGTCTTTGTTTCCAGCCATTCTGAGAAGTGTGAGTAATCTCTCAGATTGTGGTTTTGATATGCATTTCCCTGATGATTAGTGATGTTGAGCATCTCTTCACATGTCTTTTGGCCATCTGTATGTCTTTGGAAAAATGACTTTTCAGGTCTTCTGCCCATTTTTAAGTTGGATTATTTGTTTTTTTTTAGTGTTGAGTTATAGAAGTTCTTTATATATTTTGGACGTAAGCCTTTTAGTAGATATATCATTGCAAATATCTTTTCCCCGAGCAAATTGCCTTTTCATTTTGTTGATGGTTTCCTTTGCTATTCAAAAGCTTTTTATTTTGGTGTAGTCCCAATAGTTTATTTTTGCTTTTGTGCACCTTCCCTGAGGAGACCTATCTAGAAAAGTATTGCTAAGGCCAGTGTCAGAAATTACTGCTTATGTTTTCTTCTAGGAGTTTTTTGGTTTCATGTCTCACATTTAGGTTTTTAAACCATCTTGAATTTATTTTTGTGTATGGTAGAAGAAAGCTGTCCATTTTAATTCTTTTGCATGTGGTTGTCCACTTTACCCAACACCCATTTTTTTTGGTTTTGTTTTTTTTCTATTGGTAACCAACTTTATATTTTTTCTTTTATTTGTTTTTAATATAATTTATTGTCAAGTTAGCTAACATACAGTGTTAACAGTGTACTCTTGGCTTTGGGAATAGATTCCCATGATTTCATCGCTTACATACAATACCCATTGCTCATCCCAACAAGTACCCTCCTCAGTGCCCATCGCCGATTTTCCCCTCTGCTCCTCACCCCCCATAAACCCCCAGCTTGTTCTCTGTATTTAAGTGCATCTTATGGTTTGCCTCCCTCTCTGTTTGAAACTATTTTTCCCCCTGCCCTTCCCCCAAGGTCTTCTGTTAAGTTTCTCAAATTCCACATATGATTGAAAACATACTTATCTTTCTCTGACTGACTTATTTCACTTAGCATAATACCCTCCAGTTCCATCCATGCTGTTGCAAATGGCAAGATTTCATTCTTTCTCATTGCTAGGCAGTATTTATTCCATTGTATAGATAAAGCACATCATCTTTATCCTTTCATCAGTTGATGGACGTTTATGCTCTTTCTGTAATTTGGGTGTTGATAGCACTGCTGTAAACATTGGGGTACATGTGACCCTATGAATCAGCACTCCTGTATCCTTTTGATAAATTCCTAGTAGTGCTATTGCTGAGTCGTAGGGTAATTTCTATTTTTCACTTTTTGAGGAACCTCCACATTGTTTTCCAGAGTGTGGCTGTACCAGTTTGCACTCCTACGAACTGTGCAAGAGGGTTCCTGTTTCTCCACATCCTTGCCAAATCTGTTGTTTACTGAGTTGTTAATTTTAGCCACCCTAACCGGTGTGAGGTGATATCTCAGTGTGGTTTTGATTTGCATTTCCTTGATGATGAGCCATGTTGAGCATCTTTTCATGTGTCTTTTGGCTATCTGGGTATCTTCTTTGGAAAACTGTTCATATCTTCTGCCCATTTCTTCGCTGGATTATTTGTTTTTTGGGTGTTGAGTTTGGTAAGTTCTTTATAGATTTTGGTTTAACCGACTGAGCCACCAGGCGCCCCTCTTTATAGATTTTGGATACTAACCCTTTATCTGTTGTGTCATTGCAAATATCTTCTCCCATTCTATTTTCATTTGTTTTGTTGATTGTTTCCTTTGCAGTATAGAAGTTTTTTGAGGTCCCAGTAGTTCATTTTTGCTTTTATTTCCCTTGCCTTTAGAGACATGTCAAGTAAGAAGTTACTGCGGCTGAAGTCAAAGAGGTTGTTGTCTGTTTTCTCCTCTAGGATTTTGATAGTTTTCTGTCTCATAGTTAGGTCTTTCATCCATTTGGGTTTATTTTTTTTGTAATAAAGTGGTCTGTTTTCATTCTTCTGTGTGTTGCTGTCCAGTTGTGTGTTGCTGTCCAGTTTTCCCAGCACCATTTGCTAAAGAGACTTTTTTCCATTGGATATTCTTACCTGGTTTGTCAAAGATTAGTTGGCCATACATATGTGGGTCCAACTCTAGGTTCTCTACTCCATTGGTCTATGTGTCTGTTTTTGTGCCAATTCCATACTGTCCTGATGATTACAAACTTTATACTAGAGGCTAAAGTCTGTAATTCTGATGCCTCCTGCTTTATTTTCTTTTTCAACATTACTTTGGCTATTCAGGGTCTTTTGTTCCATACAAATTTTAGGATTGTTCCAACACCATTTGTTGAAGAGACTTTTCCCCACTTGATATTCTTGCCTCCTTTGTTGAAGATTAATTGACCACCATATATAAATGGGAGTATATTTATGGTATACGTGTCTATTTTTTTGCCAGTACAGTACTGTTTTGATTATTTTTTTTTTTAAATTTTTTTTAATGTTTTATTTATTTCTAGGAGAGAGAGAGAGAGACAGCATGAGCAGGGGAGGGTCAGAGAGAGAGGGAGTCACAGATTGAAACAGGCTCCAGGCTCTGAGCCGGCAGTCAGCACAGAGCCCGACGCGGGGCTTGAACCCACGAACAGGCGAGATCGTGACCTAAGCGAAAGTCGGACGCTTAACCGACTAAGCCACCCAGGCGCCCCAGTACTGTTTTGATTATTAAACCATTGTAGTATATGGTTTTTTTTAATGTTTATTTATTTATTTTGAGAGAGAGACAGAGAGATTGAGCAAGGGGGAGAGGCAGAGGGAGAAAGAGAGAGTATTCCAAACAGGTTCTGCACTGTTGGCTCAGTCCCATGAACTGTGAAATCATGACCTGAGCAGAAATCAAGAGTTGGACCCTTAGCTGACTCAACCACCCAGGTGTGTCCCTATAGTATATCTTGAAATTGGCAAGTGTGTTGCCTACAGCTTTGTTCTTTCTCAAAATTGCTTTGGATATTCAGGTTCTTTTGTGCTGCCATACAAATTATAGTATTATTTGTTACAGTTTTGTGAAAACTACTGTTAGTATTTTGATAGGGATTGCACTGAATCTATAGATTGTTTTGGTAGTATGGTCATGTTCACAATATTAATTCATCAAGTCCATGACAGTAGAATATCTTTCCATTTCTTTGTGTTACCTTCACTTCCAGCAGTGTTTTAATAGTTTTCAGAGTATAGGACTTTGACCTCCTTGGTTAAGTTTATTCCTATTTTATTCTTTTTGGTGCGGTTGTAAGTGGAATTGTTTTCTTAATTTCCCTTTCTGCAACTTCATTATTAGTGTATAGAAATGCAACAGATTTCTGTATATTAATTTGTATTTTGTAACATTGAATTCCTTTATTATTACTTTTGGTGGAGTCTTGGGGTTTTTTGTGTATGCTATTATGTTGTCTGCATATAGTGAGAGTTTCACTTCTTTCTTAACAATTTGGATGCCTTTTATTCTTTTTTTTTTTTAATGTTTTTTATTTATTTCTAGGAGAGAGAGAGAGACAGCGTGAGCAGGGGAGGGTCAGAGAGAGAGGGAGTCACAGACTCTGAAACAGGCTCCAGGCTCTGAGCTGGCAGTCAGCACAGAGCCCGACGTGGGGCTCGAACCCATGAACCACGAGATCATGACCTAAGCGAAAGTCGGACGCTTAACCGACTAAGCCACCCAGGCGCCCCTGGATGCCTTTTATTCTTGTCTGATTGCTATGACCAGAACTTCCAGTGGCAAGAGTGGGCATCCCTGGCTTGTTCCTGATCTTAGAGGAAAAGCTCTATTTTTCACCATTGAGTATGATGTTAGCTTGTGGGCTTTTCATATGTGGCCTTTATATATTGAGGTATGTTTCCTCTAAACCCACTTTGTTGAGAGTTTTTATCATGAACAGATAGCCAATTTTATCTTGTTTTGTACCTGTTGAGATGATCATATGATTTTTATCCTTCGCTTTGTTAATGTGTATTACATTGATATTCTGACTATTGAAGCATCCTTGCATCCCTGAATTAATTCATTTTGGTTGTGGTGAATGTATTGTTGAATGTGGCTTGCTACTATTTTGTTGAGGCTTTTTGCATCTATGTTCACCAGGGATATTGGTCTATAGGTTGGCAGTGTCTTTGGTTTTGGTATCAGGGTAATGCTGGCCTTGTAGAATGTATTTGGAAGTTTTCCATCATCTTCTATTTTTTGGAATAGTTGAAGGAGAATACCTATTTTGTTTTCTTAAGTAGTTAGTTTATTGTCAAGTTGGTTTCCATATAACACCCAGTGCCCCCCCAACAAGTGCCCTCCTCTGTGCCCATCACCCCCCTTCCCCTCTCCCCCACCCCCATCAGCCCTCAGTTTGCTCTCAGCATTCAAGTCTCTCATGGTTTGCCTCCCTCCCTCTCTCCAACTATTTTTCCCCTTCTTCTCCCCCATGGTCCTCCGTTAAGTTCCTCCTAATCCACCTATACGTGGAAACATATGGTATCTGTCCTAGGAGAACATATATTAAGTCTTTAGGTGTTTGGTAAATTCATCTATATATCTAGACTTGTATTTGTTGGGAGTTTTTTTGATTACCCATTAAATTTCATTGAATTGGTCTGTTTAGATTATTTATTTATTTGTTTATTTATTGTTTTTATTTTAGAGCACGTGTGTGCCAGGAGGAGAGGGACAGAGGGAGGGAGAGAACCTGCTTAGGTTCCACACTCAGTCCATCATGGGACTTGATCCCATGGTCCTAGGATCATGACCTGAGCTGAAATTGAGTCAGACACTCAACCAACAGAGCCACACAATGCCCCAGTCTGTTTAGAGCTTCTATTATTTCCCGATTCAGTTTTGGAAGATTGTGTTTTTCCAAGAGTTTATCTATTTCTTCTAGGTTGTTCAGTTTGTTGGCATATAATTTTTCATAGTAGTTTCTTTGTATTTCTGTTGGGTCAGTTGTTACTTCATTCATTTCTGATCTTTTTTTAATTTGGGTCCTCTCTGCTTTTGATGAGTCTGGCTAAAAGTTTATCAATTTTGTTTATTCAAAGAAGCAGCTCTTGGTTTCCTTGATCTTTTCTATTGTTTTTTGTTTTTATTTTAGTCTATTTCATTTATTTCTGGTCTGATCTTTTATTTCTTTCCACTAACCTTAGGTTTTGTCGTTCTCATTCTGTTAGATGTAAGGTTAGATTGTTGAAATATTTGTTACTTGAGGTAGGCCTTTATCACTGTAAATTTTTCTTCCACTGCTTTTTCTGTGTCCCAAAGATTTTGGACCATCGTGTTTTCATTTTCATTTGTCTCTATGTATTTTTTGATTTCTTCTTTGATTTCTTTGTTGACACATTGGTTGTTTAGCTTTCACGTGTTTGTGGTATTTTCCAGTGTTTTTCTTGTGATTGATTTCTAGTTTCATGCCATTGTGGTTGGAAAAGATGCATGATATGATTTTGGTTTTCTTAAACTTATTGAGACTTGTTTTTTGGTCTAACATGATTTATCCTGGAGAATCTTCCATGTACATTTGAAAAGAAGATGTATTCTGCTGTTTTGGGATGTAATGTTCTGTATGTATCTGCTAACACGAATGGGTTGTTCAAAGACACTGTTTCCTTATGGATTTTCTACCTGGATGATTTATCCATCAATATTAGTAGGTGTTAAAGTCCCCTACTATTATGGTAGTATTGTCAAACTTTCTCTTTATGTCTGTTAATACTTATTTTATGTATTTAGGTGGTCTAATGTTGGGTGTAAAGATATTTATAATCATTATATCTTCTTTTTTCATTGATTCCTTTACCATTATTTAGCACTCTTTCTCGTTACATCTTTGTTTGAAAGTCTACTTTGTATTGCTACCTCAGCGCTGTTTTTAAATTTTATTTTTCTTTTGCTTTCATTTGCATTGAATCTTTTTCCATCCCTTTTCTTCAGTTTGTATGTGTCTTTAGGTCTGAAGTGATAAAACATGAGACCCTTTTATATGCTGCCTACAAGAAGACTCACTTCACCCTATATATTTGATTGGTGCATTTATACCATTTACATTTAAAGTAATTACTGATAGGTATGTGCTTATTGTTATTTTGTTAATTGTTTTTTGGTTATTTATGTAGTTCCTCTCTGTTCCTTTTTTCTTCTCTTGCTCCCTTTTCTTGTAATTGGTGATTTTCTTTAGTGTTATACTTAGCTTGCTTTCTCTTCTGTTTTTGTGGATCTGTTATAGATTTTTGTGTTTGTGGTTACCAGGAGGTTTCTCTATAGGATTCTAAGTATATAGCCATCTACAATTGATGGTCACTTAAGTTGGAACATCTTTTTTTTTTTTATGTTTGTTTATTTTTGAGAGAGTGAGAGAGAGTGTGGGCAAGCTTGCACATTGGAGGGACGAGAGAGAGGGAGACAAAGTATCTGAAGCAGGTTCTACACTGACAGCAGAGAGCCTGATGTGGGGCTCGAACTCATGAACTGTGAGACCATGACCTGAGCTGAAGTCCAACACCCAACCGACTGAGCCACCCAGGCAACCCAAGTTGGAACACCTTATAAAAGACTTCTTTTTTATTCCCTCCATGCTTTGTGTGGTATCGTATTTTACATCTTTTTATTCATAAGTATTGTCTAATTATGGCTTTTTCTTTTCTACTTAAAGAAGTTCTTTAACATTTCTTTGTAAGTCTGGTGTAGTGGTGAGGAGCTCCTTTAACTTTTTGCTTGTCTGGGAAACTTACTTTATCTGTCCTTTAAATCTGAATGATAATATGGCTAGGTAGGTTTTGTTTTTTTTTGTTGTTGTTGTTGTTTTTTGAGAGAGAGAGCACATGATCAGGGGAGGGGCAGAGCAAAGGAGACAGAATCTCAAGCAGACTCTCCAGTGTCAGCACGGAGCCTAAGGTGGTGCTTGAACCCATGAAACCATGAGATCATGACTTGAGCTGAAGTCAAGAGCTGGATGCTTAGCTGACTGAGCCACCCAGGCACCCTCTGGGTAGATTATTCTTGATGGTGGGTTTTTTTTCCCTTTTATTTAGCATTTTGAATATATCATGACCCATTCCCTTTGGGTATGCAAAGTTTCTGCTGAAAATCAGCTGATAGCCTTGTGGGGTTTTCTGTATAAATATATACTTTTTGCTTCTCAGTTGCTTCTTTTAAAATTCTCTTTATCTTTAGTCTTGGATATTTCGATTATTATGTGTCATGGTGTGGACCTCCTTGGGTTGATCTTGTTTGGACTCTCTGTTTCCTTCTTCAGGTCAGGGAGGTTTTCAGCTATTCTTTCTTTTTTTTAAATTTATTTTTTATTAAAAAATTTTTTTAATGTTTATTTTTGAGAGAGAGCAAGCATGAGTGGGAGAGGGGCAGAGAGAGAGAGGGAGACAGGATCTAAAGCTGACTCTGTGCTGTCAGTGCAAAGCCCAACATGGGGCTCAAACTCATGAACTGTGAGATCATGATCTGGTCTGACCTTGGATGCTCAACAGACTGAGCCACCTGGGCTCCCCAACTGTTATTTCTTCAAATAAGTTTTCTGTTTTTTTCTCTCTTCTTCTGGGATCATATAATGCTATGATTATTCACTTGATGTTGTTGACGAGATCCCTTAACCTGTCCTCATTAAAAATTTTTTTTTCTCTTTGCTGTTTAGGTTGGCTGTGTTCCATTACCAGTTTTTTCTTTTTAAAATTTTTTTTAATGTTTTATTTATTTCTGAGAGAGAGAGAGTGTGTGAGCAGGGGAGGGTCAGAGAGAGAGTGAGGGAGACCAGAATCTGAAGCAGGCTCCAGGCTCTGAGCTGTCAGCACAGAGCCCATTGTGGAGCTCAAACCCACAAACTATGAGATCATGACCTGAGCTGAAGTCGGATGCTTAACTGACTGAGCCACTCAGGTGCCCCCATTACGTTTTTCAGATCACTGATCTGTTCTTCTGCATTCGTTAATTCCTCTAGTGTATTTTTCATTCCAATTATATTTTCCAATTCTGATAGGTTGTTTTTTAAACGTTTTATTTTTGAGAGAGTACAAGTGGGAGAGGGGCAGAGAGAGAGGGACACAGAGGATCTGAAGTGGGCTCTGCACTGAGATGTGCAGACTTGAATGTGGGGCTTGAACTCACAAACTGTGAAATCATGACTTGAACCAAAGGTGATGCTTAGCTGACTGAATCACCCAGATGCCCCTGATAGGTTTTTTAAAAAAAATATTTTCTGTCTCTGTTGAAGTTCTCACTGAGTTCTTCCATTCTTCTCTCCAGTCTGGTGAGCACCTTTATGACCTTTTCTTTAAACTCTACCTGGTATATTGCATGTCCCTGTTTCCTTTAGTTATTTCTCTGAAGTTTCCTTATTCTTTCATGTGGAACATATTCCTCTGTCTCCTCATTTTGCTTGACTTTATGTGCTCACTTCTATGAGTTAGGTGGAACAGCTGCTTCTCCTCAGCTTGAAGGAATGGTCTTATGTACGGTCATCCCTGATTAGACTGTGTGTGCCTGGTGACTGTGGCGGGTTGGCTGGAATGGTGTCGGGCATGGGCCGGGAGTCCCAGGGCACTCTGCTGGCGCTGCCCTAGTGGGATGATTGGAGCTAAAGTGGGTGTGGACTGGGGTGCTCCTGAAGCTCTCAGAGAATGCCTTGGCAGGATAACTGAAGCTTAAGTGGAGGTAAGCCAGTGTCCCAGGGTGCCCTGTGCACTCTGTGGAGCTGAGGTGGGGCATGGGCTGGTGGGAGGGGAGCTGGAGTGCTTTGCGCAGGGGGCACCCTGGCAGGACAGCTGTAGCTGAAATGGGTACAGGCCAAGGGGTCCCAGGGCTCTCTGTGCAGAGGGCACCCTCAGCCTCTTTCTCGAAATACTACTAATGGAATGACCACTAAGGAAGTGTCCATTCTAGAAGCCTTAAGTGCTAAATACTTGTTGGATTTGGGCTTCAAAGTTTCTGTTATTATACTCTTCAGCAACTCTTGAGATGTTCTTTTGAGTTAAATATGATATTTAAAAATACATGTCAAATCAATTTGTAGCATTCCTGTAACTAGCCCTTTGAGTCCCTCACCTGAGAAAGAGCTAGTACCTGCCTATACCTCTCACTGTTGCTTGAAAACCCAGCAGGGGTCCCTGTACCAGCCTTCTGTGGGCTTGTGCCAGCCATGTTCATTTGAGGGAATAATAGCCGTGCATTGGGTTATTTTTGCAATACCAAAGAATAAACTATCTGCTTGTATGAAGATGTGTTTTGTTATTTAAAATTCAGTAAGCAAAGTTCATATACTGGTAATGAGAGCACGAGTGAAACCTGCATTATGTGAAAGATTCTTGATACAAATTGTAATGTTAAAATGAAGGGGAATTGTAAAGTATTGGTCTCTTGTTTCCTTTATTTTGAAGAGTCTCCGGTCAAAGTCGTGGCCCTGTGTGCTGGTTCTGGGAGCACCGTGCTGCAGGGGGCCGAGGCCGACCTTTACCTCACAGGTAGGATAGCTTTTGAGTCTCCTTTTTGTGTGTATCCTTCCCAACCTTGGTTTATTTTTTTACAAGAAAAAAAAAATGGGTTTTAGGCCAGCACCTGGCATTAATACCTGTTGTTTGAACCTGAACTAAACAGGAACTACACTGAAATTGGAGACCGACTATATTCTTTTAGAGGGGAAAAGAAAAATTTACTATTAGATTATCTTAAAAACTTATGTCCAGCATTTATTTAACCTGTGTTCTTCCTAAACATTCTCATAGATTTTATGTCTGTTAATGGGACACTTTGTACCTTTCCACCTTAGCTTGAAAATGGTTCTTACTCAGACCTAAAGCCAGTGACTAATTCCTGTCATTTCTACCTCCAGAATCTTTTTTTAAGGCTTATTTAGTTTTGAGAGAGCGTACAAGAGCGAGGGAGGGGCAGAGACAGAGAGGGAGAATCCCAAGCAGGCAGTGCAGTCCGATGCAGGACTTAAACCCATGAACCATGAAATAATGACCTGAGCCAAAATCAAGAGTCGGATGCTCAACCAGTTGAGCCACACAGGCATTCTGTCCAGAATCTTTATAGAGCCTTTTCCTCTAATCTCTATTCAGGCATCATCTCCTTCCTGAAATACGTAAGTCTAATCTTAAGTCTTCCACATACGACCCTCAAATTAACTTTTTTTCAAAGGTGCAAATTTGATGGTGTATAATATTATCCTAACTAAAAAGTCTTTAGTGATTTCCTTCACGTGGCCTGGTCGGGCCTGAACGTTCTTTCATCCTTTTTCATGCAACCTTTACTTCTGTGGTTTTCTCTGGCTAAAATGCCTTCCTTGCCTCTTTCTTTACACTTCTAGTGATAAGCTCAGGATACCTCCTCTGAGAAGCTTTTTCTGTCTGTTTCCTTCTCTGATGGTCATGCCTTCCTCTCCAATTCCCGTTGCTTTATCCTTTTTTTTTTTTTTTAATTTTTAATTTTAGAGCAAGAATGAGCAGGGGAGAGGGGCAGAGGGGCAAAGGAAGAGAGAAAGAGAGTATCTTAAGCAGGCTCCACACTCAGTGCAGAGCCTGACGTGGGGCTCAATTCCATGACCCTGGGATCATGATCTGAGCTGAAATCAAGAGTTGGACAGTCAACTGACTGAGCCACCCAGGTGCCCCTCTGGTTGCTTTGTCCTTAACTATGCAATTCTATTGGATGGTAATCGTTCGGCTTTATACTCTGTCCTACAGGGTAACATCTACTAGGTAACATTGCCCGTCATTCAGAAAATTTGGAGGGACTTTGTACACTTGCTGCTACCAGCTGCATTTCCCCCTCTGTTCCTCCTTAGGGTTGAAAGAGGGAGTTAAGAATTACTTTTTCCAGAGTCCTTGTTGGCTTAATCAGTAGACTGATTAATCATGTGACTCTTGATCTTGGCTTAATCATATGACTCTTGATCTTGGGTTTGTAAGTTTGAGCCCCACATTGGGTGTAGAGATTACTTAAACATAAAATTGTTAAAAAAAAATAATTTTTCCACTTACAGCACCAGACTCCGGGGTCCTAGCCCTCTGGCTGTTTCCTTGGCTACTTCCTAGGCCTCTCCATTATTATTTTCTCTCCTGCCTCCCATATCCATGCCCCTTATTATCTAGCACACCCTCCTTCAAAGGCTGTTGAACTTAACATTGTCAAATCCAGAAGTACAGAGGTGCAGCATCTCTGAAAGCCTGATTTGTCTGAACTTTTAAAAATGTACATGACCATTATTCTTATAAAGATGTAAAACTTTTATAAGCCCTCAAACTTGCACCAGATTGAAATAAACTTTTAATGTGTAAGCAATTTGACAAAACTTCTTACAGCACTGTATGTGACTATTTTAAAATTAATTGTAATTTTACTTCGAAGGAATTTTATAATTATAGATAAGTTGCAAGGATAGTACAGTGGACTTTTGTATCCCCTTAAGATCACTAGTAGTTGTATTTTGCTACATTTGCATATTCTGTGTTACATACATATTCTATGTGTGTATGTATGTGTGTATAAATATGTATCCGCGGGTGTATATATAAATATATTTCTATTTGTGTGTTTCCCCTGAAACTATTTTGTAATAAATTGCATACATGACATTTTATCCCTAAAAAATCAGCATATATCTCCTAAGAACTAAGGACATTTTTTTTTTAATGTTTTTTATTTATTTCCAAGAGAGAGAGACATCGTGCGCAGGGGAGGGTCAGAGAGAGAGGGAGACACAGAATCTGAAGCAGGCTCCAGGCTCTGAGCTAGCTGTCAGCACAGAGCCCAACATGGGGCTCGAACCCACAAACCTTGAGATCATGACCTGAGCCGAAGTCAGACACTCAACCGACTGAGCCACCCAGGCGGCCCTAAGGACATTTTCTTTTATGACCAATGATCAAATAAGTCTACATTTAAATTTTGCCAAATGATCAGAATTGTAGCATTTCTTTTTCTGATTGATATTTAATCCATGAGCATACACTGCATCTCGAAGAGTTTCTCAGCTCTGCCCAGAGCATTGACATTTTTGAAGAGTATAGGCCATTTGTTTTGTGGTTATCTCTAAATTTGGGGCATGTGATTATTTCCTTATAAATAATGACTTTCTTAAAACTAGTTCCTAAAGTCTCTTGAAAGAGACTTTAAATTTTTTATTTATAAAAGGACTTTTTAAATTTTTTATTATTTTTAATTATTCTTTATTTTTAGAGAGAGTGCACAAGTGGGAAAGAGGGGCAGAGGAAGAGAGAGAGAGAACTTTAAGCAGGCTCTATACTCTGTGTGGAGCCTGATGTGGGGCTCCATCCCATGACCCTGGGATCATGACCTGAGCCAAAATCAAGAGTCAGATGCTCAACTGAGTGAGCTACCCAGGCACCCCTTGTTTTGTTTGTTTAAACTATTAAGCAGTATGTGCATAAAATAAATTCATGCAGTTCAAAATTGTTAAAATAGCCTCCCTATCTGGTAACGTGGGGAACTAGAAAGTATCTTCTTATCTGGCTGACCTTAGATGTCTGATCCGTGAGGCGTCACTTTGAGCCTAAGTTTAGGGATGAAAAGCACCAGGTCAAAGACACATAGAGGCCTCTGCTGATGTTCATCACCCTTCCTTTGAGTGTAACGTGGTAGTATCAGGGTGTTAAGGGTGATATCCTAGAAAGACCAGCAGATGGGGAGCTTGTTCTTTGTAAATGTAAATTCTCATTTGCTTTTTCTTTCCCACAGCTACCCTCCTGAGCTAGGCTTTTCTTCCCTTTGCCTTCAGCTATTACAGAGTCTTTGCAGATCCCCCTTCCCCTGCCCCGCCTTTCATGCCTTCTCCTCACAGCATTTGTAATTGTCCAGGTCACCAGACTTGTCTTTCCTGAAGCGTGGCTTCTAACTGGGCCCCTTAGTGTCTTTCTTCTTTTAGTTTACCTTTGCTATTATAGATTAAGATATTTTAAAAGATGCTTGAATAAAGACTATCCCATTTATGAAATGACATGTATTGGAGAGTAGGGGGAAGTGTGGAGGATTGAACCTTTCCCTAAGAACCTTTTCCCCTTATTTTTTGATGCTTTCACGGCTCTAAACATATTTCAAAATTATGCTTGTTATTAACAAGCTAAATTGTGTATTTTTGCTGTAAAATCAAATCATCAAATTCACAAATAGGGCTTTTAAAAATTCAGAACACTTCAGGGGGCACCTGAGTGGCTCAGTCAGTTGAATGTCCAGCTCTTGCTTTAGGCTCACTCATGATCCTAGGGTCAGGGGATTGAGCCCAGTGTCGGGCTCTGTGATGAGCATGGAGTCTGCTTGGGATTCCTTCTCCTTCTGCCTCTCCCTTGTGTGCATACTCACTCTCTCTAAGATAGAAAAAAAAGCAACTCTTGGGGTGCCTGGGTGGCAGTTAAATGTCTGGCTACTGATTTCAGCTCAGGTCAAGATCTCATGAATAGTGAGATTGAGCTCTGCGTTGGGCTCTGTGCTGACAGCATTGAGCCTGCCTGAGATTCGCTTTCAGCACCACCCACATGTGGAGGTATTTTGTTATTTAATACCGATATGAGAAGTTTTCTGAAAGTCCCAGTTGACTTAGCAGTACTCAGTTATCTTATGGAAACATTTTGAATGGGTGTTCTTTTAGATCTGGTTCCAGTGGCATTAGATGCTATTGCATACGGGGGATTAAATTCTTGTCTTGAGTCTGTCAAGGAGAAAGAATGTGGAATTCTCGTTGGGATGATCTGTCTCTTTCTAAATTGGAAGATACTTAAGAAACCTGTACTTTCTAGATTTATGTGTAAAGTTCTGCTTTTTACACAATGCAGACTTGGTGTTTCTGCAGTTATGGTTAAGCATTCCACAGACTCTGTGTCTAATGTGTAAGTATTTGCTCTTTGTTGGCAGGTGAGATGTCCCATCATGATGTTCTTGATGCTGCGTCCCAAGGAATAAGTGTCATCCTCTGTGAACATAGCAACACTGAACGAGGCTTTCTTTCTGATCTTCGAGATATGCTGGGTACTCACTTGGAAAATAAGATTAATATTATCCTGTCAGAAAGAGACCGGGACCCTCTTCATGTGATATAAAGCATACAGGAACAACAGGATGACACAGTCTACAAATCAGTTTGCTCCCAACTCGAATGCATAACGGGAATCAGAGTTAGTATCTGTCTGGAAGAATGTCTTAGAATGTACATTATTTCTGGTTTGTAAATCTGTTTCACCAAATAGTCTGTAGCTTGTATGGTAAAAACCATAATGTAACTACTATTAACAAATATTCATTATAAGATGAATTAAGCATAAACTCCAGGAAAATTCCTTAACATTCTTGGTAAGTAGCTTCTCCTTAGCCTAATTATAGATGAGATCTGTCATTTGAGATCTCTCTGCCCTTGGTTAGTTTAAAAACTTGAGATTGGAACCGTGATTTCTAGGTAGCAGCCTTTAGGGGGTGGTAAGGTCTGTCTGTATGTTCCTGTTCATAGATCACTAATGTCTCACCTCAATTTCAAAATCAGGATGAGGTTTTGTTTTTGTTTTTTCTTAATATACATGACCATTATTCATAATTACTGTCTTATTGCTTTTGGGTAACTCACCTGAAACTTTATCAGCAATACATAAAAGATGGTTAGCTTTCAAAATGATAACAGTTACCATACAATATTAATTTTGTGCTAGGCCCTCTCCGGCATGTTATAAACAGTTTCAATCCTTATAAATAAGAATAAAGGTATTATTATTTCCATTTTACAGATGAGTGAACTGAAACAGAGGTTAAGGAATTTGCCCAAAGCCACATAGATAGGGAGTGGAGTTAGGACACAAACGATGGTAACCTGGCTCCACGGCCTGTGTTCTTTACTTCTTAATCAACACTGACTGACGATAAAACTGATACAGGAATGATGTAAGGAATCCTGAAGGAAAAGAAATCCATTTTCACTGGCATGTCTCTGGCTGGTATGGAAGGTTTTTCATTTGAATTACTTGTATTCCTATTTCCAGTTTCTCTGCTGAGCTTTTTACTTTGGTAATGATGAAAGCAAATCTTGTAAAATGCCAAGAAAGGATATTACATTTCTTTTGTAGGACTCTCTTCCTACCAGTCCTCTCCTGAAGGATTTGGGATCCTGACTTACAAATTATTCTTGGTGGTTTGCTGTAATATTGATTCACTACAGAAGTAACCAATAGGACTGAGCCTTCAGAAATGCC
Organism: Crocuta crocuta; assembly: GCF_008692635.1. Lineage (NCBI taxonomy): Eukaryota > Metazoa > Chordata > Mammalia > Carnivora > Hyaenidae > Crocuta > Crocuta crocuta. The sequence goes on from NW_027533263.1 coordinate 1,079,024, forward strand.
CCCAATTAGAGAGTCAGAGGAGCCAAGAGAGAAGGTGGGAGGAGAATCAGCCAAGCGTCAGAAGCCAAGTAGAAAGCTTGGATGAGGGATGGTGGACGCCAAAGTAGAGAGAATGAGATAGACAGCTTTGAGAGACCATTCTAATGGCATTTGCCTCAGTCATTCTATGTGCTGGGCCCATAGAGAAGTGGGGAGAGTAGGACAGAAATTTGGATGATACTTTAGAGTATACTGTAATTAACTATGCTAAGGATATGCAGAGGGCTTACAGGGAAAGTTTTCTGAGGAATGGGAATAGAATTCAGCCAAGAGGTACAGTATGCTTGAACAAACACGGAGTAAAGAGAAACCGCACAATGCATTGAAAAAGCCCAGGAAGTTAATTCATTTGTTGCCAGGGAAGAAAGCAGGAGGCATAAAAGGTTATGGTTAGAGATGGTGCTTTAAGAAATAGCTTGGGACCAGTAATTTCTCAAACCTTTTTCTCTTTTTTTTTTTTTTTTTTAATGTTTTATNGGACGCTTAACCGACTAAGCCACCCAGGCGCCCCTCAAACCTTTTTCTCTTTATGTGAAGACATGGTTTCACAGTTACTCATGCTAAAGGTTGTAGATTAATTCCTTTGGATAGAGTTCCAGAAGGGATTTAATGGATCAAAGAATTCATGAGTGGACATACTTCTTGCTAAGTACATTTTTTTTTTTTTTTTTAAAGAAGGACATTGGGGTCCCCAGACGGCCCAGGGTTAAGTATCCGACTCTTGATACTGCTTGGGTCATGATCTAACGGTTTGTGAGTCTGAGCCCTGCGTTAGGCTCTGTGCTGATAGTGCGGAGCCTGCTTGGCAATCTCCCCGCCCTCCTCACCCTTCAGCTTATGGTGTCTCTCACTTTCTCTTAAAATAAACTTAAAAAAAAAGACTTACTACTACAATTTTTAAAGCTGCTTTACCAGCATGCTGGCTAGCATTTTTAAATAACTAAAAGTACTCCCAACTATATCCCTTGTAGTTTTTAAAAAATAAAGTATCACTGTGAAGATGAATTCTATATTTTCACTTGCCAAGTCTTTTGAACTGGTAACTTTAAGGTGTTGTCATTGCTTTTCAAACTTTAACGTGCACAAGAACATCTGGAGATGTAGTTTAAAAATGCATTTAAAAAATGCAGATTCTTAAGTAGGGCCCAGGCATTTGAGTTCCTAAGAGTTACTGCTGCTGCCATCTTGAGGACTATACTTTAGGTAGCAAAAGTAACAATGGTGACCTAAATACTTGGGAGGGCCCGAGGTCAAAGTGTGCTACATGCCAAAATTGTTATGAAAATTTGGTAGTTAGCTTTCTTTTATTATACTCACATTTAATGTCACATTGTCTATAGCATCAGTTATTTCAAATTTTATTCAGCACAGTAAGGATACTACTAATGCTATTAAAACCTTATAATATTTTGTACTTGGTTTTCATGTCTTTAAAACTCCTGTCCAGAATAGAGCCTTCTGTGTAGTGAGTGTTCAGCAAACATGGATTAAAAATGTTTAAACAGCAATTTGAAAAATCAAAAATGTAGGAGACTCTCCTAAGGGAGAAATAATTATAGGAAGCCTGAGAACAAAGTCATTTGCATAACTTTTTTAATCCCTTAGTTTTAGGGGCAGTCTGTGATAAGGCAGACCCTCATGACTTTGTCATCTTTGTTGGCTACTCAGGACTAGGCTGGAAGAGTCTTCTCACCTAGAATGTAGTAAAACACATTCTGAACAGTATTACTGGCTCCACATTTGAATTGGGGGAAAATAGACTTCTAAATGAACTTTTTTAAAAGATAAATTGATTAACTGTCTCTTAAACTGATATTTTATATGAATGAAATGCTCATGTACTAAAATGACACATATGCTAAGAAGAAAGTTTTTAGAGCATCATAAGAGCTGATTTAGCACTCTCTGCATCAGGGATTCAGTGCCGTATCAGCTTTTGTGGAGTGTAAGAATGCCTGTTCTACATCCATTGTGCCCTTTTTGGGCCTGTATTATTTGGCCATTTTATTAAGAGCACCCAGAAAAATCAAGTTTTTTCAGGTCTGTTAATTCTTGTCGGAATCAAGTAACAGCAGAAGTTGGAGCCTTAGCAGTCAAGCTCTTAACTGACAGTATAAGGAACATCGATACTGACATAATAGTGTAGAATAATTCTGCTAAGATCTTCAATAGGTCTGTAAGATAAGCTTGTAAAATATTTGAAGGACTTCTAATTATTTTCAGTAAAAAAAAAATCAGTACTAGAAAAAAAATTCTATCCAAATTGGCTTTTTATTTATTAATAGACTATTGACACGTAACTGCTTGTAATAGTATGGACACAAAAATTATAAAAATAAACCAGTAGATATTTAAGGGCAAATGCAAAACTTGCATATTAGGTCATTAAAGATTTTATATATTTTATACTATAAGTTATAAACTAGACATATTAAGCAAAATGCAAAGTGCAAACCAGCACAAATCATATGCTACAATTTGTGTTTTTAAAAGATACAGACCCATACTCTTCAATGTGCATAGAATACCTCTGGAAGGAATAAACAACTACAACTGGTTGGTGTAAGGGACTGGAAGGAATACTCGACTTTTCACTGAATATCCTTCGGTAACAAAAATTTTTAGAATCAAATTCATGTACAGATTTGTTTAAATATTTTGATTATATTTAAGGTTAAATTAACAAACTCTCATACATGGATTTAACAAAATATATGGCACAAAGAAATGACTTCCAACTCTGAGCATTTGGGGAAGTATTTTCATGAAAGGGGTTTACAGTTTAAACTATGTACTGCATTAGCATTTTCACTTCTTATTACAGTGGTGTTTCAATGAAGAATTTTATTCCAGCCATGAAATAATTTTAAGGGAGTATATGAAGACTACAAGCTGACCAGTGGCCAAGGTTAGCTTTTTTCTCTTTCCTAAGGAAAAAGACTTGTGTAAATATTTAGAAGGCTTGAAATTATTACTTTTAAGAAAAAAACTGAAATGTCTTACAATGAGCTTTAGGTCTACTTGATAGAGAAATCAAGATTAAAGCCACCCATTTATATGGTACTCACTTGCATGTTACTGAAAAAAACGATGTCAATACAAGAATAACTGAATTTTTATTTTCTGTTTTCTTGAAAACAAGGACTAAAATGTAACTCAGGATTGTGTTTCTGTAGCCTGGCTTCTCACTTGTATCATGAGGATGATGGCACAGACATTAACTGTTGCAAGTACCATGATTATTGTTCATGTGCTTTCTAAGGTCGGTATACACCTCATATAAATATGCTTTTCCCACTATCCCAACAGAATAGTCTCATGCCCTCTTCCTCCCTACCCCCACCAGCGTGTAGTCTAAATCCAAAAGGCGAAAGCTAGATCACCTACTCTGCCCCAGTCTTAAACACCTTTTGTTAGGCCTTTCAAGAACAGGAAGATGATCTGCCTTCTCCTTTACACCCATCAGCTCTGACAGAACAGCAAATAAAGTAGATTTATGTGATGCCAAGGTTTTATACTTCCATACTGGAACAAACACATTTGCAAACAATCAGCTCTGGGGGTGTTGAAAAGGCCCTCAAAATATTAGGAATAATATCATCTCTAGTATAAAAGAATTCAAAAACATCCAGCTCCAAATAGTCCCTGAGCACACTGTTCATTCCAGCATGAAGTCTCCAGAGAGGTAATGAATGAAAGGCACGTTTTCTCCCACTTGAGGACCGCTGCATAGTACTAGAGATGGTACGCCAGCCAGGCTAATCAAGGTTCTAATGGATGACATTTCCCCTCCCAATTTTAAGTCTTGTACACTGGAAAAAAGAGTCTAATGTTAGATGTAAACACAACACTTTAGACTAGAGGAGTGGCAGCTGGGGTCCAACAACCCTTCCACAAAAGCTTCAAGAGTAAAGGGCAGCTTCAAGACTCTTCTTCCTTTTCCAGGAAATCAGTCAATGTTCCATTGTCCACAGGAATTAACAAATATTCTACTCCATCAGTTCCCTAAAAGACGTGAGAATACCCTGGATGTTAGTGATTTGTAAAGATATATGTGACTCTTGTAGGTTAAACAGAAAAATGGATTTAATATTTTACACAAATATGGAAATGTAAAGATTAAGGCAAAAAGAGCAGGCATATATATTTAAGTACAGTGAGTTTATAGTTAAACCACTTTATTATTGAAAAGACTAGAGCATAAGTGAGTTCTTTACCCTCCTGTTCTTTCTAGAATTTTACGTACTGATTTCTTGGTTCTTTTATCCATGTATCTCTCCCTAACCCCTCTTTTTAAAAATGTAATTTCTACACCCAACATGGAACTTGAACTCATGACTCCGAGATCAAGAGTTTCAGGCTCTACTGACTGCCAGCCAGGTGTCCCCAGGTATCTCCCCTTTTTAAAATAATCCTCACTAGACTCTCATTTCTATCACCCAACCTCTACCTTTCCAGAAGAGTTATCAATATTTGGTGACTCCATTTTCTCACCTTTCACTCAACCCATTCCAACCTAGCTACTACCACTATTATCATGTCATCAAAAAAGCTTTTGCTTGGAGCACCAAGGAATTCTTAAATCCAATACAGATTTTTCGGTTTTCATCTTTTTGGTCTCTGAGCAGAACCTAGCACTGCTGACTATTCTTTCTTAAAACATGCTTCTCTTGGCTTCTATGACATCATATCCTAGTTTTCTTCCTGTCTGGCTATTATTCCCACCTCTACAAGCCTATCTTCTACTTGGCCTCTAAATGTCGCACTTCTGGGCTTAGTTCCTGGCCTTCTAATCTCACTGAATGTCCTTTCTCCTGATAGTCCTTCCATTACAACCTAAATACATAGGGATCAGTCTTCTGTCTCTAGCCCAATCTTGCCTCTGGTTTCTTGTCCCAGGATATACAGTTGCCTAGCTGACATCTCCACTTGGAAGTCTCAAAAGGTAAATCCAAACATAACTACAATCACAAACTCATCATCTGTCTACCAAAAATGCTTCTCATCCAGTGATCTCACCATCTCTGGTTATGCAAGCCAGACACCAGAAATCATTCTTTACACTTTTCCTTGGCTCTTACATCCAACCTATTAACAATTCTTGTCCGTTCTACCTCCTAAATATATCTAGACTCCAACCCCTTTTCTCTCTTCATCCTAGTCAAGTTACCATAATCTCATTCAGACTATTACTAGTTTCCTAACTGGTCTCTGGGCACTGACTTTTAGCAGTTCCCACCTCACCCTGCCCCACTGCACTGTGCATACCAGAGTCAGAACAATTTCAAAATCCTTTCCGTGGCATTAAGGAGCATATAATCTAGACCTTATACCACTGTGTTTTCAGTCTCTCATTCTGTGCGATGCTGGCCACCTTTGTTTTTCTGTGACCAGTTATCTCCTAGTTTTCCTTGATCTCAGCTCAGTGATCTGATAACCATAATTAGGTTGGAGTCACATATTATGCTCTTTCAGAACCATGTACCCTTCTGATCATAGGACTTACCACAGTTAAATCTTTATACATGTGTGTATTTGACAAATGCCCATCTCCTCCAATAGACTTTTAAGCTCCATCAGAAAGAAATTGGGTTTTTGCTTAGTAGTATATCCTAATACTTAGTGCAATATCTGATATGTAGTGCTCCGTGTAGACTCAATTAGTGAATGTGGCAGGAAAAAAAGAGGGAATACAATTATTTGACTTACATTTCTAATGGCCTATTGCTCTGGCTAAGTTTTCTGCTATGAAGCTGAGTACTTCTACTATATCTCTTTCTATAGAACTTAAATGGCACATAGCCTAAATGGATCCTTGTGACCCGTCAGAGAACCTCCATTTGTTTCCTAAAGTCGACTCAAAGGCATGCTTATCCTTCAGTAAACAAGAGATAAAGTATTCCTGATATATAATCTGTAACAGCGGTCTCACCTTCTTTGTTCTTATAAGCTTGTGGTCCCTAAATTCAGTTAGCTGGGCCCGAAGTGTCAGATCACTATTGACCAGAAATGCCTCTCGACACTGTTGGTAAAAATCTTGAAAAGAAAGTCCTAGAGAGTTCAAAAGGAGATGTGACCATAAGTTAGCATTTAAGACATTACCCCATAGATGGGTTACCCATTCCAAAGAACATGAAAAAAGTGCTGTTGCCATAGTATGTCAAAGTAGTCAGGAAAAAAAAAAAACTAAAAACACACCTCTGGAAGAAATAAACTAAGGAACACTTAGGTATTATACACTGTGACTTATATATATCTGTTTTTAAAGAGAACTGATTGGTTGAAAGTAGTCAACTGACCAAGTATAACCTAAATCTTATGGACAGCTTTAAACAACATGAATAACGCTTTTAAAGGAGGAACTAGTTAAGTCATGAGAGCTAAACAATTATTGAAGTATTTGTCTAAATTAACACTTTTACCCAAGGGAAAGAAAATCTGCTAAGATACCCACATATGAAATATAGTTATCTGTAGACACATGTCCACAGTTCTAAGAAATTTAAAAATAGGCCGGATATGGGGCACCTGGGTGGCTCAGTTGGTTAAGTGCCCAACTTTGGCTCAGATCGTAAACTCAGGATTTGTGGGTTTGAGCCCTGTGGGCTCTGCAGTGACAGTACAGAGCCTGCTTGGGATTCTGTCTCCCTCTCTCTTTAAAAGACAAACGTTTAAAAAGAAAAAAAAAAAAAGGCTGGATGGCGTCTTTCAGTGTGCATTGGCAAACAGCCTGTTCTGCAGAATATCTGTGGGACTTCTTGAAAATGTGATATGTGGCAAACTAATCGCAGAGCAAACCATTTATTTGCTCCTTTGAAACCCTACAGTGCTGTTATTAGATTCCAGAAAAAGGAATTTATGGGGTAAAACAAACTCAAAGAATTTAATATTATAAATATTGGATACCAATGTAAGAAGGGTTATCCTGGTTATCCAGTTGATACTTTATTAGTAGCCTGAAAATCCCCCTAAGGAAAAAAAAAAACAGGAAATCAAATCCAGAACGTTAACATCAAAACATAACAGTAAAATACACAAAGATAATTTGAAATACTTGGCTTATACATATTCTCTTCTTTTCTCCAAGGAACATCATATCCTGGCCTACTTAAAAAAAAAAGAGAGAAGCTTTTTTATGGACTTTTAAGGAAAACCTAGGAGTTTTCTTTAAGGTTGGTTCAGGTTAGAAAATTTGGAATATATAATAAAATGTAAGGAGAATATTAACATTAATCGCATAGCCCTAAAATAACAGCCACAAACATTTGATGTGGAAATAATATGTATGCTTTCTTCTCAAATCTTTGTGGATGAAGCAGGCTGGAAACACAAATTCATGCATTTATATATAGTATATACCATTTTATATCTTACCTTTTCACTTACTGATTTTCTCAGATTATTAAAAAGCCTTCCTAAATTTTTAATGGCTGCTCATATATTGTGTACCGCACACTTAACCTTGCACTACCTGTTTTGGATATTTACATTACTTCCAATTTTATTAAAAAATAACTCCACATTAAATTGTACACAAATATTCTTTCATATCAATTTCTACAAGAAATTGCACAAAGTTGATTTATAGGGCTGGAAGCATGTTACATGCCCTGAGATTTTCAGGAGTCCTTGGTTGTGGCAAAAATTTTAGATCTTTACATTTTCATTTTTAAGATGATCTAGAAAATAATCACATAAATGTATTTGGATCATCTGAATGACCTTGTTAGAACTAGATACTACCACGGACTCCACAGCTAAATGCTGATTAAGGTTTTTGATCACATTCATACCAAGTAAAGACTAAATGATACTGGAGTTTGCAGAATGAAACAAAATTTCATAGTTTAAAAAAAAAAAGCCCTGGAGGCTAATACATAGACATTTAAGTATGCCAAACTAAAAGCTGTATTATAGCAGTCATATTTAATGTTGTACTTATATTGCATGGATTCTCAACTTTATACACAGCAACTTGCAATAGTTCATTAACAGTAGCATAAGAAGATTGAAAACTCTGTTGCAGTTTAATAGAAATTTTGATTAGATACCCATTTAATGCATATTTCAATATTAATACAATACTAATCTTCAGGTGTACAAAGCAGCTTTACAGAGTTACAAAATTCATTAAATCAACATTTGAGGGCTAACATGAGGGAGGGCTAACATTTGAGGGCTAACATGAGGGAGTTGAGTATCCATAGTTATGTAAGGCTCTGCATGTGACTAAACTGCACAGGCCTTTAAGCACACACTTGCACACACACAAGTGACTGTACACGTCCATGGTGAAATCTGAGTAAGTTCTATGGATTGTGCCAATGTCTGTTTTTGGTTTTAATACTGCACTGTGAAGAGAGTAAGGGAAAGGGGTGCTCAAGACTTCCCTGGACATTTCTTTGTAGCCTCCTGTGGATCTACTTTTAAAGTTTTTTAAAAAAAAAAACACATAAAAGAAAAATAGATGGGAAAAAATTTTCTAGAACAAAANTGGGAGTATTTGGGAAAGGGGTGCTCAAGACTTCCCTGGACATTTCTTTGTAGCCTCCTGTGGATCTACTTTTAAAGTTTTTAAAAAAAAAACCACATAAAAGAAAAATAGATGGGAAAAAATTTTCTAGAACAAAAAAAAAGATTTGAAAGTTTTTGTCTGCCTCATCCCCTAGCTATTGTTATTCCCCCCCTTTCTTTTATATGGTTTGTACTATCCTGAATTAAGGATTTTTCCTTTCTGTGCACATTTTAAAACTTAACCATACTGACATGCATTTGAGCACTATATAGTATTATTTTACATGCTTTTTTCCAAATCTACTATCCTGTCTGGTATAGCATTTGTCCTGAACAGAAATCTCTGGGTTTGGACACTGCATGGTATTGTCATACTACTGTTACCCACATACGTCAGACTCCTAACTGCCTTTGCTGCTCCTATATCCAGAACACAGGTGGCCTGTGGATTCCACTCTCTCACTGCTTTATGATTGCTTCATTGAGATGTTCACATTTTTCAGCCACGCTATAATTTTTTTTCCCTTTGGTCCTTTTATATTATCTATTAATGCTATGTGTTTGGAACAAACGGGGATGAATTAAAAGTGTGAAAACTATTATACCATCCTGACTAGATGTATCCACTGCTCTTGGGATGAAATAAAAACTTTGCTAGTCTCATCTGCTTTAAGAAACTGAATTTTCTGTCAAATTTAAAACCCAAGAAAAATCACTGATGTTTGGATTAATTTATAGGTCCAGTACATTCTAACTTGCTACCTTTATAATGTTTAGTCCACTCATCAAAGAACACCGTATTTTTCATCTTTTCAAATCTTAATTATTCTCAACAGGGTTTTACTGTTTTTAAACACTTCATTTTGTTAAAAACTGCTCTAGAATTCTATTTGTTTGGTGTAGGGTGATCGGGTACTAAAAGCCTTTTTCAATAGGTTATCATGCCCTTTACGTTATGCCAGTTTATGCCATATCCAGCTTTTCTTAGCATTTCTTAATTCAGATACACCTCTTGGTGAGGTTCACTAGAGACACTGTTACACAAAGATCTTTAAGGGCATGAGCTTTGGAACCTGGCAGATGTGGATCAAAATCTCTGTGCCTACTGCTATATTCCACAGCTGTGAGGATCAAATGAGTCATTTCATGTAAAGCTCCCCATGTTTGAATCAGAACGTTCAGTATATAATTAAAAATAGCCATCAGATTTAAGTAAAATCCATAAAAATTCTTTTTCCTCCACAATGACCACTATCTTGAGATGCTCTTGTTTAGAAATATAAAGATTAATGGGGCGCCTGGGCGGCTCCATCAACTTTGGCTCAGGTCATGAGCTCACAGTTTGTGAGTTTGAGCCACACTTTGGGTGAGACCTGATATTCTGTCTCCCCTCTCTCTGCCCCTTGCTCTCTTGTGCCCTCTCTCAAAAAAAATTTTTTACAAATATTGACACTTCTGTTGAGGAGTCTGTCTATTGCATAACCCAGGACTGGCAACTAATTTTTACTATTTCTCTTAACCCTTCAAACTAAGTAGAGACTTTATTACCATTAAAACCTACTACTGCATGTCTTAAAATGTATGGAGTTTTTTTTTGTTTTTTTTTTTTAAACTATAGTTTTCATTCTTACCTTGCATTAGGGGTAAGGCTTCGTAAGACATGAGTTAGGGAACTTAGTGGTAATGATCCAGATTGTTTAACCAGAAGAGAATTCTCATAGGAAGTTTCTTCAGTATAAGGACTATATGTAGTAGTTTCATACCAGAGCCAGTTATAAAGACTCTGCTTTGCATGATCCCACACTACAACATATGATTAAAGAAAATAAGAGTTATTAATCATACCATGTTACTAGCTTTCACTATAGGAAAGAAGGAGAAAGCATTAAAATAAAAAATGAATCCTGAAAATTTTCATTTTTGCCATTTCCCCATCCAAATCAGTACACCTCACAATCTAATTTCATTGTCAGTCAGCATCTATGCCTGAATCTTTATTTGTATGCTGAATACAAGTAAAATTATTAGTGCTACGAAGGCATTCTTTTGAAAAAGTTTAATAATTTAACAATGTTTTTTCTATAGGATCATCACAAAGTCTCTGAATTAAATGCATAAAATAAATGCTGCAATACTTATAAACAATAGAAAAAGACCAAATAATAGTTGGGTCTCTTCTCCTTCATGAAATTTTAGGTGTAAAACACCCCCTTTAGAATCTGAATTTTATCCTAAGAATTATGTTCTAAATCAGATTGAGGACACTTTTATTTTTAGCAGCCCATATCTTTAAGCATGCAACAAAGAAAGTATACTGAAATAAAAATATCTTAACTTGCAATAGTAAAAAAAAAAATTTAAGACTGGTATCTTGAGAAAGAAAGAAGGGAATACTTACTGAGAGGAGCATTGAGGTGATCAATAGATGCTATAAGGTATATATTACGTAAAGATGACAATTGTCCAATTATTTGCTGGCTTTTGTCTCCTCTCAACATTTGGCTATCCAAATTGTGGATGAGAAGGAAGAGTTCTAAAGAAGAATCTAAAAGGAAAGGCAATTCAATTATTATTTACAGGGAGTACTTGTAAAGTCCTTCTAACACAAAATGCTTGTGCATTAAAAAGCATCAAAGTGGTATAGGACAAGGTAAGTACTGCAGAGCAGTATGTAATTTATTTGAGAAGATAGCAGTCTCTTAAAAATAGGCAACATTATTAAAGTTTTATTGAAATTGGTTGAAAATCAGTGGGGACTGGGTGGTTAGAGANATACTTACTGAGAGGAGCATTGAGGTGATCAATAGATGCTATAAGGTATATATTACGTAAAGATGACAATTGTCCAATTATTTGCTGGCTTTTGTCTCCTCTCAACATTTGGCTATCCAAATTGTGGATGAGAAGGAAGAGTTCTAAAGAAGAATCTAAAAGGAAAGGCAATTCAATTATTATTTACAGGGAGTACTTGTAAAGTCCTTCTAACACAAAATGCTTGTGCATTAAAAAGCATCAAAGTGGTATAGGACAAGGTAAGTACTGCAGAGCAGTATGTAATTTATTTGAGAAGACAGCAGTCTCTTAAAAATAGGCAACATATTATTAAAGTTTTATTGAAATTGGTTGAAAATCAGTGGGGACTGGGTGGTTAGAGATTTAACTGGAACGGTTATTGCCCAAATCACATCATAAAGTTTTAATAAGGCACAGGGAATAAGGCAAGATGCATACTGTGTTGGAGGTAAATCTGTTCATGTTGCATTGCAAGGCAGAAGTAGAGAGGGGACACACACACACACACACACACATCACACCAGGCATTAAGAGGCAAGATGGAAAACCTGATTATCATAAAAGCCAAAGGAGACAAAAAAAAAGGAAAGGGAGTGAAATTTAGGATACTGCTCAAGCCATCAGGAAAGTCACAGAAGTAAAAAATATCATAAAGGTCAATGAAGGAAGAATTTGGAGGATAGAGCTGTCAACACCATTACCTACTACAGAGATCAAGATAAAGGATGAGCCAAGGTCAACTGTGTTTAGTAAGAAAATTACAGAGGTAATCAAGCATATAGTTCATGTAGCACAGAAGCAAGAAATTAAGGAAACAGGTAAAAAGAAGGCATGACATGTCTTCAAAAACTCCGAAATCACTGAAACAAGAAAACCGTGTGGAAGGGCAGTAGAATCAGGTAAATGTTTTCTGATGATGGAAGAAGTCTTACTATGTTTAAAAGCCACTGGTAAGTCTCTCAGGAGTTGGTAAGAAATGAGACATCTAGCATTTACAATGGACAATGAGCTTATTAGAATAAGTACATTTCTCTCCCACTGAGGCTAGAGGGACAGACAAGAGAGACTATAGCAACGAAAGTCCTGAGAACATTTTTAAAGTCCAAGGTTCCTTAAATTCTAGAAGCCACCATAATCAATAGTATTTAAATTATATACATATATTCTATTTTATAATTACAATTATATATTTACATCATATGCACTATCCTATATTTATGAATTATGTATTAGTTCTATATTCAAAATGTATACCCATATGTGAAGCCTTTTGTATTTATGTAGTTACACTTTATATAATACAAATATATTGTATATAAATAAAATATGCATTATATAAATGAATATATACATATAAAATAACTCAGTCACTTAATTTCAGAAGCATATAAACAATACAAAATTCTCTATCAGATTAAGTTACCCTTTTAATACTTAAGTAGTGACTAAGTGACAATTATTTGACCCTAATAATTTTATTTTTAATTATCTGAAATGCTCACATAGCCAAAATATTCACACCAAAAGAATAACAAAAAAAGATTTTGGGGGACACCTTGGTAGCTTAGTCAGTTAAGTGTTTGACTCTTGACCTCAGCTCAGGTCTTGGTCTCACTGTTGTGAGTACAAGCCCCACACTGAGGTCTGTGCTGGGCATGTAGGCTATTTTTTTAAAAATTGCTTTTTTCTGCAGGTTTTAGAGTATGAAATTATTCAAATACAGTAATATTTACTGAGAATAAAGAGGAAAATGTTTTATAAAAATATTAAATATAAAAATACCAAAGATGCATTTATCAACTAGGGGTACTTCCCACAGGCCAAGTAAAACCTGGAAACTATTCTGAAATAATAAGCTTTTAGTTAAACAAATTCAAGGTGCTTGGAGTAGTTCTTTCCTGTTAGGTAAGTGAAGTTCATGGAAAAAGAAAGGGCAAATTACTTCTGAGAAATCTAAATCAGCTTGAGAGAAGTGAGAGAAGTGATTACTGAAATAATCCCCATTTTTGTATATAATACAGATCATCCTCAGTCTCAGATGGGAGATATATCATGATAAACCCATCCTAAGTTGAACATACAAGTCAAAAATGCTTTTAATACACTCAACCTACTGAACATCATAGCTTAGCCTAGCCTATCTTTTTAGTTTATTTTTAATTTCAGTTAACATACAGTACAATACTGGTTTCAGGAGAATTCAGTGATTCATCACTTACATAAAACACCCAGTGCTCATCACAAGTGCCCTCCTTAATACCCATCACCCATCTAGCTCATCCCCCACCTCCCTCATCAACCCTCAGTTTGATCTCTATCTTTAAGAGTCTTCTGTGGTTTGTTTTCCTCTCCTCTCTTCTCCCCCACCTTCCCATATATTCATTTGTTTTGTTTCTTAAATTCTACATAGGAGTGAAATCATATGGTATTTGTCTTTCTCTGCTTGACTTATTTTGGTTAGCATAATACATTCTAGCTCCATCCACATCATTGCAAATGCCAAGATTTCATTCTTGTTGATTGGCCTTGCCCACCTTAAACCTGCTCAGAATGCTTACTTTAGGCTATAGTTAGGTACAATCATCTACCACAAAGTCTATTTTATAATAAAGTGTTGAATATCCTATGTAATTTTTAGAATTACATAGACTTATAGGTAATTTATATGTAATTCTATGTAATTTAAAGAATACTGAAAGTGAAAAACAATGGCTGTATGGGTACAGAATGGTTATATCAGTTATTTACTTTCAGCATCATGTGGCTGACTGGGTGCTATGGCTTGCTGCCACTGCCCAGCATCATGAGAGTATAGCACCACACAGCACTAGCCCAGGAAAAGATTAAAAATGCAAAATGTGAAGTATGCTTTTCTACTGAATGCGTACTGCTTTTGCACCATTATGTCAAAAAGTGGCAAGTCAATCCATTTTACATTGGGGACCACCTATCTGTATACCAATAAATAGAAATGTCTGCTTAGCTTTACCCTAAAACTACAGCATCTACTTCATGTTACCTTCTTTAAATTTGTTTACTATCCAGTCTAGCTGATCCAGTACACTGCGGAAAGTACCCATATGCTCGAGGACTTCTTCTGTTATAGAATTCAGGATCTATATCATAAAAGTGCAAGAGGTACATCAATTACTACTTATTCTATTATAATAGAATAAATACAAATAGCCAATCAATCCTTTCTTATAAGTTAAAAATGAATTTAGATTTCCTATCAAGTCCAAAAAATACTTTAAAAATCCTACTGGTACTTAAGTATATCTAATTCATTTTGGCATTAAATTATGGCAAAAATGAAACATGGAAGAATACCAAAGATGCAAAGGTAAGAGGGTAGCAAAAATAACCCCCCTCCAACAAAACAGGAAACATTAGAAAACTATAGATTTATCAAAGGAAACAGGATACACACATTAAAGACACTTTTCAGGAATACTGTATGATTTATATCTAGCACCAAAAGGTTTTTGTTTTCAAATGATGAAAAGACACAAATATTTGCATTAAAACTGTTCTATGACATATTATAAAACTATTACTTACTACTTTTAGAGTACCAAAGTGACCTAACAGCAATAATAAAATAAAAGTCTCCCATAATCCTGTCCTTAACAAAAGTACTGTTGGTGTTTGGCAAATAAAACTAACATTTCTCTAAGATTTAATGTATTTATCAGTTACAAAGTAGGAAATTCAGAGATGAGGATTCAAAGCTAGAACCCTGAGTAAGTTCCAACACATGACCTTAAGCACTACGCAATCCTGCTAGTGTGAAGGCTAAAAAAATTTGAATGTTCCAGAATGTAATGGTATGGGTATGGAATGGCAGGGGATATAATGTTACTTCTTTTAACATTTTTGAAACTTACTGATTTCACACTTATTCCAGGAAAGAAGCCATTGATGACAACATGAATAGAATCTTGCAGCACAGCGGTTCGAAACCTTTCTAGTAAATCTCTCTTAGAACCCAAACCAAAAAGCACAATGTTGAACCCCAGGCTGTTAGGAAAGATAGCATTTATGAAATTAAAGTTCAGTACTTCTTATTTTTTAGAATCAGCTAAGTTTATAAAAAGTATTGAAAGAACTAGGATGACTAAAGAACTACATTTATTCCCAACTTATACAAGGTGAAAGCACAATTTTATTATCATCTGTACACCAAACTTAGGGTCCAGCATCAGTAACTTTCTCTCCAGCTCTTAATACCGTTCAGGTGATGGGTGGCTGGAGGCAAGGGAGAACAACAGGAGGCACAAGGCACTAAATAGTTGTGCAGGTTGAAGCTGAGTTTTAATAGATTAGGAAAGGTAAGCAGAGGCCAAGTCACAAAGGTCTTGTTAAGTCAACCATGACATTAATTAGATTGTTTTGAAGGACAATGACCATTTAAAAGTAGTCAGAAGTTTTAAGTAGGAAAGTAGCATGATATTTTCACACTGGGTGAATAGGGGGAATGGACAGAAGGAGGGGAAAGCTGCCAAAAATGAGCCTGAATTAGGTGTTATAGAGAAAAATAGAAGATGTCAAGAGCTTTACAGGTTAAATCAATAGGATTTGGAAAGTGATTAGATGTGGAAGGGAAGGGAAAGGGAGTATTTCAAAATAACTTGCTTTTTTAGCACAGGCAACTGCGTGGATGAAGGGACTTTCACTGTGCTAGGCGGCAGGGGCAGGTGGCGATGAGGGGTTTAAGAGAAATCAAATTTTACATATATTCAGTTATTTACAGGTCATCAACATGGAAACCTCCAGTACACACTGCTGTAACCGTATGTGCTGCCGAGGAGTGAGATCTGGGCTTGGCTGGAGATACAATCGTGGGAGTTATTCACATGCAAAAAGCAACCAAAGCCCAGAGAGTGAATGAGAAGATCCTGAACACCAAGCACTAGGGGGTTAAGCTAAAGCTCAACGCCATGACTGTTTACAGAGAGGTCCATCAGAAACAGTATTTGCGTGATGCTCTGTAGCAATGCAGGGGAACCTAGCAATAGGAGAAAAGCTAACCCCCAAAGTAGAGCTTAGCAAGGTAGCAGCAGCAGAAAAAAAGTAAGGGAATTCTGAGAGTTGACAATTCTGTTGAAGAAGTTGACTGAGGGCTAGGCTGGGAAGCAAAGCCAAACAAGTTCTCAAAGTTGACATACTGGAAGGAGAACTGAGGGATGGGATCAGAGTGAAGAGCTACTTTACAAATTTATAATGAACAGATCTATAAGTAGTTATTAAGAGAAGCGGAGGTCCTAGCAGGGGAGATAGCCATAACCTTTTGATGTATTACCTGCAAAAGAAAGCCAGGATCAACTGAGAGAAATTGTGTCAATTTCTAGTTTTACTGCTTGGTGGACCTGACTTCTTACTTATCCTATGACTGTGTAACTATGAGTATACATTTACAATACCATACATTTTAAGCACTTCCTTATACTAAGATCCTTTTTAATAAAAGTATAAAAGTAATTATAGTAAAAAAAAGTTTTAATTTTAATAATTCTTCTAGTTTTAATAGTAATTTGATATTTAACCTGAAGTATCTGAAAAATGGTAAAATTCAAAAAATATTCTAAGAAATAATTTTAAAATGGTAAAATAATGTTTATGGGACAGATAAAATTCTGACGATCTATAGTACCTGAATACAGAATAAGATTAAAATAAATATATGTTCTTTTTAGAAACTTTGCTGTGGAAAACTAGATTAAAATCTAACTGAGGGGCACCTTGGGTGGCTCAGGTGATTAAGTGTCCGAATCATGATTTTAGCTCAGGTCATGATCCCAGGGATGTGGGATTGAGCCCCATGTGGGGGCTCCACACTGAGCATGGAACCAACTTAAGATTCTCTCTCCTCAGGGTGCCCAGGTGGCTTAGTCAGTTAAGCATCCAACTTCAGCTTAGGTCATGATCTTGTGGTCTATGAGTTCGAGCCACATGTCAGGCTCTTTACTGACAGCTTGGAGCCTGGAGCCTGCTTCAAATTCTATGTCTCCCTCCCTTTCCTTCACTCACCCCTGTCTCTTTCTCTCAGAAGTAAATAAAAATTTTTTAAAAACTTAAAAAAAATTTTTTCCCTCTAACCCTTCCCTGCNTTTCCTTCACTCACGCCCCTGTCTCTTTCTCTCAGAAGTAAATAAAAATTTTTTAAAAACTTAAAAAAAATTTTTTCCCTCTAACCCTTCCCTGCTCTCTTACTCTCTCTTAAAAAAAAATCCAATTGATATATCTTATCAATCTTGACAGATTTTTCAATATTTTTACAATAACAATTCTAACAAAGGCTATCTTAACCAATGGCTTTCACATATGTTAAACTTAAGACATTTCTTGAAAACCAGATTTTGAGATGAGTCATACAATATAACATTTCTTCATCTGAGTCATAAAATTAGGAAAGCACCTATTTTTTTTCAAATTTTTATATATAAAAATGTATCAAACTGATTTCAAAAAATAACATTACATGTTAAATTGGTTTAACACACAGACATGTAAATAATATTACTTACAGTAAATGCAAAATCCATTTATGAAACAACTGTTCATACTGTTGATTTAGTTGTTTAAGTTCAACAGAAAAGNAAAAGAGGCTATTAGTGTAAATATTACTTTAACCAGGCTTGATAAAGAGTGTATCAACTGAATACACATATTATTTCAATGATTTAAGCCATTTGTTTTCTTAAAAAAGTTTTAAACGATGTTTAGTACAAATATGTAAGAGTAAAGAATTTACCAAGTTTTGTCTAGAACTATATCCATGATTATAAGTTCCAAACATAAGGCTTTAATTTCTAAAAAGATCATTACCATAAGGAGATGATTAAACCTGCCTCCCAGCTTTGACAACAAATCCAGACAGACTTTTTTAAAACCTATGAATTTGAAGAAATGTGAAAGCTTAAGGTAACAATATAAATTCTCAGAAATCATTACAGTTTCTTTATAATTTATCATTATCACTAACAAAACTGTATCACTGCTCCTGTAAGTATCAAAGCTACTTCTAACAAATCCATCTTTGATAAGTATGGCAAAGGGTTGGGGTTTTTTTTTTAAGATTTTACTCTTAAGTAATTTTCACACTCAATATGGGGCTCAAACTCACAACTCTGAGATCTATAGTCACATGCTCTGTTGAGCCAGCCAGGCACCCCAGTATGGCAAAGTTTTTTAAACAATAATGTAAATAAACTGAGGAAGGTACACTGCCCTGTACCCAAAACTTGGAAATTCATGCTGGTGAATCAAACATAGCTCATTTTTTAGAATGAAAACCCTAGCAAAAACCTGTATATGCATTTTACCCAGGCACTACTGTGTTTCCATGATTTTACCCTTTAAGTAAAATATTCTTTTATTTGTCTTTTAAACCAGACTTTTAAAAACATGTCTTTTAAAAAAAATTTTTTTTTAATGTTTTATTTATTTTTGAGAGAGAGAGACAGCGTGAGCAGGGGAGGGTCAGAGAGAGAGAGAGATACAGAATCTGAAACAGGCTCCAGGCTCTGAGCTAGCTGTCAGCACAGAGCCTGACGTGGGGCTCGAACAAACAAATCATGAGATCATGACCTGAGCCAGAGTTGGACACTTAACTGACTGAGCCACCCAGGTGCCCCAAAAATGTATTTTTTTTTTTTTGAGAGTGTGAGTGTGAGAGGGGCAGAGGGAGAGGGAAACACAGAATCCGTAGCAGGCTCCAGGCTCTGAACTATCAGCACAGAGCCTGTTGTGGGGCTCGAACTCCCAAACCATGAGATCACAACCTGAGTCAAAGTCAGATGCTTAACCGACTGAACCACCCAGGGTCCCCTAAAATACTCTTTTAATACTAAAGGCTAGAGTTGTAGTCAGCATCTCAGGCATTCTGGTCTGTTTAGGTTTTATTTATCCACATACTTAAAGAGAAACAGGACAAGTTCTAAGTAACTGCTAAGTGGGTAGTTTTAAAAAATCTCTCATTCCTTCTGAAGTTTAGAGCTCTGAAAAAGTAGATGAAGCACTAGTATCATTTCCAGTAGTCATTTATATCAGATTATCAGAGCATACTCACACCTGAATGTGAACTCTGGGAAGTTATCTATAAACTTTTTTTTTTTTTTTTTATTTCTAGGAGAGAGAGAGAGAGACAGCGTGAGCAGGGGAGGGTCAGAGAGAGAGGGAGACAGAGACTCTGAAATAGGCTCCAGGCTCTGAGCTGGCAGTCAGCACAGAGCCCGACGCGGGGCCCGAACCCACGAACCGCGAGATCATGACCTAAGCGAAAGTCAGACGCCCAACCGACTAAGCCACACAGGCGCCCCAGTTATCTATAAACTTTAATTTCAAACATTAGTGTCTACAGAAAATCACACTATTGGCCTCAATACTTCCCATTTCCCTATATCCACACCCTCTGTCATATAACTTTGCCTCCCATTAAAGAGGTGGAGTCTAGTTCCCTGCTCTTTGCTTTGTTTGCAACCACACAATTTGCCGGAACCACCAGAACAACCCCACAGAAGTGACACTGGGTCAGTTTTGAACCCAGGTTATAAGAGGTCTTGTGTTTTTCCACTTCTTACATCTCTAGCATCGTCACGAGAAGAACATGTCTCAGCCAGCCTGCTGGTCCAATGAGGAAGAGAGACATAAAGAGCAAATCCTTGATCAGCCAACCCCCACCTGACCCGCAGACATGAGAAAGAAAACATAAATACTGAATGACACATGCTAATGGACTGTCTTGGTTAGCTGTGTCCACAATCACTGAAAGACCTTCCCCTCCCTCAAAATTGGTAACAGGTGTTCCTTTCATATAGCTCACTCTGCCTCTCTGTCCCATGAAGTCCTGCTTTGACTCTAGACCCATTTATTCTTCTCCCATGTTGCGTATATAGAAATCTATGCACTAAGCAGATGTTAGTGCCATCTTCTTCCTGGAACAACTTGGCTTCTTGACATGTTTTCATCAGTTTCTGATCTGAGTCTTAATACCAATAAGCCAGGTGAAGAAACAAAAACAGCCACACACATTCTATCTTCTAGGTCATAGCAGCTTACTCTATATTCTGCTCTTTCCTGTATCTTGAAAACTATCATGAAAAGCCCTGTATACCTTAGAAAATTGCAAAAAGTCTCAATACTCTTTGAGCCAATAATAATCATCTCTTGATTCAGATTATCAACTCCTTTTTTTTTTAAATTTTTTTAATGTTTTTCTATTTATTTCTGAGAGAGAGAGAGAGACAGCATGAGCAGAAGAGGGTCAGAGAGAGAGGGAGACACAGAATCTGAAGCAGGCTCCAGGCTCTGAGCTAGCTGTCAGCACAGAACCCGATGCGGAGCTCGAACCCATGAACCATGAGATCATGACCTCAGCTGAAGTTGGATGCTTAAATGACTGAGCCACCCAGGAGCCTCATCAACCCCACTTTCTACTAAAAGACTTTCTCAGATGGTTTCTGTCTTCTCTGTTAGGAAGATACCAGCCAAAACCGTCAGTCAATCTCAAAAACTGGCATTAAAAAAAAAAATGAGATACCAGAACCATAGTATATAGTAACCTTGTTATCTTACTGTACTGAGCAGGTTTCCCGTAATATCAAGAAGCAGCTTTCCTCTGCTCTTTGCAAGGTTTGTAACTAAAAGAGTCTGGTCACAGTCTTTATTTTATGACCAGTGTGAAGTGCAATGAACATATGAGTTAAAGAATAATAGAGATTAATGCTACATGGATAACAAAGAAACTACGGCCCTGATGATTATAAATCCTGAAAAAATGATAAAGTAGAGAAAAAAATGTATAGTATATCAAACAGAATTCTAAACTACTGAACCACTTACCATTTTATGTAATGAAATATATAATAGTTAATTTGTATTTCATTTTATCAGGATAATAATTCTGCTTGTGTAAACTCACTCTTCACATTTGCTTATGCAGTATATTTTTTAGCTCACAATAAAAAAAAAAATGTAGAGGTAACATTCCTTGCAACATACCTGATCCAGCTTAGCTCGCTTTAGTTTCTGCAGTGTTCTGTCAGAGGTTAAAACTTTTGAACTGCTATGAGCTTCAAAATATTCTTCTACTAAATCACTCTGAAAGTAGATAGAGCAAAATCAGTTCTTAGTTCCAGATATTTACTTTATATCAAAACCAAACAGTAATATCAGCATATTATAGGATATGTGAAATATGTGGCAGCATTTTCTTTTTTGCAGCAACAATACAGACTAAGGACCAAGCAAATTTAATTCTATTTAATTCTAGTAGTAAAACTGAGTAACTCTTAGGATCATAACAGTTAAAAGAAATGACTACATTGAAGTAGTCTTCACAAAAATGATTCCTAAGTTCCAACATAAAATTTCCATTTAGACTTAAAAATGAGGAGGATCCTTAACCATCAGGACCTTCATTTTGTCTCACACAGTCCTAGCAAATCTGTTAATATAAGTAGAGTTGAGAAACTGAAAAAGAGGAGGAAATCAATAGCAGAGTGAAAAAAAAAAAAAGAGCTGCCTACTATTCCAGGAAAATGGCTTACTACTTCCACGAACTTGGGCCAGAACCAACCTCCACGGTGGTAAGAAGGGATGGAAAACCTTTCAAGCAGTAGGTTTCCTAGATTGCTCTGAATCTTTACACAGAACACCAGATAATCAGCCTTTCCTCAGGTCACCGTGTTTACAATGTTCTTTTGAACAACTCAACATGGATCCACAGCCACTTCACTTACTACTTAAACTGACTTGAACATATCAACAAAACTATATAAAAAGGTATACACTGAGAAGCCTTGCTCCCAGTTATCCAATCAAAATTTATTTAAAACCTCATTTTTTTATACAACTGAATTGAGATGAAACCTATAGGACATGGCATTGACATATAAATATGGATGCAGTCAGGCCAGAATAGAAAGTTTAGAAACAGACACAAATATATATGGGCATTTATATGAAAGACTGAGAAAATATAAAAGTAAAGGAAAAATTATATTAATCCCCCATTTGGATCTCTTTACTTAGGTAGCTTATCTTTAAGACACTACACAATTTTTCTTTAAGGCCTCCACTTACTGTTTTATCTCTTTTCATTTTCTTAGAAGGTGTTTCTTTGCAAACAGGAGCTGAAACTACTCTATTCTGAGATGGAATCTTTTGGCTCAATATGACTTCATTAGTGTCCTCTTCATATTCTTGTGCAATTCCTTCATCTTCCGAGTTGGAAGCAGAATATTCACTTTCACTGTCAGAATGAGACCTTGGAACTATGGGGCAAAAAAGCAAATTGGGAAAATTTGACAGTCTGATAAGAGAGGCATTGAAGAGTAATGGAAAGAGCATGGACTTTGAAATAAGAGAATTTCACTTCCGTTTTTTCATTATTTGCTGATGATTTCACCAGAGCTAGTTATATAAAGTTTTCTGAGCACTAGTTTCCTCATTTATCAAATGAAGCTCAAAGTGCCTAATTTAATGAACCACTGTGAAGATTACATTGAAACGTATATGAAGCAACTAACAATGTCTGACACCTAGGAACTGTGGCAGAAACTGCCAATCAGACCCTAGTATCATTCTCTTTGCTTTTTCCTTACTAACAGAGCTTCAGTTTTGTAATATGTGGCAATGTGTCTCACCTAAGGAATAAATAATCATGGTAATTATCTTTTCCTTTGCCAGATACCTGTCTTCCCAGCCTCTTTTGCAACTAAGATTGGCTATATAACCCTCTGACCAATGAAACTTGAGGGAAAATTTTGCTAGAAGCTTCTGGGAAAGATTTCCCTCACTTACGGAAGGAAAGCCACTTATTTATATAGCTTAAAGCTAGAGAAGCCATTTTGCAATATGAAGCATTCAAACTGAAAGGTGAAAAATGCTGGTAGCACAGCAAGAAGACAGGAAGAACCTGGGTCCTTTACAACACTGTTGAGTTACCTCAACCATGGGACTGTGTATCCCCAGGCTTCTCATGATGTGAGATAATTAAATGTCTATGGCTTAAGCCATTATTATAGAATCTTCTGTTGCTGCCTATACTGAAAACGCCATCCTGACTGAATAAATGGTAACTACTATAAATATTACTAATACAAAAACACATTCCATCCCAGAGTTGATACGAGAATTTTGTTTTTCCTTAAGTTTATTTATTCTGAGAGAGAGAGAAAGGGAGAGACAGAATCCCCAGCAAGCTCTGCACTGTCTGCACAGACCAATGAAGGGCTCAATCCCATAAACTGCAAGATCATGACCTGAGCCGAAGAGTCAGACGCTTAACTGACGGAGCCACCCAGGCACCTCTAAAATAATTTTTAATTTACTAGAAGGCAGGAACTTGGCTTTGTATAGCATTCAGAAAAACTATGAATATTTAAAATGGTTTCATTATAAAATTTCTAAGTCAATGGAACCACTTACAAAACTCTCTCAAAAAAAACTCTAAAAGGCATGTTATTTTATTGGAGAGACATTTTAACCTCAATATCTACTATAATGTAAAAGACATAAATATTAAGTGTTGGAGTTTAAAATAGAAGATATGGTTCTTGCCCTTAAGGAATCTACGGTTTAACTGAAGAAATGAACATATCTTTTTCTTCATGAAAAGAAGTAAGTAGTGATAATAGTAAAAGATACTAATAGCAGGGTGTCTGACTGGCTCAGTCAGTAGAGCATGCGACTCTTGATCTCGAGGTGTTCAAGCCCCAAATTAGGTGCAGAGCTTACTTTAAAAAAAAAAAAAAAAAAAGAGTAATAGCTAACACCTGTTAAGCACATATCAAAGTCAAGCACTATACTAAGTACTTTTGACATTTTTCCCCCCTTACCTACACACTTACTATTACTGTCCCTCAGTTTTCTTTTTTAAGTTTGAGAGAGAGAGTGTGTGCACACAAGCAAGCAGGAGGGGGGAAGTGAGGGGAGGGAAGGAAGGGGAGAGGGAGTGAGGGAGGGGAGAAGGAATTGGGGGGAGGCTCTACACCAATAGCTCAGATTTGAGATTTTCAAATATTTAACTTTAGTGCAGAGCCCAACACAGGGCTTGAACTCACAAACCGTGAGATCATGACCTAAGCCAAAATCAAGAACTGGATGTTTAACTGACTGAAGCCAGCCAGGCGCCCCAAAAGACTCAGTGTAAAAAGAAATACATACCTATTAATCTCTTCCTTAGACCACTAGGTGCTGTTGATAGAAATTCACTTTTATCGTTGTTCTGTTTAAAAATAAAGCAACACAGTTTCAATAGTCAAATAATGATGACATGGAAATTAATGACAGATGAGTGGAAGGGGCTAAAAAAGAAGAAAAATATTTTGTTTTCATTTGACTACCTTTTAGATTAGCCTAGTTCCTAGAAACAGAAAACAATGACAAATGAATCTGTCAGGAAAAAACAGCATATAGCAACAAAACAACAAATTCCAAAGGATTTTTTAAAGTGATTCTAGAAGTTGAATTCCAGACATCCGTATTTATTATTATGTAAAGAAAAAAATGTAAGTATGTGAATGAGACTTTTGAACCACTTTCACCCATCAGATGAGAATAGTTCTTTTTTAAAAGTTGATAATATCTAGTGATAATGAGTAAGCAAGACATGGGCACACCTATGCATATGGCCTTTTATTGTGAGCAATTTACTAGTAAAAACCTCAGATTCTTCATCTAATGTAAGGTATCTAACTGGCAAATACCTGTGAATTACAAAGCACTATATAAACTAAAAGATAAACTGGATACTTTTCATCCTGTCTTTCTAACACTAAGGTTTTTTTGCTTGTTTTCAGTCAATTGCTTACCTTTACCTGAACTTTGTCTGAAGCAGAATGCCCTAAAGAATAAAACAAAAAGACATTACTTACCACAAGCACTTCAATTTTCATCATAGTCTAGTTTCATTAAACTGCCCCACAACTGTCCACAAACTGTAAGACTTCCAAATCCCTAAGCCTTATTTCAAATAGAATGTGGCAAAGCACATCTTCCATGAACATATGGGTAACTCAAGCAAATGATAATAGGATTTTAAGAGTGTTTCTAATCGACCCTGTCAATCAACTCCAATCAGCACAGATATTTCTCCCTTCTACTGATAGCTAAATATGGGTATGCTAAGGCACAAATTGGGGGTATTAACTGCATTTTGTTCAATCAATTTTCAGAACAGAAAATATATATGAACGCACTTAGACAAGTAAAAAAGGTATAACTTGAAGCAACTATGAAAACTATCAAAGAACCAAGGTAAAATCTTACCCTTGCTACATTGAGGAATGTTTATCATAATTTCAGGATCACTCTTCAAATTGACTGAAACATTTTTTCTTGGTGTTTTTGCTAGTTCTGAAGCTGTAAAGAGATAGAAGAAATATATAAAGCAATCTTTAATGGATGATTAAAGGGGGATTAAGATTAAGCAGATGAAGGGGAGAGAGAGATTTCACTTATATAAATTTCTTGGGGGGAGGGAATCCTGCCTGCTACTATTACCAAGAATATAAATAAACCTATCCATATTAAGAGTACTGCCTCTTTTATCTTAAGTCTTCTTTCAACTATCTACAGGTTGTCTCAAAAAAAAAAAAAAATACAAATAAAGAGCTTTGACCTTACTGCTTTCTAAAACTGTCATTCTCTCTCCCTCTCCTTTCCACTGACAATTTTACACTCCTTCAGTTTCTTTATCATATTTACTTAAGGAATATCTTTGCCAGGGGGTAAGAAAGAATGGCCAGAAAATGGGATTTAAATCAAATGGAAGCTGGGACGCCTGGGTGGCTTAGTCGGTTAAGCGTCCGACTTTCGCTTAGGTCATGATCTCGCGGTTCGTGGGTTCGAGCCCCGCGTCGGGCTCTGTGCTGACTGCCAGCTCAGAGCCTGGGGCCTATTTCAGAGTCTGTGTCTCCCTCTCTCTCTGACCCTCCCCTGCTCACGCTGTCTCTCTCTCTCCTAGAAATAAATAAAAATATTAAAACAAACAAAAAAAAACCATTAAACACAAGTCCAAACTAAATACAGATTTTGGAAAAGATGATCAGTCTCATATTATCCAGAAAGCCATCTTTTCATGACCGTGCGTTTCTTTTAATTTGTGATGACAGAAATGGCAAATACAACAGTACTAAAGTTTCTTGCAACCCATACAATATAAGACATATATCATTATTATGTGCATGTTGATTATCTACTTGAAGAACTTCTACTTGATTATTCCTCTGGGGCTCCTCTCTTCACTGTTCTTTTTCTCCAATGTTCTTTGTCCTGTTTCATTGTTCTGGGGTTTCAGGTCTCAGTGTCTATCTGATCCTTTCTCTAATAATTATTTTAGCATTTCTTCTCTGGTTTCTCAAAGATCCTATAAAGAATGTAGTCATTTTTACAGACTGAAAAACTATTAATTTCTTAATGTGGATTATAAACACTAAGAAACAGATCAATTGTATGTATCATGTTAGGTTCAGAATTAATAATGAATTTCATATTATACCTTTCAGAAAACCTGAATTTTGCAAATGATTAAATATTACTATGTTCAATATTCAATGACACAAGTCTTGTAATTACTTCTTATATGTCCCTCATTAACGTAAACACAGGCTTTTCACTTGATCCTGAATGTTTACTTACCAGCCAGAATGATTACATATATCGGTGTTCTGTAATTATAGATCACAAGCCCTATTATACAACTTAACATTTTACTGGGTAGTTAATTATTATTCCCTTATTCTTGGCTTCTTGCTGTTCCCAAACCTTCATATACTTATGGAGGTTTCCTTTATATGCCTAATTTTCAAACTGCTTTCACATGTTATTTTGTTTCCTCAAAGCTTTCAAAAATGACCCCTTATACCACAGGACCCAAATAAAGTGCAACTTAAATTTTTTAAAAGAATTGGATTGATAGTTTAATTTTAATGTTGTATGTAATTTATTTTAGTCTAGTTTTCTGAGAATCCGTAATCCATGTACAACTAGTTTGAGTGGTAACTTGAGTAAGAAAAATGTTACAACAGCTCATTTGAAACAGTTTTATATAGTTTTCTATAATACAAAAATGTTTCTGTATATAAAATTCTTAGTCAATAAATTCAGAGTATCTGTGAATTTAAAAATTTGTTCAGAACCTATGGCTAGATGTGGGAAGAAAATAAAGACAGGATTCCTACTGTAAGAAGCTTAAAACCTAGCTGAGAACAGAAGACCTTAAAACCTAGCTGAGAGCAGGGGTGCCTGGGTGACTCAGTTGGTTAAGCATCTGACTTCGGCTCAGGTCATTATCTCCAGTTTGTGAACTGAAGCCCTGTGTCAGGCTCTGTGCTGACAGCTTAAAAGCCTGGAGTCTGCTTCAGATTCTATGTCTCCCTCTTTCTGTACCCCTCCCCTGCTTGTACTCTGTCTCAAAAATAAACAATTAAAAAAAAAAAAAAGACATCTGAGCATGAAAAATAACTGACTTTACATATGCTTGAAAATATGATAGAAAATTATATTTCTCATTCTTTTAGGGAATGCATTAGGATGATAACTGTGGGGAATGTGGTAAAATACACCTTAGAAAAGGAACATACCTAATTTAGACATCTTTTCAGAGTGTTTTCTATTCTGAAAGGAATACACTTTATTCCCACCATCTGCAGCAGAGCCATTTTTCAAGGATTCTGAAAGAGAAAACACAATATGCATTTTGGAAAAATACTCAAAATTAACAGAAAAAAATAAAATTTTAACTAAAAACTTAACATCTGTACCTCTCCCTGTCTTGCATAAAGGTTTAACAACACATATCTATACATAAAACATTTAAAAATAGATGACAGACTATGTTTATATATATATCTGAAACAGAGAAAACACATTATTCTTCCCAAGTACACAAAAATAACTACAGAAACACACACACATACATACATACAAACCCCCCTCCTCCCAAAACCCTCCAGACTAGAGGGACATGCATTCAATTCATGAAGTGTTGCCTCTGGGGAGGGAAAACAGAAGGGATCTATTAGTTGTTTTCTTCTTGAAGTAAAGAGTGCAAGTACTAGTGAGTTAATTGACACTGAGATTTCAACAATTGTTACATGGTGGAAGCTCTCTTACTCTCTATCAAGACTATGACTTAATTTTTATTCTTCAATCATCCCTTTTAATAACAACAGCTACTTACAACATACTGGATACTCATGGCTAGTAGCCTACTCTCTGGCAGAATAATTCTCAAAGTGTGGTGGGGGCCTGAGGGCCAAAACTATTTCATAACAACACTAAGACATTATTCGGATTTTTCTCAATCAAGAGTACATCATAGGTATTCCAGAGACTACATGTGTGATGACAACAGCATCCTGTGCGTTATTGGAATGTGTGAAGCAGATATGAAAATTCAGTTGTCTCTTATTAAGCCAGACATTAAAGAGATTTGCAAAAATGTAAAACAATAACTTCTTCACTAATTTTTTTGGAAACAGTTGTTTCTCATAAATATATGTAATTCATGTTATATGTAATTCATGTTAACACGTAATGGATTTATTACTGTTCACACAAAACAGTGCCAGACTGTTCCAAAGTTGATGTTCACTATCCTTACTGTTTACTAAAAGTCCTCACTGTCTATGCACTAATACTTAGCATTAGCTAAACTCCTTAACCTTTGCCAATCAAGTGGGTATAAAATGAATCATATGGGGACAGTTGTTTTAATTTCCCTTTCCCTAATCGCTAATGAAGTTGAACATCTTTTTGCATGTTTCTTATTTCTAAGGAGGAAATATTTTCTTTATCCTGTGACTTGTCTTTTCACTTCTTAATGGTGTCATTTGATAAAGAGAACTACTGAATTTTTTTTCAAAAAGGCTCTATGTTCTAAAGCAGAAGGTACAAAGATCTCCTATATACCTCCTGTCCTCACAAATGCATGGCCTCCCCCACTATCAACATCCCACCCCACAGTGGTAGATTTGTTACAGTCATGAACCTACACTGACACCTCATTATCGCCTCACGTCCACAGCTTATATTAAGGTTCATTCTTGGTGTGGTATACTCTATAGGCTTTGACAAAAGCATGATGAAATGTATCTACCACTGTAGTATAATAAAGAATAGTTTCAATGCCCTAAAAAAATCCTCTGCACTCTACCTATTCAGACCTCCCATCCTCGAACCATTGGCAAGCAGTGATCTCTTCAGTCACCATGGTTTTGCCTTTCCCAGCATGTCATACAGTTGGAATCATAGCTATTAGCCTTTTTCAGATTGGCTTCTTTAACTTAGTAATATGCATTTAAGGTTCCTCCACATCTTTTCATAACTTTTTTTTTAAGTGCTGAATAGTATTCCATTGTATGGACATATCAATTTATTCTTGGTTAACTTTTTGGTTTTCCAAGCCATGGCAATTATGAATAAAGCTTCTGTAAACATCTGTGTGCATGGGTATGTGTGTGTGTGTGTGCGCGCGCGCGCACACATGCATGGGTGTAGGTTTTCGAATGGATATAAGTTTTCAACTCGTATGAGTAAGTACAAAGAAGTATAATTGCTAGATCATATTCTAAGAATATATTTAGGTTGTAAGAAATTGCCAAACTGTCATTCAGAAAGCAGTACCATTCTGCATTCCCACCAGCAATAAATAAGAATTCCTCTTGCTTCACAGCTTTGCTAGCATTTGGTGCTGTCAGTGCTTTGCATTTTGGCCATTCTAATAAGTGGCATCTCACTGTTGTTTAAATCTGCAATTTTTTAATAACATATAATGTTGAGCATTTTCACATGCTTCTCTGCCATCTGTGTATCTTCTTAGGGGAGATGTCCTGTCCCTCTACTCGTTTTTAAATCAGGCTATCTATCCATTTTCTCACTGTTGAGTTGTAAGAGCTCTTTGTGTATTTTGGGTAACATTTCTTCAACAGATGTCTTTTGCAAGTATTTTCTCCTAATCTGTGGTTCATCTTCTTGAGAAGCGCTGAATTTTAATAAGTTGAATCTGCCAATCTTTTCCATTGATTAAAATTATTCTATAATCAAGTCAAAACCATACTCTTATATTTTCTTGTAAAAGCATTTACAATTTGCTTTTCATATGTAAATCTTAAGGTAATTAACTCATTTATGATGGCAGGTAGAGATCCAATTTCTTTTCTTCATAAGGATACCCCATTGTCTCAACACTGTTTACTGACCAATTCATCCTTAGCTGAGTGATCTGCAATGCTGCCTCTCTCATATATCTAATTTTCACATACACTTAAGTCTGTTTACAGCAAACCTGTACTTATGTACCTTAAATGTCTGGCACACAGACAAAATATGAATTTATGGATACTGAGTAGTTTCTATGTAAACTAAATTAAATGCTTTAGAAATATTTGATTAAAGTTATTAATTAAAGCAATTAGTTTCAAATTAGATATGGGTGAGAAACTATAAAAGATTTAAGAAAAAATTTAAAAAATACAAAAGCACACTACACTGAGACTGTATCAAAAGTGTCTTTAAATGTACAATCTAGTGGAGGGAAATGAAACCTGAAATCCCAAATGGTGCATTATGGATATGTTGTCTAAAAAAAATCCAACAACAAAATCAAAAGGTGACCGTGTTCTTCAATCAGCTGACCTATACCAAACTACTATTCAAAGAAAATACTCTTTGGGGGGTGTGNCCCCTAGGGTACAGCATTTTTATGATTTTCTGGTTCTGATATTTTGATTGACTAACAATAGTTCTAATCATACTGTCCAAGAAGGATTTTACTACATATAGAACTTTTTTTTTAAAGGATACTCTTAATGTTCATTTATTTTTGAAAGAGAGACAGAAGATCTGAAGTGGGCTTTGCGCTGACAACAGCGAGCCTGATGCGGGGCTCAAATCCACAAACCATGAGATAGTGACATGAGCTAAAGTTGGACACTCAACTGACTGAACCACACAGGTCTTCTACATATAAAACTTTTTAATAAATTTTTAATTGCTCAAAATCCAAAAAACTATGAATATACAAACCACGGAAGCAATTAAAGTGGGTAATAAGTGTAACAAAAATGTTTAATGCTCATGAGGGATCCTAATACTAGTTGATACAATTCTTATAGAAAGCAATTTGGCAATAAGTATAATGTTCATACATTTTCATCAGTAATTCTACTTCTAGGACTCTCTTATGAAGAAATAAGAGATCTAAACAACAAAGATTTATGTCCCAACGGTCTAATAGAGGCCAAGTATGTTATTTATAAATCAAAATGCAGCGTTAGTTTTGTAATATACCATTTCATACCCATTAGGACAGCTATTAAAAAAGAGAAACAGGGGTGCCTAGGTGGCTTAGTTGGTTGTGTCCAACTTCAGCTCAGGTCTTGCAGTTTGTGGGTTTGAGCCCCACACTGGGCTCTGTGCTGACAGCTCAGAGCCTGGAGCCTGCTTCAGATTCTGTGTCTTCCACTCTAGGGAGATTTCCCCTCCCCTGCTCATGCTCTGTCTCTTTCTCTCAAAAATAAATAAACATTAAAAAAAATTTTTTTAAGAAAAACAAGTGTTGGTATGCATACAGAGAAACTGGAACACTTGTGTACTGTTGATAGAAAAGTAAATTGATATAGCTGCTGTGGAAAATAGTATGGAGATTCTTCAAAAAATTAAAAATAGAATTACCATATGATCCAGCAATTCCACTTCTGGGAATATATCCAAAAGAATTCAAATTAGGGCCTCAAAAAGATATTTGTATACCCATGTTCACAGCAGCATTATTCACAGTAGCCAAAAGGTCGAAGCCACCCAATTTATAAATGGATAAACAAAATGTGGTATATGCATACAATGCAATATTATTCACCCTCAAAAAGGATGGAAATTCTGACACATGCTACAACATGGATGAACCTTGAGAACATTATGCTAAGTGAAATAAGCCAGTTATACACACAAAAATATTATATGATTCCACTTATATGAGGTACCAAGAGGAGTCAAATTCATAGAAAGTAGAAAGGTGGTTGTCAGGGGCTGTAAGGAGAAGGGACTGGGGAGTTGTTTAACGGGTAGAATTTCAGTTTTGTAAAATGAGAAGAGTTCTGGATATTGACTGCAAAACACTGTGAATGTACTTAATACTGACCTATACACGAAGACCATAAATTTTATATTACATATATTTTACCACAATTTTAATTTTTTCCTCAGTTTTTAAAAAGAGGTTTTCCACAATTAAAAACCTGACATAATCCTTAAGTTAAAAAGTAGTACTGTAGGGGCGCCTGGGTGGCTTAGTTGGTTAAGCGTCCGACTTTCGCTTAGGTCATGATCTCGCGGTTCGTGGGTTCTAGCCCCGCGTCGGGTTCTGTGCTGCCAGCTCAGAGCCTGGAGCCTATTTCAGAGTCTGTGTCTCCCTCTCTCTCTGACCCTCCCCTGCTCACGCTGTCTCTCTCTCTCTCTCTCCTAGAATAAAAATATTTAAAAAAAAAAAAAAGTAGTACTGTAAATAAGGCTTAAATTAAATACCCTATGAGTGGCCCACACATTTGTCCAAGAATTTTCTATTAGCCAACTTATAAAGAATCAATTATAGAGTTACACTGTTCCTAAGACTAAAAAACAAACCAACTGTTCAAGAGAAGCACCAATAAGACAAATTGCTCTTAAGGACATCTATCTAATTGCTTTGGAAGATCTTTGGGAAAAATCTTCTATTTAAGGCTGAGATCACCTAGCACCTCTATGCAATGACTGTTCTCCAGACCAGATGGAATTAACAGACTATGAGAATGATGCCAAGTATGTCAAGATGTGTGCTTTTTATAAGAAGCAGCTTACGCTTTGATAGTAAGTAAAGGAATTAATAAAATATTTAGAGTTCATTGCTGAAAGGTTGTTTTTTAACTATTCCTAAGCATTCTTTCTTTGCCAAATGTCCTTCTGTGTTGTAAAAATAATGCATATTGGGGCACCTAGGTGGCACAGTCAGTTAAGCATTCGACTTAAAAAAAAATTTTTTTAATCTTTATTTATTTTTGAGAGAAAGAAAGAGACACACCCACAGAATCTGAAGCAGGCTCTAGGCTCTGAGCTGTCAGCACAGAGCCTGATGTGGGGCTGGATCTCATGAACCGTGAGATCATGATCTGAGCTGAAGTTGGATGCTTAACTGACTGAGCCAGCCCCAAGCATTCGACTCTTGATCTAGGCTCAGATCATGATCTCATGGTTTGTGGGTATGAGCCCCACATCAGGCTCTGCACTGATGGTGTGGAGGCTGCCTGGGATTCTGTCTCTCCTCCTCTCTACCCCTCCCCTGCTTGTGCTCTCTCTCTCTCTCTCTCAAAATAAAAAAATAAACTTTAAAAAACGCATTTGTTTTCTATTATATTAAAAGAGTAGGCAGAAGCTTATTGTTCATTATCTCAAATAAGGCTAAAAAAGACTGTAATAGATATTGTCATTTCCACTCTGCAGAAAACATTAAAAAAAGAGTCTCCTTCCTATACCATAATTGAAACACCATTCTCCCCTATACACATTTTGGCAAACAAGTAAAAACAAATCAAAACAGAAAGAGTCATGCCTGTGAGACTTAACTATAATTTATGGGTTTGTCTATTGTACATGCCCATGGCCTAATGAAAAGCTCCATTTCCTGGACTCAATGTCAGTCAACACAAGCTTATGTGTGTGCATGTACTTACAGACAGCATTCCAGGTTCTCTAAAGCATGCATTCTCAACAGGAATACATTGCTCTAGATGGATTAAAAATTGGCTCTTGGTGGGAGGAAGGAGAATGTGAAAAACATCTTAGATATTACAATGATCTGTGGTCCTCCAAAGAGCCACACATACGTAAAGAGATATATAAACAGATATATATATATATATACCATATATGTAGTACTAAACTTCAAGGGTGGGGGCAATTAGGAGAAAATGTCTAAAGGTGGCTCTTTAGGGGATTATAGTAAAAAATAGGTTGAGAAACACTGCTCTAAAAACAAAGATTCCCTATAAGTGTGCAAAATAAAAGGCATAGGTTATGGGTAGGCTGAGTAATGATCTTCTCAGGTCTTTGTGGATGCCAGTCAGGGCCTGCAGAAGAGGCAGGAATAACGGTCAGAAGCCTGAGGGCCTTTGTCCTGGTCTGGAGCATTCTCCATTTATTCCAGTGTGCTTCCAAATATCATATGTGGTGAGTGCTATTATGTGAAAAAGTCTGGAAGCACCGAGTTTCTACTACATACATGTATCTTTTTTTAAGATTTTATTTATTTTTTTTTAACGTAATCTCTACACTCAATGTAGGGCTCAAATTTATAACCCCAAGATCAAGAGTCACAGCCAGGTGCCCCACAGATATGTACTACTTTTACAACAGAAACAATTAAAAAAACACTTTAAAAATATATATATATTGTTTCCAATATCATCTTAGGTCTAGCATAATAGGAGTCAAGAATTCAAAGTTCTATTTAGAACATGCCCTAAAAATGTTGACTGTCCCACTGGGGAAACTTTTAAAAGAATCCACTCTGTCTACTTAGTCAGTTGAGGAACAATGGTCATTTTTTGTATCATGCCATTTAACAGTAGCAACTAAACCAGAGGTGTCATTACTCAAGAAGTGACAAAAATCAGGAGTAGCGATGATGGCCATTTATAAGCCAAGAATGAGAGAGTAAAAAACACGTACAAGAGAGAGACGGGTGGCACAGAAAGAAGAGAACAGATGTACAGAGATGACATGAGGGAGACTGAGAGATCCATGAAAGCAAAGTCCCTAGGTTTTTAATGTCTCACTTCTAATGCCTGTAGTGCTCAACAATACTGATTTTATTTACTAAGCCAACTTAAGTAGATCTGTGTTCCTTGAGCCCTAACTAAAAGATAGTAAGCCCCAACATTTTTAAATATAATCTGGCAGGAATCTGGCTTAGGTGTAAAAAAATAAAAACCAAAAAAAACAAAAAAACTACAACACCAGCATGCCTATATTGAAACATTTCTTCTTGGAATGTTCCTTCTGTTTCTGTAAAGAAGACCAAAGCAGGGCAGCTGGGTGGCTCAGTCAGTTAAGCGTCCAACTTCCACTTAGGGCATGATCTCACAGTCCATGAGTTCGAGCCCCATGTCAGGCTCTGTGCTGACAGCTTGGAGCCTGGAGCCTGTTTGGGATTCTCTGTCTCCCTCTCTCTCTCTGCCCTCCCCGACTCATGCTCTGTCTCTCCCTGTCTCTCAAAAATAAATAAACATAAAAAAAAAAAAAAAGAAGACCAAAGTAATAATGAAATGACTTGCTTTATGAAATTATCTCAAATTAATTAAAAATATAAATATCTTAAAAAATAACTTTAGATTGTTCTGTAGAATTTTTCTAAAAATAATTAGGTGCAGGACTGGTTGCTTACGGGGGGAAAAAGCTTAAGAAAAAACTATAATGGTAACTCAGTACTTCCAACTTTTCCAATTGTACACAAAACACTGAAGCAAGCGCTTTTCTGATGAGACATAAAATAGCATGCCTGATGAAAAGAGTTCTGGAGATGGATGGTGGTAATAGTAATACAACATTATGAATACATTTAATACAACTGAAAATGTTACAGAATAGGTAAAGTTTGTATTATATGTAGTTTATAATAAAAATACAATAATATGGCACACCACTGCCTAACCTACCAGACTACTTTTATGTATCCTGCAAAACAATTTCAGCTACTAGGAGAAATTTGAGTGTCCATTCCCTTTCTCCAATCCCCAAAATACCTTGAATATCTTGTCCTAAAACTTCCACATAGTTCTGATCTTTTAAGACTTCCTGGTCATCTTCTTCCAAATCATATTCTGGCTTCTTTATTATCTTTTTTGTGTTGACCAAAAGCTGAGCTCGCTCCTTTTTTAATTTAGCTCCTATAAAGAACATCCAAAGAATTAGTACATGACAGGTATAAATTCTTTCTAAACATTACATTTAAATAAGTAAACTGTATTACTTATATTGTCATTATTTAAAATCTGGAAGAAAATTTAGTGTTTTCTCTTTGATGAAAGTATATACCACTCTTCACTACAGTTTATATAATTAAAAAAAAAAACCCTGAAAGTGTATTATTTTGGGGGGTCAAAATAACTACACATTTTAATTACAATGGGTAGTTATCATTTACCCCATCATTAAGCATTTCATATCAGATAAAGCTTTACTATTTTTAATTTTCGAAAGTTTGGAGTAAACTAAAAAGTAGTTTTTATTTAGTCTTACTAGATCAATTACTTTGTGCTGCATATTCAAAATAGGTTAAAATATTTAAAAAAGTGAAATAACCCATAACCATCATATAAGCATCTCTTCAATTGTATAATCACTCAGTACCTCCTTCTCTATCAAGAATGTGATTAAGAACATCGTCATCTCCCACAAACTGAACCTCCAGCATCTTGTCTTCCTTTAATTCCACTTTACTCATCACTGCCAACCTAAACAAAAGCAATAAAGCATTCAAAAGTGATGAAAAATTTATATCAACAGCCAAATAAATTAAACATTCACATAATAAATACCTGTACTTGTATAAAACATTTAAAGAAATATTAAGTATGAAAATATACTATGAATTATTGTATCAATATTGGTTTTTTGATAATAGGTAACTCAGTTCTTTATCTGAAAAATGGAAAAGACAGAAAGAGGGAGGCATCTGAGCATTGGAAAAAAACAAATTCAATTCAACTAAAGTATAATAATAGGGAAACAATTCTTCCTGTAAAGATAGCTCTAAAGAATGATAACATTACCAGAAAGGAGGTGGTTAACACGTGATAGTTTAGAACAGGGACAGCCAGGCAAAGAATAATGGTCTGGTAGATTTTAGTATCTGTTCATTGGAAATAGTCCATTAGTGAAAGTCTACGTACTTCACTGGTATTCCAAACCTGGATCAAATAATCCTCAAGCACCTCCCTTTACTATTGTTGCATGCTTACCAACCAACTTTACAATTATGAATATGGCTTTCTGGGTATCCTGGCAACTAAACAATAAACATGCATCTTTCTAATACTTTATATTCAGTTCTTCACTGAAAAAACTTCAGAGTCTGGCAAGCAAAACCTTGATCAACTCTGCCTACTCTGAAAAAATTTAGTTTCAGAATTTATAATACTAATGGCCTGAAACTAATTGTGATTTTAATGAGCTACTAGTTAACTGGTTTACCCCCGAAAAAAAAGTGAGTTTTTCTTCTCTCCTCCCTGTCCTCTAAATCCTATTTTTGTCTTTTCTCCTAATTAGAAGAGAACTATGTCACTCATGAGTCAGTTATTTGCATGCAGAT
The DNA here is from genome assembly GCF_008692635.1 of Crocuta crocuta. NCBI lineage: Eukaryota > Metazoa > Chordata > Mammalia > Carnivora > Hyaenidae > Crocuta > Crocuta crocuta. The sequence goes on from NW_027533263.1 coordinate 1,116,720, forward strand.
AACTTACTAAATGTTGCCGAGTATTCTTTTGCAAACCTAAATGATTTGTCTCTATTTTCATTTACCTTTAAAGGTATTACACATTCTGCAGCTGGAAAATTCAGGTAGAGTCCCCTGCAGTTGGAAAAAAAAGAACTTGGTTAAGGTCAGCTAATAGGAAATAAAAGCAACAAACAAGTTCATGAGTTTTGGCAAACAAGATGAATAGATAAATGTGGTTCTTACAAAGTCAAAAGTTATTATGAAGGCATAGTAAAGGGCAAAATGGCCATCAGTATTTTGGCCAGGAAGTACTAGACAAGAAGATCTGGACCGTGGGGGCAGGTAACTGGAGAGGCCAAAATTTGAGCAATTACTATATGCTGGACACAGTTTTGAATATTCTATACATATTCTCATTTACCCTCACTAACTCCATTAGGTTTCTGTTTTGTGTATAAAGATAACACTTCATCCATAATTTATATGATCATTGCCAGCAAATCATATCCTTTTGGCCATTTTTCTAGTCATGATACTGCTTTCTATTATGGGGAATTTAGATGTATTAGAGAAGAAGTTAAATGCATCTACATGACATTTTAAAATTTTTTTTAAGGTTTATTCTTTTTCAGAGACAGAGAGAGACAAAGCATGAGTGGGGGAGGGGCAGAAAGAAGAGAGAGAATCTGAAGCTGACTCCAGGCTCTGAGCTGTCAGCAGAGAGCCCAACGCAAGGCTCAAACTCACAGACCACAAGATCACGACCTGAGACAAATTTGGATACTTAACTGACTGAGCCACCCCCATCTACATGACATTTGTATATAATAAAGAAACTTATAATTGCTTTATAGTTATAAAATAAAGTGTTTCTGAAGGGCTGTTTGTCAGGCACTCTATTAGGTACTTTCATGTATAGTAGACCATTAAACTCTCAGATTCTTTGAGGTAGTTAATATATAATTCCTTTAATTACAGATGAGTAAACTAAGGTTAACTATTAAATTACTCATTCAAATTCATGCAGTTAGAAAGTGTGTTAGGGCTAAACCCCAAATCTGACTGATTCCAAAGTCCCTGATCATTCTACTACACACTTTTCCTGCCATTAGATACAAATATGTTATCCTAAATGCTTGTTCTGACCTCTGGAAACTATTCATTGTGCATCTAATTATTTTTCCCATCTGGCAGTTCAAACATCCAAAGATTTCTACAGTTCCTCCAGGTTTCCAGTTCATTAAGTTAAACATCCCTAGTTCTATCAAGCATACATTTAAAAAAAATATCTTTTTTAATGTTTGTTTATTTTTGAGAGAGAGAGAGAGAGAAAGTACAAATCGGGGAGGGGCAGAGAGAAGGGAGACAGAACCTGAAGAAGGCTCCAGGTTCTGAACTATCAGCAAAGAGCCCGATGTGGGGCTTGAATTCACGACCTGCAAGATCATGACTGGAGCCAAAGTCGGACATTTAACCGACTGAGCCATCCAGGTGCCCCAAGCATACATTTTCTTAGTCTCTTTCATGTTTATTTATTTTTGAGAGAGAGTGAGGATGTACCCATAAGCTGGGAGAGGGGCAGAGAGACAGAGGATCCCTAGCAGGTTCTGATCTGTCAGTGCAGAACTTGACACAGAGCTTGAACTCATGAACCACGAGAACCATGAGACCATGACCTGACATGAAGTCAGACGCTTAACCGACTGAGCCACCCAGATGCCCCTCTCAAGCATACTTGTACAAGCATTGCCAGATTCAGTCTAATGTATATTGTTTTAAAATATAAATGGCTATGTTCTACAAAGGATTTGAAGTATTGACAATAAACAAATGCAATAAAACGACAAACTGTAATAGTAATAGAAGTCTGGACCCAGGAAAATATAAAGAAAGCAGAAAATACATCATACAAAGAATTGTGGCTCTGAGCTAACTGGCAACCAAAGTGAAAAAGGAATAAAGGTTAGCTACATAATTCTCATTCACAGAAGTTTAGTGGTTCCTTCGGGGAAAGATTTTTAAGGAAAATTTAAAAACAAAAACTTTAGACAACTGAATATTGTCTTTTACGTAAGAATTGCCTGGTTAGAGGCATCCTAATTAATCGTGTTTGTGGCTGAAACCATTTATATGTAATTTCCTTTCCTATATTTTAAGCCATCTTATTACACAGTATAGAACCACCAAACTGAAGAAACTTCTATAAAGACTTTGAAAGAAATCTTTCCTTCCTTCTCCAACGATTTCTGAAAACAACAAAAACCCCATTTACTCTTCAAGGCACTGTCTTTGGGTGCTGAATTTTAAATGGGCTCCTTTCAAGGAGTTAACCAGGCAGGTAATACAGCAGCACCAAGAGTATTAATAGCAACACACTCCCTTTGAGAGCAAATAAAGGATTTTCTACAANCAAAAAAAACCCCACTACTTAACAACCACACAATAAAATGCAAAATTTTTAGTGACCATTTACTCTTCAAGGCACTGTCTTTGGGTGCTGAATTTTAAATGGGCTCCTTTCAAGGAGTTAACCAGGCAGGTAATACAGCAGCACCAAGAGTATTAATAGCAACACACTCCCTTTGAGAGCAAATAAAGGATTTTCTACAATTTTTTAAAACATAATCCTTAAGAAAAAAAAAAAGGTGGTATAGACTAGCATCAATTTTAATATCATAGAAGCCTAAAATCTGATCTTAACTCCACACTCATAACTGTGATCAAAACTGTGACTAAATGACCTCATGTGCTTGGCATATGAAAATACTAATTAAAGGTTCCTTATCACTGTTTTCTTTAAACTTCAACTTAACCATGTCGATCTCTTGCACCTCTCTACATCTCTAATGGAAAAGGTGCTCAGTAAATGAGGAATGAGTATTTACTGAACGTGCAGTGCCAACGAAATAAGGTGTAGTAGAGCCATGCTATTTTCTTCAGATTGCAATTTAACTAGGGTAGGCATGATGGTTTTGTTGGGATTTCAGTTATAAGACGAAAACTAATGCATCAATATCCTTTTAATGTAAAAAGCTCTACCAGAAGAGCCTGGTTCACCTACATTTTTACAACCAAGCACGGTCCCGGCGTGACTGACCAGTTAGCAGGATTCATTTGGGGCATCCAGGCTGGGATGCTCTCAAAGGTTCTCACTCCTGTGGTAGTTCTGGGACGAAATCTCTTCGTCCTCAGCCCTCCTGGTGCCTGCTCCTCTCTGGTCACTTTACACTTTGGTTACAGATTTTCACAGTTCTCTCTTCACGAGCACAAGGCTCTTTAAGCCGAGAAACAGATACGTTGGTACTGCGCCTCTTGCACAGGAGGCCTATCACTGCTGGAGACACCGATCAACGGTACTTCCAGAAAGAACCTGTGACCTCAAGTATTTATGGACTTTGCCCCGGGCCTCAAGCCACTTACCAGTTGGCCGCGCCGGGGGTTCTCGGGGACTTCGGGCTGCGTGAAGGGGGCAACGACGCAGCCCGGAGCTTCAAGGAGGAACCCTCTTCGAGACGAGCACCCCAGCTCGGCCGCGGAGCTGGGCGCCACCGGACTCACCTCACAAACCCCGAGGTAAGCGGGAGAGGGAAGCGGGCTGCCCCGTGGTCCCACCACGCACCGTTAGGTCTCCGCCAGGCGCCGCTCGGGCCGCCCAGCGCCTGCCGGACGGTACCCCGCTGACCGGGCGCTCCAGGGGAGGTGACTTCCGCCCCAGCACAAAAAGGCCAGATTCCTGTTAAGTACTGGCGCAGCAGGGTCGCAGGGTCGCAGGGTCGCAGAGTCGCAGAGACGAGTAGGGAAGCCGGGAGGCCGGCTGGGGGCTGAGGGTCCTGCCTGGGCACACCGAATCTCCCGCCCCGCGCAGGGGGCGGAGTCCAGGAAGGCCAATAGAAAGCGAATTCAGCCGAGAGCGACGTCCCAGCCTGCCAGTCGGTTTCGGCCTGCAGGCCCCGCCTATCAAGAAACCTAAGGAAAACGAATCCCTAAACTCCGGATTCTGGGCCTTTCCTATTCTCTTTCCGTTTCCGGGGAAAGGAGAAGGAAGTGTTGCTTACACCTGGGGAAATTTGTAGAGGTGTAGCAGATTGAGCTTTCTTTCTTGAGGCAATTTTAAAAGTCTTAATTGGTTTCTCTAGACACCTAAGCAAAAAGATAATGGGAATGAGGTTACGTTTTTGTTGTTTTTAAACATTTTTTTTTCTTTTGGCGATGAAAAGAAGAATTCCGTATATTTTAAGGTTTTGGGGTAGGGAAGAAGGGACACAGCATTCTCTGTAAACAAGAGAACTAGGGTCCAGGCACTGAATATGGAGATGATCCGGATCAGATTGCTAACGAGATGGAGAGAATGGGAAAGTGAAACGAGTACAGGGGCGCCTGGGTGGCTCAGTCGGTTAAATGTTCGACTTTGGCTCAGGTCATGATCTACAGTTCCTGGGTTCGAGCCCCGCGTCAGGCTCTGTGCTGACGGCTAGCCTGGAGCCTGTCTTCAGATTCTGTGTCTCCCTCTCTCTCTGACCCTCCCCTACTCATGCTGTCTCTCTCTCTCTCTCTATCTCAAAAATAAATGAAACATTTTAAAAAATGAAACGAGTATATACAAAGAGATAAGTGAAGAAAAGGATTGGACCTACTAGGTAACAGAATACTGTTTCATTTAGATGCATTTATTCAAAACAAAAACACTACAGAATACCCTGCATGCCAGACAACGATAAACTATGGAGACAAACATGATCTCTGCTGTCGCAGTAAATACTATAGGAGAAGATAATGAAGGAACAATAATGAGAAAAATGCTACCATATGAGAAGTTAAATGTTTATTGGATCACGTGGCAGAAATACCTAAAGGACAGAAGTCAGGAACAATTTCCTTGGAGGAAGAGATGTTTAAACTGAGTAGTTTTAGGCCAGAGGAGGGGTAAAGTTTTCCAGCTAGAAAGCTCAAGTCAGTATAGCAGGTGTGTAAAGAGCCAAGAGGCAAACACCAAAGTCGGGTCTGTTGTTTTGAGGGCTAGTTTGGGTCTTGGTACACTAGTCAGAGTTGTACTGAAAGATCACTCTAGATAAGGAGTAAGAGTGGGAGCAGAAGGAAGGGATGGAATCCCACCTTTTGGAAGCTGTTTAGGAAATCCATTTGAGAAAGAGAAATGATGGTAGCCTGGATACTTCAATATTCCATTTTGGTTGGTAAAATTTAAGAAAATAAAGGATAAAGGTAATTTTCTCTGCACTGGAAATAAAGATGGAGCCTGGGGAAGGGTGAGTAGAGAGAAGAGTAAGGAGAACACAGTTAGCAGTTAACAATTAAGTGCTTGAAAAATTCCTAAAAATGTGATGATCTAAGAATATTAGATATTCAACTAATAATGTTCTTTTTGTTTCTATGATGTAAACTGTCTTCCATATCCTCTTCAAATCTACACTAAAGTCTATAGACTCAGGCCTTGGTTTGAGTGGTGGGTTTTGATTATGGTTTTTAGCATATATTTGTGGAAAAGAGGGAAGGAGCTGAGTGACCTTCATTTCTCTCAAGTCTTTTTTATCTGGATAGTTCTTTTTTTTTTTTTTTTTTTGGATAGTTCAGTTTATTCAGTTAACTTTGAGCACCTACCTATACCAGGGACATAGTGCCCAGGTATGTCCCTTACCATTAAGGAACTTAGATTCTTGTTGGGTAGAAAGAATCAGGTAATTTTAATGCAATAAGGTGTAAGTACAAGCAAAGAATTTGCTGAGAACTACCAGGACAATTACCAGTTAGCTTAGCTTAGGTAAACAGAAGAAAGGCAGCAGAGGAAAGGCCTATCCAACTACAGATGATAGAGAATTGGGGTGGAAAAGGGATTTCAGGAAGAGTATGTAATTTAAATATGAGTGTGATAGGGGCGTCTGGGTAGTGCAGTTGGTTAAGTGTCCAACTCTTGGTTTCAGCTCAGGCCATGATCTCACAGTTTATGAGTTCGAGCCCCACATGGGGTCTGCGCTGACAGTGCAAGGGCTGCTTCGGATTCTCTCTCCCTCTCTCTCTGTTCTTCCCCCACTCATGTTGTCTCTCTCTCAAAAAAATAAATTTTTTAAAATGGTTGTGTGGTAGTACAAAGCAGTTTGATGTCAAACCTTAAGTAAAAGTATGAATGATAGGAGATGGAGTGGGAGAAGTCTCAGGCTAAAGAACAGAATTTATCTTCTATGATGGAACCACTGAATAACCGTAACCAGGGGACTGACAGGTGTTTTACATTAATCACTAATGAAGGTAAATTTGAGAGGGGCAGGGATCTGGTTAGAAGGCTATAAAAGCAGTCTAGATATGAAGATGAAGACAGGAGTTTGAGCTGTAGAATACTGGAAAGGAAAGGATGAATTTGAAAAAAAAAAAAAAGCAGGCAAAGTCAGGAGAATTTGGAAACTGGATATAGAGGTGAGGGAGTTTCCAGTATAGAGATGAGTCCCAGTGTGCTGTGAAAGATTATGGGTAAGAGGGAAAGAGTTTAGCTTGAGGCATCTTGACTGTGAAACCCCTTTGAAAGACAGATATCCAACTATCCTGCAAACAGTGGAAATAAGACTTTGAAATTCATTCAAGAGATCTAGGGGTCATCATTGTATACATTAGAGCCAAAGGGAGAAAAAGAATTGCCTTAGGATGCTGAGTAAAACAAGAAATGAAGTGAGATACGTCATCTTTGGAAATAGGCAGCATGGAGATGAGAATAGTTGTAGATATATTTGTTCTTTGAAGTGGTGGGAAAGAATAGGAAATTAACTTAGCATTATAGCCTCCATTTGAAGAAGACTTAAGGCTCCTGAGAAAGTGGTACTTAAAGTGATGAAGCTTTGGAACATAAACTGAAGGGAATGAGAAAACGGGCAGGCCCAAGAAGTACAAGGACCTCAAAGTGTCAGGGGCTTAAGGCTGGGGCCAATGAAGTTGTATCAATACCTCGCATTCAATGGCCTGAGTAAGAGAATAGAAAAGGCAGAGTATAGCATTGATATGGATGAGTCTACACACAAACACACACAGTGGATTAATCTCTTAAATTGGCATTTACTGTTTTATATATTTCTCTAGGGAAAAAAATCCCAAGTCAGAGGTTCTGGGTCAAAGAAGGAAAGCTTAGCTATGAATGCCAAAGATTGTTACAGGATTAAAGACAGCTTTCAATGTTGATTGCACATGAGAATTACCTGGGAAGCTGTAAAAATTACTAATGCTAGATCCCAATCCCAGAGTCTGAGTCTGGCCTGGTAACCAAAATTTAAGAAAAAATTTCCTGGATGATTTTAATGTGCAGCTGGGGTTGAGAGCCATTGAGCTAGGGAGCATGAAAATTTTTGTCCTATGTAAAGTGACATAGATGCTATGCATTAAACACATACTTGCTAAGGGATAATGGGTCTAGAATGTCAGTGGTATGCCTCAGCACATAATTTCTACCCCATTTTTAATTTTTTTTAACGTTTGAGAGAGAGACATAGAGCATAAACGGGGTGGGGCAAAGAGAGAGGGAAACACAGAGTCCAAAGTAGGATCCAGGCTCTGAAGTGTCAGTACAAAGCCTGATGCAGGGCTCAAACCCACAAACCATGAGATCATGACCTCAGCCAAAGTTGGACGCNAAAATGTTTTTTTAAATTTATTTTTTAGACAGAGAGACAGAGTATGAGTGAGGGAGGGGCAGAGAAAGATGGAGACACAGAATCTGAGGTAGGCTCCAGGCTCTGTGGTATCAGCACAGAGCCCGATGTGGGGCTCAAACCCACTAACTGTGAGATCATGACCTGAGCCGAAGTGCTTAACTTACTCAGCCACCCAGGTGCCCCAAAAGTCATTACTTCTATCTCAACATCTAGGAATAAAAGAGAATACAGTAGTGAGATCCTAGTTTATCTCCAAGATTTCCTTTTTTTTTAATTAAAAAAATTTTTAAATGTTGGGTATTTAAAATTTTTTTTTAATATTTTATTTATTTCTGAGAGAGATATATAGAGAGAGAGACAGTGTGAGCAGGGGAGAGTCAGAGAGAGAGGGAGACACAGAATGTGAAACAGGTGCCAGGCTGAGCTAGCTGTCAGCACAGAGCCTGATGCGGGGCTCGAATCCATGAACTGCGAGATCATGACCTGAGCCGAAGTCAGACACTTAGCCAACTGAGCTACCCAGGTGCCCCAAATGTTTGTTTAGTTTTGAGAGAGAGAGAGAGAGAGATTGAGAACGAGGAGGGAAGGGGCAGAGAGAGAGGGAGACACAGAATCCAAAGCAGGCTCCAGGCTCTGGGCTGGCAGCACAGAGCCTGATGTGGGGCTTGAACCCACAAACCATGAGATCGTGACCTGGGTCGAAGTTGAACACTCAACTGACTGGGCCACCCAGGCGCCCCTATCTTCAGGATATTCTTACACCAGGGATGATAAAGCCCTCATAAAGCACAAATTAGTAATGAAAGATTTGGCAGATCAATCTTTAAAAAAATATATACATAGTAATTCAGACTCTGGGAAAGGAGTTTTAGAATATAGAGTTTTATAGTGTACATAAAGCCATTATTTATAACAGTTGTTTATAAGTATCTATAGAATTTCTTATAACTTTGATTCTTTTCTTTGAGAAAATGGGGATATTTCCTGCTGAATATTGATTGGAGAGAATAAAAATATTTTTGAATTGTTTTCAAATTATACAATGATTCAGAACTTAAGTTTGTATTGGTCAGCATAACCTGGCCAGAAAAAATGTTTCATTCCTAATGTGTATTAAACATTGTTCCCTAAGTGCCAAAAGTGATTGGTCATTCAAGTGAATTTTAGGAGCAGTCACTCTCACCCCTTTCTGATATAACATCTTGAGGAAAACCAGAGTTGTTATTATGGATTATATCGATCCTATTTGCATGAGGACCCAGGGGCCAGATTTAGACCTTTAGAAATTCTAAACACAAAAATTTATTTGTACCCTCTCTCATAGTGTTTAAAACATTAAATCATAAAATAATTGTAAGTCAGTCCAAAAAAGTTTTAATTTCTTCCCCAGCTCCCTGGCACTTTTTTTTTTTTTTTTTTTTTTTTTTTTGCAGGGGAGGGATGAGGGTAAGAACTGATAAAATATTTTTAAGTTTTTTGAGAGCTTCCTCTGCTTCATTATACTCTAAATCAGCTTTCCTCAACTCAGGTTCCTCATACAAACCACAGAAAGACTATTTTCTCCTCTCTAGAATGGAACATAATTATGGATAGTACATAATTGGAACCATACATAGGAGAGAATTTATAACTATGTATGCCTAGGGTATTAGGGCTTGATTCTTTCCTGGATTTAGTCTATTAGTAATCTAGCTCTACTGAGATCCAATCTCCCCTTCCCCTGTAGGGGCCTTGACTTTGTGGGGATAGGACAAGTATACCAATAGTTAAGAATAATCAATACTATATGAAGCAGCATCTTATGTTAAGTGCATAAGACCATGAGCCTGAGTGTCTAGTTCAATTCTGGCTATACCACTTACTAGCTCTGTGACCTTAGATAGATGAACCTTCCTTTTCTTATAAAAGGAGAATCATACTACTTAGCAGACACTATTGAATTACTGCATTTTCTTTAACGTCATTAGAATGGTGCCTGGGATGTCCTAGAGCCCAATGAATGTTATTGTTTAATTCACGTGGGAAGAACCTCTGGAATGTTAAGTTACTGTGATGTGGACCACAGTTGTATATGTGTTAGCAGGACAGTTATCTCTGCTATCTTATTAATATTCATTATTTTATTACAGTACTTCAAAGTGTTTTTTTCCCTTTGTATTTTCTATTTTCTAAAGTTTTCAAAATGAGTAAATATGACATTTTGAAAAAATTCAAACTGTCAAACTGGTGAATCTCACCTACACTAACTATTGCAGAACCAGAATCAAGGCAAAAACAAACCAGACTTTGTGGGTTGCCTTAACCCATTCTCTCTGGAATTGCTAATCTATATCAGCAAATTTAATTAAAACATAATAAACAAGATATTTTTAAAAAGTGTTTTATATTGCTTGGATCTGACGTAAAAGAATAAAGCCTTGTTCCATAAGAAAGGAACAATAGCTATGCGGAAGGGGGGATGGGGTTGGAAAGGCCAGAGACTTTTCTAGAAAATGCACATAAAAAAAAGAAAAAAGAGCCTGGAGCTCAGCCCTTCATTCAACCCATGTTCCAAGAGAAGGCTAAAGTATATCTTTAGAAAACACAATGTGGGAAACATCAAAAAGTTTAATGACTAGAAACCTACGTACTGGTAAGTGTACAGGGAAGCAGGCACTTTCATACGTTGCTGAAGAGAGTATAAATGACTGCAGTAATATTGGATCTTCTTTATAAGGACCTTAGAGAAAATTTTCTAACATCTCAGTTCTAGAAACAGTTGTGCTTCACCTGAGAAACTAATTTGTTTTATCTTAAGGATCTCTAAAATTCATACAATTAATCTCTCTTTACATTTGGTTGCTTTAAAGTTCAGAGACAGATAAATTTGTATCTCAACAGTAACATACAGAAATGTACTGCATGTATTTTATGTCTTTATGTTATTTCTTATTTTATGGTGCTGTATGTAATTTTATGTACTGCCTTAATTAGTTTTATAAATTTCCTTAATAGGGTGTCATATAAACAAAAAGTTCAGACATACATAAATAAAATGGCATGCTTTGAAAAAATACAATGAAGGACAATTTTAAGGTGTAAAATTTAGGTAAGATATAAAATTAACTCAGGGGAATCCAGTCAAAAGCCAAATAAAGCTGTATTTTTATACTGTACAAAAGAAAATTTACAGTCTTAATGTAACTAGATACATCTAGGGGAAAATTACACATCTTTCAAGAAACACAATATTTAACATCTTAGATATGTTTCTGCATTGCAGACTGATAATGAAGTTTATACATCTTTATTTACAATAACTTAAAATATTTTTTCATCTCTGGCAGATATTTACAAGGTCAACAGTGACTATGTTTCACATTTCAACAATCAACAGCATTAACCAATTCAGTAAGACAGTTAAGATAATGGCTTACATGCACCAATAAATGATTTTAAATGTGCGTTTTTTTCTTCAGCTCTGAAAAAATTAAAGTTTTCACTAGTCCTAGCTTGAAAGGACATCAGTCAATAGAAATCATATCTTCTTCATGCCTATCCTATTTAAATTTTCACCGGCACGAGTCTCTGAATACTTGGGAAATTTATACCAAGCTGTAGGTTGATACTGGGTTTAAAAAAAAAAAAAAAAAAAAAAAAAAGCTGATCTTTACATTCCACATCATTTTATGAAGCAAATGTGGGATATCTCCTGTTTACTTGTCCATTGTGACAGAGGCCAGACTATATAATACTATAATAAAAATCCTTCAGAAATTGTAGCTCAGGATAGAGAATTATTATGAGAAAAAACAGTGGGAAAATAATTTTTGCACCATAAAAATGGTTTCTCTTAACCAGCTAAAATGAATGTAAAGTCAGCATAATTTTTAGAATGAGAATCAAAAAGATTCACTGTATAGTAGTTGAACTTATTACAAATATTTTATTTATCCATTTTTTCATAGACTTTAATAATCTATACACCCAACATGGGGCTCGAACTTACAACCTCGAGATCGAGTCACATGCTTGACTGGGCCAACCAGGTGCCCCACAAATATTTTAAAACAACTAATGGAGCCCTGAACTTATCTCCCAATTCAATGTAGATGACAAAACTTAAAAAATTTCAAAACCTACATTAGGAATTATCAGAAAGCCAATCTTCTGTTTCCAAGATAGCTGATCAATACATTACTTTTTAACTACCACCTGATAATGAAAAAATATATAGATTCTGTTTGCAATATTAGCTAATATATAATTACATTTTGTGTTTCCCCCCCAAAAAATCATTGTTTAAGTAAATCCATTAGTTCTTATTGGTCTTTTCATTTAAAAAATGAATATTTCAGTGCTTCTTAATGATATTTTCTGCAAAGAAAAAAACCCACCTAGAGTGACCATGTACATAAATTATGTAAAAACACACCATTTTGGCCAGTATCATACTTACGGGAAATAATTGCCCTTACTCATTGTAAAAGGTGCATTTCCATAACTCCCCCCTCAATTTTATTTTTAAAAAGCCACCGTATCATACAACATACCAATTTTAGGAATTTCAATACTGATGAGCAGAATCCTTGAGTTAAGAAGACATGAAAATGTGCCATAATGAATAATATTTGGACTTCTTAACTGGTACTTTTGCTGGAAGTGTAAAATGTTGACATAACAAAACCTGAAATGGAATCTTGTAGATACTATATACCTATGTTGCAGATAAAAGAATTGTTTAGTATTTATTTCCCCCAGGGCTAAGAGAAATCCTTTAATGTTAAAGGGGCCTCATTCCTTAAGTTAGGTACTTAAAAATATATTTGGTTGATACATTTTCTTTGGTAAATTTTGTAATCAACAAAGTTGTAAAGAATCTCCTCTGATATAATTAACACTGAGCTGTTGACACTTAAATACAGCAAATTTGTTGTATCAGTATTAGTTTGATATCAATTCTGCAGTTGGGGGTGGATTGTCCAATTAAGTTCATTTCTCTTTAAAAATAAAAGAATTTCCTTATTGATCCTACTTCCAGATACACAAAGACTCATATATACTGTAAGCTATATTTAATTATTTTTTTTGGTAAAGTCTATAATAAGCCTAATGCATAATATCAGACATCTGAATGTGCCTTAATTTGTAAACATTTTCTCAAAATCCAAAGTAAAACATAGAGCCTACATTTCTGTACTGTGCTGCCAGTTATTTCACATCATTCCCAGCTTTCTGCTAACTTCTATTCTGAACTGTTTGCTCTTGTGTATATTTCTCATGTGACTAATAGTTAAGAGTACAAAAATACTGAAGCAATTGAAGTTACCAAAAGTTTGTGGTTGTGTGGTCAGGTTTAGAAGGAATGTGTCTATGGCTGTAGGGGAAGGTTGGGTGATGAAAACTCCTCTAATTCTAATGGCAGGATCGCCATAAAAATTTCTGGCACTGCCAAAAGCCTAATATAGTTAAGGGCACACTGGTTGACTTTATGAATATTATTTCCTATATATATTCAGTGCCAATATGATATACCCATTAGGTACATAATGCAGATAATACTAATATTTTGCCTTATATTATCAATATGACCACCCTGGAAATGGAAAATTGTACCAATCTGGTGACTCATGATTTTATTAGCACTGTTTACAATTTCACACTGCATTCCATCTTATAATCTGGCAAATATTCTAATTTTTGAGAATTTAACTTATCAATAATTTCTAGTTGGTTTTCAAATAACTTGTTTCTAGAAAGCACTTTAAAAAAATTAAAGTATTACAAGTAAGTGTCTCAACCAACTTAGTGGTTTGAAACATGACAATAATCATTCAACTTGAAAGATAAAAAGTCTTATATTCAGACTGTTTAACATAGTATAGTATAGAAAAGTTACTCTAAAATTCTTACAGATTTTCTGACCACTGGCATGACCTATTAAACATTTTTAACCTGAAAAACAAATACATAACTGAAATACTGAAAACAAATAAACAACTTACTTTCTAATCCAAAATCATAAATGGAGAGCTCCTCCTTGCCAGTGTTTATATAAATGTATACTACCCCCTAAAGACAGATACTAATTTTTAAATTTATAAATGAACATGCAGAGAATTAAATGAGACAATTGATTCTTGATAACTAAAGTATTCAAAAATGGACCCATACAAACCGCACAAAGTGAGGTGGCAGAAACATCTCACTTCATTAAAATATTCACAAAAATAGTGCAAACAAAAAAATCTGAAAGAAGTTATTCTCAGTATTCCAGTGTCTAATAAATAATTTAAAGCTACTATGTGGAATTTGAGAACATACATTGGAAATATTGAGCTTATATAGCTGAGACTACCGCGTTTAAGACACTTTATATGGTATATACACTTTAAATGACATTAACGGTCACCATTCCATTATGGAATCATAAGCTTCACACTATAAACCTTTTTCAATCACATAAGGAAATATTGCTTGTAGCTATCCTAAAGCACATGTAAGGTTCTATTTTTTTGACATTAGAAATTAATGGAATCAAATTTATTTAGTCTTTTCTTTGCAATACTCCATTGTGCAATACAATTAGTTTGCCACCTAGGTGACTGTGAGAGCTGGCTGGCTGATTCAAATATTATTTTAAAATAGCTAGAAACACTGATCAAACTCATTTCTTTGGGTTTATTTTTGCATTTAAATAAATCCCCAGAAATATAATCAACTATAAAATGGCAGCATATAACTGTTATGGGGCAGAAATAGTAAGGCATAAATTAGGATTTTAAAAAATGTATCTATCCTTACATCTGTGGTATAGATAACCTACATTTCCAACACTTCCCCATCTAGGCTTATCACTCTACATATTTTCTGGATTTAATACTTTTCTTAATGTGCTGTATTCACCAACTACTAGACCAGAACTATAAAGAAACTGCAGAAATGGAGAGTGTTACATAACATACCACATTTACCGTAGGAGTATAGGGAGGCAGTGGGGTGTTAATATGCATTTGATGGGAGATAAGAGATATATTCTGGCTCTGCTTCTTAGTTATGTGAACTTAATCATGTTACAACCTTTTTGACTCTCAGTTTTCTAAGGATGATATTTGGGGAGGGAGCACTGGGCTACTAGCAAGATTATTTCTAGGGTCTCATCTAGCACAAAAATTCTGACTGTAATAAACAGGTACAGAAGAGAAATCGGGAGCATAAAAGTGGTGGTAGGGGTTAGTACTTCAAACTATAACCATTTACCCCCCTCCAGCTTCTCAAAATATTTTTATACTTAAGAGTTTAACTTCTAAGTTAGCTTTTTACACTTTACATTTTAGTTTAATTTCTACTAACACAATCTAAAATAAATGTCATAGAGGAGAGTTCCCAAAACTTTCAGGTATTTCTTTATATTTCTTAATCTAATCTGGCATAAATGGCATCAATCAGACTGTTTTATTATAGAAAACAAGTATTTTCTCTGTAATGAGTCTTTCCATAGAGAGTAGGACTTTTTCTTATGAAAGGTAAGAAGTATAAAAGAATAAAGTATGCACATTGCTGGTATATATTTGTAACAGCTATTGTATATCTGAAAACTGTTTTGAATTCAATACCAATAAATAATGCAAATGAATATAAAAATCTCTTAGAAAATTTGACTTATGGTTTATTAAACTAACTCATTCCATTTTAATTATATCTTGCACAGGGAATCTGTTCTAAGACCCTGAATGCACAGTTGGAATTAAATGAAATGTTTCTTCATTAAAGCCAAATCACATAACTTAAAAGAATGGAAAAAATGTTACAGGGTCATAAAACATTAATGGGTATGTACATACATGATACTGATAAATGAAATCCTCAAAGTTGAAAGTTTTTCAAAACCAATTTTTCAGGTAGAAGAGTTTTAACAAAATAAAAGCGAGATTTATATGTATTAGAGCTTTTGCTGTAATTTGGTATTAGTGTGTGTGTGTGTGTGTGTGTGCGCGCGCTTTAACAAACCATGCTAGATTTAGATGCCAATAAATGTACAACTTGTTGAATTCAAAACAACCGTCAGCCTCCACCAGTGATGGCCAACATCTTACCCTTTGGTAAGAACAATGCTTTTTCCTTTCATACCTGAAACTTTGCTTTCCTCAGTATGCTACAGATCTTTACACCTCATTTATTTTGGCTGCTTTCAAACTCACTTTTCTGACATCCCTTAGTTAAGTTAAAAGAAGGGACATCTAAAATATGTCTTTGTCACACACAGACAGACACACACACAACCAGAGTACATTTCTATTTACCAACTTTTAACTTTATCCCAGACTTTGGCAATGTTGTAATAGTAGTACTGGTTGTACTAGTTCAGGTTCTAAGTTTCCATTTTCATATGAGCTGAAAAATGTTACAGACCACCAATTCAAACAAGCATCTCATCATTCTTATAAAGATTCTAACAAAGTCCCCTAGAAAACAAAACAAACCCTCTTAAAATAAAGTAAGAGGAGAGGGGAGATTTTCAGATGTGGAAAAAAATGAGGCATTTTTTTCTGGTTATTTTATCAAAATCTATTATAATTTTAATTGGTAGAGATAAAATTTTAAACTTTGTTAATTAGGAGAATACTTGCTTTCTATAAATTCAGTATATTTCTCTTTCACAGTAAAATTAAAATGTCTAAATGTACAAAGCACTAATAGCTCTGATGTGTTTTGTGGAAGATAATGTATACCAGTTCAAGTCACAATACACTGATTTTTTTCAATAACCAATATATTCTCTTCTTTTTCAATCAAGCATTAGAGCCTGAGATCCAAAAGAATTTATACTGAAATCTTACCCAACCGAATCAGAACTAAAAAAAATTTTTTTTCACTAATAATGCTTTTTGTAGCCTCTTAGTACAATTACCAAATGCTACTTACATACATTCAACATCCAACTTACTGGCATGATTTCAAAGTTTTATAAAAATGAGAAAGTTTTGCAGATATATGATCAGAAGGTACACAAATTGCATTACACTAAACACAAAGGCAGTGTGGTCCTTGTCGGAGAAATCAAGTCAGTACCCCTTGGTAGAAATGTTCTCTATAAAAATGTGTCACGTTGAAGCATCAGTGTTTTCAGCCAATTATCTGTCCCTGATGTATTTCCTTGGAGTATATGATCTATCAGGACTTCAGGTTTCTTAGTCCAAAATATCTGACTGAATTTAGGTACATCTAGAAAGCAGCTGAAAGGGCTTCTCCAATAGTCTGACATCACAGAAAGCAGGTTGAGAAATCCCTCTCTTTACCTGAAGACGTACTTGTTCTACTTCAGTCATCATCAGCTCACAAAGGAAAAGAAAAAAGCCTATCAAAACTTCCCCTCACACACGTAGTCCCACACAAGCTAAACAAAAACGGCCCCTCCCCCTCCCCCAACAAACCCCAGCACCAAAGTGTCAATCATTCCTGGGAAATAGAACATGCCCCTTGGATTCTCTGATTTGTTAGTTGTTCAAACTTTAAGGACAGAAATGATCTATGTCCTTGTGGGGAGGAGGGAAGACATGTTAATAATGACTATAGAGCCATTGAGAAAGTGCATTATCAATTACACAAACAACTTTGAGCCCTGCCCTCCAAAGGAGGGGGCCATAACTTGATTTAAATGCCTCAGTAACTGAACATTTGTGTCCTCGAGATAAAGGAGATGGGGGGAAAAAGAGCCACCCACATTTTAATGAAAAAGTGCAGCAGTCTACCACCTTTCCCCATGCTTCTCAAGAAAATGATTGCACAGACTCAGAGAAGTCCAAAGTCATAGCAGAATCTCTGAGGCACTCCTGGTTAAAAGAGAAAAAAATATGATCCAGTAATCTCCACAGTTCTATAAATTATGAGAACAAACCCGTTTTGTTTTGTTTTTTTTTTTTTTTTAGACAAAAGCCAAAGAATCAATTCATAGGGATCATATACACCATTTCCTCTAACGTATTCTCAGTCTCACAGTGTTGAAATGGGACCGATCAGCCTACGATGAATTGCACATCACCCACAGAGAAAGGAAGGCATGGAAGATGCATACATTTTATACTGCTTCACAAACACATTTACAAGGAATAAGGTGAAGAGAAGATATAGGAGGGAGGAAAAAAGAAAACCTTATTGCTGTTTCCATACAAAATACAGTATGAAGATACCTAAACTAAATCAAATCTGATTACGATGACCAATTTTTTTTTCACAATGTGGGATGAAGTGTCTTCATGTACAATGAAATGTTCAGTTTAAAAGGTAAGCAAAAAGATGAGAGAGGGTGTCAGAACTACACCTGGGATATTAGCTGCATATTGAAACTTGGGGATCGAGACTGCTTGGTTAAGGGAGCTCCTGGGCTGAGGAGCTCTTTACCTTCTCCAGCTTGACCTAGCCGGTCTTCCTGTAGACTGATAGTTGAGTATCGATTAACATTGTTAGCTGCTAGATTAGTAACTCCCTCAGTGCCAACCCCAATGCTGGTACTTGCTTGACTGCCATTTACATAGTCAAATGATTTACTTGAGGAAGCACTGGCTGTCCGGATTAGACTTAAACTATTGGTTTTTGGCACCACCTGGCCAGCAGGCAGGCTCAGGTGTTTCTTCATCGGTGTCAGCTCGATTGAATCTACACTAAGATCAGTTGGTTGTTGTACATACTGCCTGCGAATGACTGAATCTCGAGGGCTCTCACTGGATTTGATGACAGAGGCTGTTTCTTTATCCTTAGCTGAACGCCCAGCTGCTACTTTCCTTAAGCTTCCCCTCTGAGAAGAGGAGGATGGTTTGGTCCCAATTGGCTGACTGCTGAGGGAAGCCCCTGATGAAAATCCTTCATCTGCATCATTTAGGTTTACCGACTCTTCTCCTCCATTTACACCCTCAGCACCTAAAAAACAAATCAGACAGGCTCAGCAATAGCTAAGTTAAAAAAGAAGGAACTGTGAATAAAAACTCAACTGACCTTATCTCTTGGGTAATGTTTGCTATAGGTTGGCAATGGCCCTGTTATCAACACTTACCCTACATAATTTAGGGCAAGAACCATTAGTCTGCACAGAATTCTAATATGCTATTCACTGCGTTTGTTCAGTTTTAATTAGTCCAGCTTTTGTAAGACTATCTAGTATCTCAATATTTAGGTATATAAAACAACTTTAGGTAAATGCATTTGTTACTAGCCTTGTCATTTGAGGTGACGATATCTATCTGGTTTAAAAAAATCAAAAGTTTTTCCTCATATCTTCCTATCTTCCTTAACCCACCATAAAACAGACTGTACAAGAGTCCCCTTTTTCTAATTTCAGTCACCCAGAATAATGCCAAATTCATTATTCCTACAAGCAAACCCTTTTTAAAACGAGCAGTAAGATTTTACATTTACTCAACAGCTAAGTGCTTCTATATGGCTTTAAAGCTTTTAACATGGAACTAGTAGATTTTCTAACTCTAAAAAACTGTACATTGTTTCCAGTAACTTCATAATTATGTTTTGTCTTATGGGGATATCTACTCGCTGATTTCCATATTTTCTTGACAAATTAATGTGAAGGAAATATTTGATTATCAGAAAGTAACTAGCAGGGATAACTAAGAAGGATTTTTACTTTCTATATTATGTACACCTGTAATAATTTAGATTTTTAATCTTGAGATGTATTATTGTTATAATCACAAGATATTATGTGTCCCATTACATTTTGTGCGGAAACTGCAGTTAACAAAAGAACCCTTACCTTGGGATTTTGTTAGAAGGGGAGAAGCATATCTAATATATTTAATTTGGGTTTTCCAGAAAGCCCAATTCTCTTACTGAAATTATGATCAACAATCTCTTAACGGATATCAGTTTGCTACATCATTACATATGTTTGCCAGACTGCAAGAAAGGTTTAATCTGAATCCACATACAGAAATAAATATTACAGTTAAGGTATTAGAAAAGAATCCGAAACAAATAATACTTTGAGATACAGGTTATCTAAGTAACATACACATAAAATATTTAAACACAATCTTTATTTAACATAGTACCTGGAAAAATAAAAATAGTTTCTTTGATATATTTTCTTATACGGATTAGTTATCTCCTTCCTTCAAAAGAAGAACAAATAGGCTATCCTTAAAGCAAAAGGCATGTTATTATATCCAGCAGTTTAATAATTAACCAACATGCAAAGCCATAAGAAAATGCAGCTGACACCACTTCTCTCAACCCCTTATTCAAAACAGTATATAATGTAACTCAAAATGAAACTTTAAATTATATTCATATGGTATAATCTTAACAATTCACTTACAGTTAGAATAAAGAAATCCAAAATGCCCAAGAAAAGGTATTTACTGGCTCACAATTGATATCAGTAATATAAAACTGGAGTGAACAAAAATGTATGATCAGATATGTATTTATATATATTGAGGAAAGGAGACTGAGAGACTTAGTGATAGCGTCTAAATCTTGCCTCATGCAGATCTGATGCCCAAGCAATATGGCCATAAAAGAGATGATGATAACATAAAAGCCACCATGCAAGAGAATGTACTGATACTGTATATACTAAGAAATGCTGTTTCAATACAGTGGAACACTACCATACTTTAATTATAGGCACTGTCCTCAGTTTAGTAAGAATTTTAAATCCAACTTTAATTTTTTATTAATGTTTATTTGTTTCTGAGAGAGAGAGAGAGAGAGAGAACACAAGCAAGGAAGGGGCAGAGAGGGGGGACAGATGATCCAAAGTGGGCTCTGCACTGAAAGCACAGAGCCTGATGTGGGGCTGGAACTCATGAACTGTGAGATCATGACCTGAGCCGAAATCAGATGCTGAACCGACTAAGCCACCCAGGCGCCCCTAAATCCAACTTTAAAAGTCATGAATAAAATGTTACTTGACAATCAGGATAAGGGTAGGTGATGCGCTTTTGGTCTCTTTTCAATTTCAACACATAACAAATATAATTTTAATTGTAAAATGATTTAAAACCATCATACTAGAAAATCCTTTTAAAAGGTCAAATATTGATCTTATACAAAAGCTCCAGCAGATTTCGGAATTACCAAAACTTTACATAGGTTTTAGTGATTTCCTTCCTTCTATTTAAAAAACTTCAAGGGAAAAATAAAATAAAATAAAAATAAAAAAATTTTTTCCTTTGTGATTTTTTTCTCTGGGTGCTAACAATTCTAATAATACTCATGATATGCAGGAAAGATAACCAAAAAGGATCTTTAATGAACTTTTTCATTCATGTCTGCCTTTTCTTATAAATTTAGTTCCTTGTACGACTGATGTAAAGATATCATTAATCTAGATTAAAAGGTGAAATAATTTTTGAGAAATTTCAAACACACTGAAGGAACTTATTCCTCTTTCCTTGTGGCAATACCCCACCCTCACAAACTGGAATTTTACCAGTGATGGTAAATATTAAAAGAGGCTATTTAAAAAAAAAATTTTTTTTAATTTATTTATTTCTGAGAGAGAGACAGTGTGAGCAGGCAGGGGAGTGTCAGAGAAAGAGGGAGATACAGAATCCGAAGCAGGCTCCAGGTTCTGAGCTAGCTGTCAGCACAGAGCCCGACACGGGGCTCGAACTCACGAACCATGAGATCATGACCTGAGCCGAAGTCGGATGCCTAACCGACTGAGCCACCCAGGTGCCCCTAAAAGAGGTTATTTTAAAAGAACTACTGTTTTAGTTCCTTTTTCAAAGTATTTGACTTTTGATGAACTGAAAGAAACGTTCCAACCTAATCCCAAACTCTCTAGAATTTCATCAAGTGTTAATTAACATAGTACTACATTTAGCACAAATAGTCCAACATTCTAAGAATGGTAGTAGATATATCAAGTTAGTCATCAGGAATGTTGAGAAACAGGCTGCTGTTCAATTTAGGCCTACTATGCATTCAACATCAATTCATATACTTATTTTTATGCCTTTTTTACTATCTCAGGGATAACAAAGAGACATAGAGAAATTGAAAAGGGAAGGCTGCATCTTTCACAGGATCTCTGTAAAACAGCACCAACTTCTTTGGGTCCTTAGATCATGCACATGCAACACTGTTAAATGAAGAAAGGTCAATGTGGGCAACTGGGCAAGGGAACAGAGGATAGATTTAAATTCTTACTGAGCATGCTCAAACTGCTAATGCACCGAAGAGCAAGAGACCTCCTAAGGTGGAAGGTAACTAACTGCTTCATGTAAGTATGGTCTTAAGTAAAAATATATAACCTATTTTAAAACTACTTGCTATATTTTATTAATTAGTGTAAAGCTTCCATAGTAGCAATATGTTAAATAATAAAAAACTTAGGCTACAGTTCTCTCTTTCATAAAGCCAACTCCTATGAGCATCACATGTAAAACAGCAAATAAATAGTTTCCTATTGAAGAAAAGTTTTCTTTTACAGATGGTGGTGGTGATGGTGGTGGTGGTGGTGGTGGTGGTGGTAGTGATGGTGATTTGGGGGTAAAAATAAATTCTCATTTCCAGATACCGATATTGCGGAAACAAGGATCTATTAGCATACTTGAACTCTAAATAATACTTTTCAATTCTGTTTGGAAGCTATGTAAGACAATCAATATTTACAATAAATGATAAAATGTAGTGTGCACCAGGAGAGCACATTTATAGAGGAAAGAAGCCAGTAGTTCACTAGTTAGACCCAGGTGACTTGACCCACAGTTTATAAAAAACAATCAATTCTGGTTTACTCTGTCAAAGAGATAAGAAATTCTTATTAACTGACCAACCTGGACTTAGAGATAAATCGGCCAGCTCCACGTTAGTCCAATTTTTCAAAGATAATGTATTAATGTTTTAAAACTTTCTTCACATATTAAGGAATAAATTATTATATACAAGAAATCAATTCATATTGTCTAAAAGGCTCATGTCCATTGGGTGCATTTTTCCTTTCCCAATGTTAGAATAAACATGCTCAGTAATAAAAAAATCCCAAGCATTTGCAGACCTTTTGGAGACAGGCCTCTGCCTTGTTAGTAGCCATGCCAAGCTGTTCTTTGATTACACAGAATGCAGACTCCACGCCAGCACAAATGGTAACTAAAGATTGTACCTGACCTGGCACTAGGCATATGGGGAGGTGTGCTTTGCAAGGAGGAGCTAATACACCCTGGGATAGTGGAAACACACACTAGAATGGAAAGATGTTCTGCGTGGGGATAGAGAGCCAGGATCCTTCTCCAGCAACTGCCTCACTGACTTCTGCCTCCTCATCTCTGTCCTACCCTCTGTTGTGGCTGCTGCTGAGTTGGGCTCCGGTGAGCCGTGCTCAGGGGTCCTGCGCACCAGCACCTCCCCCTCTTGCACACGTTTGATCCCTAGGTCAGTGGAGCCGTGTTGGATCGGGGAGCCAGGAATACTCGAGTCAGCCTCGTTTGAGAAGTCAAAGCCATCTGGGATTCAACATATAAAATTTTAGTGCTTTTGTGCTGCTCTATTCCTTTTTGAGCATTTTGCCCCAGGCAGATAAGAGAATGTATATATGGATATGATAAAAACACAAACACTAGTTATATAGTTACATGTGTGTGCACAGCATGCACACACATAAGGTGGCAGATGAACAATATGAGGTTTGCAAATGAATAGGACAGAAAAATAGGGATCATTAAAATAGCAATTAATATCTCTTAGGCAAGACAGCTGGACTATTCAACTATTATATGCCTATGAAATATTGCTGGATTCAGCACTTAGGAAAAAAGGAAAAGCAAAGACAAAAATCTAAAATACAATAATCAGCTCTATAGATAGCCTGTACTTCACCACTGGTTTAGTCAGTTATATAATTTTCTCCCACAATGCTCATACATGCACCTTTTTTCCTATTATAACAGGTTTAAAGAAACTTCTTTCCTATTGTTATTACTAGTTCAAAAAAAGACAAAAATCAACTTGAGTTTATTTTCTGTTCTAATGTTCACAAAGCAGTCTAAATAACATCTTTATATGTTATAAAAATATTTATCTATATCAAATAAATTCAGGCATTTAAACCACGTTTCTAGTGCTATATTTAAAAACAAAACAATTTAATTATATACAGTACTATAATATCATGTGTTAACCTAGTCTATAAAAACATACATCTGCTAGAATCCATGAATGGGCTATAGGAATTTGGTACGCACCTTCTCTTCTCCATCTATGACGACGGATTGAAGCTGTTGTAATTGCAGTCCGAGAAATCCTCGGCACTGTTGGAGTGACCTCCACTTTAAGTACTTTCTGGCCTTCTTGTGAAGAATCAGGAGCATCAAATGGTAATGAGTTTTTCATGGCATTGGCAACCTAAAATGATAATACAGAGCCTATTTATTTACACTCAATATATAATTTATGCTTATTTTATACTTCATGTTTCCATAATTTTTTAAAATTTATTTTATTTAAAAATGTTTTTAAGTAGATTCCATGCCCAGCATGGAGTTCAATGCAGGACTTGAACACACAACCCTGAACTCAAGACCTGACCTGAGATTTAGAGTCGGAAATTTAACCAACTGAACCACCCAGACACCGCTCCATAATTCTTTGAATATGTATTTAAATCTGGTACTATAGGGGCACCTGGGTGGCTCAGTCGGTTAAGCGTCCAACTTCGGCTCAGGTCATGATCTCACGGTTTGTGGGTTCGAGCCCAGTGTCGGGCTCTGTGCTGACAGCTCAGAGCCTGGAGCCTGTTTCAGATTCTGTGTCTCCCTCTCTCTCTGACCCTCCCCTGTTCACGCTGCCTCTCTCTCACT
The DNA here is from genome assembly GCF_008692635.1 of Crocuta crocuta. Taxonomy (NCBI): domain Eukaryota; kingdom Metazoa; phylum Chordata; class Mammalia; order Carnivora; family Hyaenidae; genus Crocuta; species Crocuta crocuta. Next base: position 1,141,147 of record NW_027533263.1, read on the forward strand.
GTCTCTCTCTCTCTCAGAAATAAAACGTTAAAAAATTAAAAAAAAATAAATAAAACTGGTACTATAAAATATTAAAGTACAATATGTCAGAAAAGTTTGTACCTCCATTGTTCTGAATTCTTTTAGGCAAGCTTTTAAAATGAGAATTTATTTTTAAAAAATATGAGTCATCATACACCCCACAGATTCCTTAAAGTTGTTCACTTTCACAGAGAAAAGGGTCCAAAGAAAGAAAATTGTTTAACATTTGAACCCTGATAAGGAAAATTTAGAATAAGTTTCTGATTCTTCAGATGATAAATAACATGCAAATTTTAACCTCTGTTAAAAAAAAAAATTAAGCCTTTTCTCCACTCCTTTGTTTCCATAAGGAGAAATTTTCCCTAAACATGTCTAGCATTTTGTCTCACCACTGTGTGTGTGTGTGTGTGTGTGTGTGTGTGTGTGTGTAGAGAGAGAGAAAGAGGGCACACATGCAAGGAGCTCAAGAGGGCAAGCAGGAGAGGCAGAGAAAGAGGAGAGAGAGAATGACAGCTTGGAGCCTGACATATGGCTTGAACCCACAAATCTAAATCAAGAGTCAGGCCCTTAACTGAATGAGCCCCGGGTACCTGACTGGTGCCTGTTTCTTAACTGGAAAGTGCTACTTTAGCAAAGATCTTGAGCCTGAGAATTTTCTTTCTGCCTTCCTCTCCACTTGGAAAGGACAAGTAAAATGCAGCCACCTAAACAAATGTGCCAGCTCTGCCAATTCAAACTTCTCCAGGAGGCTATTCCAACATCTAGACTGAGGGGTGGGGAGTTAAGTCTTTCAATTTAGTTTTTATCAGGAATAAAGATGAGGTTTGTTTCTCTATCTGCCAATTATTTTACCTATCACCTGGTTCTAAATTTTAATAGAGAAAAGGAGTGCTGTTTCTTGGGTCCCTCAAAGGTCCCCCACAACAAAGGAATGATCTAAGATTATAGATTACTAATCTCTTTACCTATATTGCCTTGGAAATGCCACCTCTACTTAATTTATAAGACTGTTACAAGGAGAAAAGTATGAATTTAAAAAGTATCACAAATACAGGGTATTATAATTATGAAGTAATTATTTTATCTTCTTATACATTTATTTTAATGTGACCCTTAGGGTAAAATTAGGCATGCTGATCTGAGGGGAAAAAAAGGAAATTCAAATAGCAAAGAATTATTGTAAATGCTACCTAATAAGTTTATATTTCTCTTATGATATAAAAAAATGATACAAAGAAAACAGCTTTAAAAACTGTACTTTTGAAGTGTTACAAGTAAAAAAACCCACAAGTAATATTTAAAAAAAATTTTTTTTAACATTTATTTATTTTTGAGAGACAGAGACAGAGCATGAACAGGGGAGAAGCAGAGAGAGAGGGAGATACAGAATTAAAGTGTGCTCCAGGCTCTGAGCTGTCAGCATAGACAGAGGGCTGGAACTCACAAACCACAAGACCATGACCTGAGCCAAAGCTGGACACTTAACTGACTGAGCCACTCAGGTGCCCCCACAAGTAATATTTTTAAAATACCATTATAATACAACAAAAAGCCTAGAAAACACAGAAATTTGCAAAGAACAACCATCCACAGTTCAATCACCTCAACAACCATGAGCTAATATGTTGCCTCTGTCCTGTCTAGATTTAAAAAAGTTGTACACTGCCTGACCACTTACACAAGGTAGCATTTTTTCTTTAGCATAAATTTTCAAATATAAAATTTCTTTTTTTCTTTTTTTTAGTGTTTATTTATTTTTGAGAGGGAAATAGCATGAGCAGGGGAGGGGCAGAGAGAGAAGGAGACAGAGAATCCCAAGCAGGCTCTGTGCTATCACTACAAAGCCCGATATGGGGCTCAAACCTATGAATTGTTGGGATCATGACCTGAGCTGAAGTTGGATGCTCAACCAACTGAACCACCCAGGCACCCCTTGAATATATAATTTCATCAAGTAAACATAAACCTAATCAATCTCTACTGTGAAACATCTTTTTTTTAAATAAAAAAACTTAAGTGTATTTATTTAATTTGAAAGAGAGAGAGAGAATGCACATGCACACATGTATGTACATGAACGACAGACAGACAGACAGAGAAAAGAATCCCAAGTAGGCTCTGCATTTTCAGCACAGAGTCCAAAACGGGGCTCGACTGTACGACCATGAGATCATGACCTGAGCCGAAATCAAGAATCAGACACTTATTAACCAATTGAGCCACCCACATGCCCTGAAACATCTACTGTTTTGATTCCTCTGCGATCAAAAATAACAGTAATGTTGAGCTTATAACACATTTTAAAAATTCAAAGCAGTTTTCTGGGATGTGTTGCTAACGTGAAGTAGTTGGTTAAAGAAAATTACACATTACTGAACTGCTTCGGCAAAGTGATGTTCAGAATCATGTTATACTGCTACTGGTAAAGGAAAGAATGCCTTCCTTACTCCACTACTAGGTATTCACATTTGTTTTTAACAGACCGTTTACTTTTTGGAAATATATTTATTTTGTGGAAGAGTATAAAATTTTTTATAGGCTTTCTTGTCATGTTTGTTGAGAATCTTTTTCTCAGTTTGTACAAAATACATTAAGTTTGTCTTTTAAAAAAACTAGTGGTTTAAAATTTAGATGCTTTTGGGGGCACCTGGATGGCTCAGTTGGTTAGGCGTCTGACTTCAGCTCAGGCATGATCTCACAGTTCGTGAGTTTGAGCCCTGCATCGGGCTATGTGCTGACAGCTCAGAGCCTGGAGCCTGCTTCGGATTCTGTGTCTCCTTCTCTCTCTCTGCCCTCCCCTACTCGTGCTCTGTCTCTGTCTCTCAAAAATGAATAAACATTAAAAAAATTAAAAAAAAAAAGAATTTAGATGCTTTTGTAGTCAAAAACAAAATCCAAACTATTTGAGTGACTTGTCCTATCCCTTAAGCTTAGTAAATCCTTCCATCTCTAGAAATTGAGTATTTCTAACCTTTTCCTCTTTCTTTTCCTAAAGGATTTCAAAACATTTGATTCTTTAATTTATCTGAACTTTATTTTGATATGTGGTAGAAGAGGATCTAAAAAAATTTTGTTTTCTCTCGAAAAGTTAACCAAATGTTATGGAATAAACCTTTTCCCTTCTATGATTTAGATTACCTCATATTTTATATACTGAATATCTTTACTCACTAGTGCCCCTTTCAGGTATAGATGTTTAATAAAAAGTAAATATAATAACTTACCAATAGTGGTTGAGAAAAAAGTTCTAGCTGAGCTCTATAAATGATGTCATCAAGGACTTCTTGGCCAAGGTCCCACTGCCCATTATACCTGTGAAGAAGCAGATTATTTTTTTTCCTTTCATAGTTTATTGTCAAGTTAGTTTCCATATAACACCCAGTGCTCATCCCAACAAGTGCCCTCCTCCATGCCCATCACACCCCTTCCCATCTCCCCCACCCCGATCATCCCTCAGTTTGTTCTCAGTATTAAAGAGTCTCTCATGGTTTGTCTTCCTCTCTCTCCTCAACTACTTTTCCCCCATTCCTCCCCCATGGTCCTCTGTTATGTTTCTCCTGTTCCACTTCTAAGTGAAAACATACGGTATCTGTCCTTCTCTGCCTGTCTTATTTCGCTCAGCGTAACACCCTGGAGTTCCATCCACATTGCTACAAATGGTAAGATTTCATTCTTTCTCATTGCCATGTAGTATTCCATTGTACAGATAAACTACACCTTCTTAACTGACTGAGCCACCCAGGTGCCCCTAAACCACATCATCTTGATCCATTCATCAGTTGATGAACATTTAGGCTCTTTCCATGATTTAGCTATTGTTGAAAGTGCTGCTGTGAACATTGGGGTATATGTGCCCCTAGGCATCAGCACTCCTGTATCCCGTGAGTAAATTCCTAGCAATGCTATTGCTGGGTCAAAGGGGAGTTCTACTGTTAATTTTTGGAGGGACCTCCACACTGTTTTCCGGAGGGGCTGCCCCAGTTTACATTCCCACCAACAGTATAGAAGGATGTCTGATTCTCCACATCCTCGCCAGCACCTATAGTCTCCTGATTTGTTCATTTTAGCCACTCTGACAGGCGTGAGGTGTTATCTCAGTGTGGTTTTGATTTGTATTTCCCTGATGATGAGGGATGCTGAGCATCCTTTCATGGGTCTGTTGGCCATCTGGATGTCTTCTTTGGAGAAGTGTCTGTTCATGTCTTCTGCCCATTTCTTCACTGGATTATTTGTTTTTCGGGTGTGGAGTTTGAGGAGTTCCTTACAGATTTTGGATACTAACCCTTTATCTGATATGTCATTTGCAACTGTCTTCTCCCACCATTGGTTGCCTATTACTTTTATGGGTTGTTTCCCTTGCCGTGCAGAAGCTTTTCATCTTGATGAGGTCCCAATAGTTCATTTTTGCTCTTGATTCCCTTCCCTTGGGGGATGTGTCAAGTAAGAAATTGCTGCGGTAGAGGTCAAGGAGGTTGTTTCCTGCTTTCTCCTCTAGGGTTTTGATGGTTTCCTGTCTCACATTCAGGTCCTTTATCCATTTTAAGTTTATTTTTGTGTATGGTGTGAGAAAGTGATCTAGTTTCATTCTTCTGCATGTTGCTGTCCAGTTCTCCCAGCATCATCTGTTAAAGAAGCTGTCTTTTTTCCACTGGATACACTTTCCTGCTTTGTTAAAGATTAATTGGCCATACATCTGTGGGTCCAATTCTGAGTTCTCTATTCTATTCCATTGGTCTATGTGTCTGTTTTTGTGTCAGAGAAGCAGATTATTTACTATCTTTAGCAAATATCTCTAATCTTCAAGAACATTTTTATTATTCCATGTCCTACTATTTTGGTTCTAAAACAAGATTTTCACATTAATATTTGCCTCATTTCACTTCTAAACTATCCTACTTTTGGTTACAAGTACAAAATGAAGACATTTGAAATCTAATGTTTATCTACCAATGTTTAAAATAGTTTACAGATGTCTTTTCACATAATTGGCTTTTATCATATGATGATATTTAGGGTAATCTATTGAAATGCATTTATGAAAACCTAGGTTATGAACTATGTAGAGAAACACCATAGTTTTCCAGAAAGAAAGCCTGACCTACTTCCAGACTCCAATTAAATGACTAGTTACATTTTGCCTATTTAAAAAGTACTAAAAGAACTATGAACAATTATACACCAACAAATTGGACAATCTAGAAGAAGGAGAAGTTCCTAAAAACACACAGCCTACAAGGACTGAATCATGAAGAAACAGAAAATTTGAACAGACCAATTACTGGTAAGGAAATTGAAGCACTAATCAAAACCTGCTAATAAACAGAAGTCCAGGATCAGATGGCTTCACAGGTGAATTCTACCAAACATTTAAAGAAGAATTAATACCAATCCTTCTCAAACTCTTCCAAACAACAGGAAGAAATACTTCCATATTCATTTTAGAAGGCCAGCAATACCCTGATACCAAAACCAGACAAGAACACTATAAGAAAATTACAGGCCAATATCCCTGATGAACACACATGTAAAAATTCTCAAGAAAATATTAGCAAACCAAATTTATCAATACATTAAAAGGATCATACATCATGATCCAGTGGGATTTATCCCTTGGTACAAATATGGCTGAAAAGCTACAATTCAATCAATATGATACAACATATTAACAAAACGAAGGATAAAAATCATATGATCATTTCAATAGGTACAATAAAAAGCATCTGACAAAATTCAACATCCATTCATGATAAAAAGTCAACAAAGTGAGTATACAGGTGACATACCTTGACAATAACAAAAGCCATATATGGCAAGCCCACAGCTAATATCTACTCAATGGTGAAAACCTAAAAGCTTTTTCTCTAAGATCAGGAACAAGACAAGGATCCTACTCTTGCCACTTTTATTCAACATAGTACTAGAAATTCTAGCCAGAGCAGTTGGGAAAGAAGAAGAAATTAAAGACATCCAAAATCAAAACAACAAGAGTAAATCTGCCTCTATTTGCAGATACATGCTATTCACAGAAAACTTTAACACTGTCACTAAAAACATTGTTAGAATAAGAAAAATCAGTAAAGTTGTAGGATACAAAAATCAATATATAAAAATCTTTTGTGCTTATATACACTAATAATAGACTATCAGAAAGTGAAATTGAGAAAAAATTCCATTTATAATTGCATTAAAATAATACATAGGAATACATACATTTAACAAGAAAATGAAAGACCTTTATACTGTACACTTAAAATGTTATATAAGACACAGATTAAAGAAACAGAAAAACACAAACAAATGGAAAGATAATGTTATATTAATGGATTGGAAGAATTAATATTGCTAAAATAGCCATACTATCCAAAACAATCTACAGATTCAGGATAATCCCCACCAAAATTCCAATGGTATTTTTCACAGAAACAGAAATAATCCTAAAATTTGTATGGAACCACAAGAGACTCCAAATAACCAAAACAATCTTGAAAAAAAAAAAAAAGACCACACCTGGAGGCAACACACTTCCCGATTTCCAACTAGATTTTAAAACTACAGTAATTAAAACAGTATGTTACAGACAGAAGAGAGACACGAAATAAACTCAGGCATATGTGGTCAATTAATTTATAACAAAGAGCCAAGATTATACAACAGGAAAAGGAGAGTCTCTTCAATAAATGGTGCTGGGAAAACTGGACAGTGACATGCAAAAGAATGAAACTGGACCCGTATCTTATCAAACACAAAAATCACATCAAAATGGATTAAAACCTAAATGTGAAACCTGAAACCATAAAAACTCCTAAAAGAAAACATAAAGAGTAATTTGTCTGATATCTGCCTTGGCAACATTTTTTTTTTAGATATGTCTGCACAGGCAAGGGAGACAAGAGCAAAAATAAACTATTGAAACTCCACCAAAATAAGTTTTGCACAGCAAAGGAAACCACCAAGAAAATGAAAAGATAATCTACTAAATGGGAAAAGGTATTTGCAATGATATATCCAATAATGGGTTAATATCCAAAATATATAAAGAACTTACACAATTTACCACTAAAAACACCCAAATAATCTGGTTAAAAAATGGCCAGAGGACCTGAATAGACATTTTTCCAAAGAACACATCCAGATGGCCAACAGGTACATGAAAGGGTACTTGACATCACTGATCACCAGGGAAATGCAAATCAAAACCATAATGAGATATCATCTCATACCTGTAAGAATGGCTATTACCAAAAAGACAATATTGAAATAAGTGTTGCCAAGGATATAGAGAGAGGAAATCCTGTGCATTATTGGTGAAAATGTAAATTGTTTCAGCAACAGTATGGCAAACAGTATGGAAGTTCCTCAAAAAAAATTAAAAATAAAAACTACCATATGATCTAGCAATTCCACTTCTGGTACCTATCCAAAAGAAACAAAATCACTTAATTTGAAAAGATATCAGCCCTCCCATTCGCTGCTGCATTATTTACAAAAGCAAGACATGGAAACAATCTATGGGTTCAGTGACAGATGGATAAAGAAAATAGAAAATACGGTGTACACACACACACGGGGGGGGGGGGTAAAAANAATATTATTCAGCCATAAAAAAGCAAAGAAATCCTGTTATTTGCAACAACATGGACAGATCTTGAGGGCAAATCTGTAACTAGGTGTGGTGATGGATGTTAACTAAACTTACTGAGGTAGTCATTTCACAATATAAAATACACCTAATCATTATGTTATGCACCTAAAATTCATACAATTTTATATTTCAATTGTATCTCAATTAAAAATTGTCTTTAATTGTTATTATATTGCTTTTAAATAACAAGTGTATAATTCATTTTTAAAAAGTACTAAAAGGAATTCAATTTAGAAAAAGAAGATAATGGGTCCATCAAAGAACAAGAGTCGATGTTGTGCAACCGCTAAGGACAAAAGAGAAATATTAAGTTTCCAAACATCCGAAAGAATTCAATCAATTTTACAGTCTATCTACTTACATGGCATAATAAATCCCTGTGAGAAGTTGCACCATGAATTCGGGATCCAATACTATTCGACCACAGAGTTCTTTCCAGTGTTTTTCGTGTTGCCGTGGAAACCCACTGACACAAACTCTAGGAAAAGGTGGAATTTGCCATGTATGATTTCCTGATTCATTAAAGTTTTCCTTTCATGAATTCACTTATTCAATTATTCATTCCTCATACATTTATTGAGTACTTGCTATGTGCCAGTCACTCTCCTGGGCCTAGGCATACAGGTATGAATAGACTAAAAGATAAAAATAAAATCTGTGCCCTCATGAAGCATACATTCCAGAGAACTGTATCAATAAAAGCAACAAGTTTTCTCAAACAGTTAACTATCTCTGTCATCCTTCTCCCTCTTTACAAAAGAAATGTGTAACTCTTACATGTCCCAAAATTGTATCAGGATGAATTAGTGGGAGATACAGAAATTTCAAAACAAATAAAGGGACATTTCAAAATACTGATGTTTGTGAAGGCTTTTCAAAAAATTTTATTTTTACGTCACCTCTACACTCAACATGGGGCTAGAACTCACAACCCTGAGATCAAGAGTCGTATGTTCTACCTGCTAAGACAGCCAGGCGTCCTGTGAGGCCAATTTTCAATTAAAGTGACATAAACAAGCCTCTGTCTTCATCTCATTAAAAAATGCTTCCAGAAAAGTTATGCTGAATAATTATCAAAAGTTGTAATGTATCTATATTATTTTAATCAGTTAGTTTGTTAGAATAATTGTGAGTCCAGAAGAAATTTTTCAGTGCTTAGTGCATTATGGTCTCAGGAAATTTTTTTTAAATCTCAATTTACATATATATTTTTGCAGCAGAAATATACAATTAAGAGATCAATTAAAGACTTGTAAGCATAAGGATGCCTGGCTGGCTCAGTTGGTGTAGCATGAGACTCAATCTTAGAGTTGTGAGTTCAAACCCCATGCCGGGTGTGGAGCCTACTTAAAAAAATATATATGCACAAAATAAAACCTATAATGGTTAAATTAAAAAAGAAAGACTTGTAAGCACAGAATGGCATTATATTTGGATAAAATTATATGGGTAAAGTTGTAGGGAAGATCAATTTCAAGGAGGAAAATAAATAATGTTAGATTATTAAAAGCTTGTTCATCTATTCCTCAAATGGATAATGGTGGGTATTTACATTATAAACATTTAAAATACTGACCTAACAATTATTTGGTTTATTTTGTGAATATTTATATACCAGAAATCATAACATTTGCAACTATTAAAGAAAAAATTAAAATTTTAAATGTTAACTTAAGACATGTGACAGCTACACAGTTTTTCAAAAAATTTTAGGGGATATATGAACAAAAGTGTGAGGACCACTGAACTCTGCCATCATTTTTGCTATTAAGAAACTATTAAGTGCCACAAAAATTAGAGATTTGGAGGAATTGTTTTATTTCTTTTTTATTTTTTTTAATGTCTTTAATTTATTTTGAGAGACAGAGACAAAGAGCAAGTGGGGGAGGGGCAGAGAGAGAGGGAGACACAGAATCTGAAGCAGGCTCCAGGCTCTGAGCTGTCAGCACAGAGCCCGACACAGGGCTCGAGCCCATGGACTGTGAGATCATGACCTGAGCTGAAGTTGGACGCTCAACCAACTGAGCCACCCAGGCGTCCCCAGAATTGTTTTAATGAATCAATAATAGTCACTTATAAATAAATTTATCTGTAGACAGGCAATAAGTGTTCAACAGTGTACTCTCTTGGTAACAGTATCTAGGTAGAGACAAGAATTTTGTTAGTCATTAATCATATTACAGGCAAGTAAAAATAATACAGCTATTTTAAGAGAATCTACAAAATCAAACTTACGGCTAATTAGATTGGCCTTTCCCCAATTAGCAAGACAATTTTGTTATAAATAGGACCACACTCTCTTCCCAGTAACACAACAGCATGAACCTGAGCAAAACATTTGTGGGTGGACAGTCTCTTGCGGGGCAATGGATCCCTCCTTCCTGGTATTCACACCCTATATATCCCCTACTATTGAGTGTGGGTCAGACCTGTGATTTGCTTTCAGCCAGCAGAATATGGCAAAGGTGATGGGATTTCCATGACTACATGTACATGATTATGTGATTTTTTTATATAACAAGACGGTAGTGCAGGTCTAGCTGGAGTCTCTCTTTCTCCACTTTGAAGAAGCAAGCCATCATGTTGTAGGCTGCCTATGTTGAGAAGACTACACGGCAAAGAACTGAGGCTGGCCTTTAGCAGATAGCCAATAATTATTGGCTGAATAATTAAGACTGAAGCTGAAGCCCTCAGTCCTACAACTATAAGAACAGAATTCTGCCAACAATAGTATACAATACCTCAGTTGAGCCTCAGATAAAACTGTACCTCCAGCTGACATATTAACCACAGCTTTCTAAGACCCTAAGCAAAGGACCTAGCTAATGCATGCCTAGACTCCTGACCTACAGAAACTGTGAAATAATAAACATGTGCTATTTTAGTTGTTAAGTTCATGGTACACAGCAATTTGTTATGAGGCAATAGAAAACTAATAGAGTAAAACCTTGGATTGCGAGTAACATGTTCTGCGAAGGTTCCACAAGACAAGCAAACATTTCTTTTTTCTTTCTTAAATACTTTATTGTCAAGTTGGTTTACATATAACACCCAGTGCTCATCCCAACAAGTGTCCTCCTCCATGCCCATCATCTCCCTTCCACTCTCCCCCACCCCCATCAGCCCTCAGTTTGTTCTCAGCATTCAAGAGTCTCTCATGGTTTGTCTCCCTCCATCTCTCCAACTATTTTTTCCTTCTTCTCCCACATCGTCCTCCGTTAACTTCCTCCTAATCCACCCATATGTGCAAACATACAGTATCTGTCCTTCTCTGCCTGACTTATTTCGCTCAGCATAACACCCTCTAGTTCCATCCATGTTGCTACAAATGGCCAGATTTCATTCTTTCTCAGAGAAGCAAACATTTCTAATAAATTTTAACTTGACAAATGAATGATATCTTGCAATACAAGTAGTACGTGACACCAAATGTCACATGATCACAACTGAGCCAACAGTTCTTCTCTCTCTTTTGCTGCAGAATTGTGGGTGATTGTCTCGATCCTCACATGCTTGGTCTCAAGCCGCGGTGTTCAGCAGAAATTAGTGATTTTTCCGAACACTGGAAGATGCCCACAACTAGCACTAGTGTATTTTTTGTCACTTCAAAGCACCTGTGGACAGTCCTTTGCTTTTAAGCTTATGAATGCTTTGCTTCATTTTAGGTCAGGCTGTCTACAGATACAGACTCTCTCCTCTGCTGCCCTATTGCCAGTTACATTAAATACAGTATATGACAAGAGTTTATTAATACTGTACTGGAGTCAACATCCATGTGAACATATTATGTTCCATTAGTGATAGTGAAAGTCATTCTAAACAATAACTTTCCTCTCTCCTGTCTCACTCACAGCAGCCATGAAGGTTTTAAAAGGTAAATGCAGGTTAGTTTGTTTATTTTTCCTTATATTTTGTATTTTCTATATTATTTTCTATTATATTACAGTATTATAATAATTTTTATATGAATATCTTTCAGTTGTGGAACGAATCATCTAAATTTCCATTATTTCTTATGAGGAAATTTGTTTTGATATGCAAGTGCTTTGGATTACAAGCATGTTTCTGGATTGAATTATGCTCACAAACCAAGGTTTTACTTCATAGCATTTAACCTTTTTCAGGGAGCTCAGTTTCCTGAAGTAAAAATCAGTTGGATAGAGGGATGCCTGGGTGGCTCAGTTGGTTGAGAATCTGACTTCAGCTCAGGTCATGATCTCACGGTTTGTGGGTTCAGGCTCCACATAAGACTCGGGGCTGACAGCTCAGAGCCTGGAACCTGCCTCAGATCTGTGTCTTCCTCTTTCTCTCTGTCCTTCCCCCAATTGCATTCTGTCTCTCAAAAATAAGTATTTTTTAAAAATTAAAAAAATCAGTTGGACAGAATGAGCTAAGGGTTCTTTTTATTATTGAAATTCTGTGACTCAAAAGGGACTCTGACTCCAAACTAATTTATATTAATTTTTTTTCCTATAGTGGACATTTACATTTCAGCTCAGCTGAATTTAAATTATTAGAAGTTCTGAATTAGTAAAGACTAGAACACAGAAATAGAAATGAGACATACAAATAATTAGTGCTATTGCTAATTTATTTCAAAGCACAGTTATTGTGGATTATATAAATGAAAAACTTCACATTCCTTTAGACTTTCTCAACATATAGGACTATTTATTCAAAGCTCTCAAAGGAATTTATAAAACTGGGCAACCATGTAGTGACTAGGTGTACTACTAAGCCAACCTAAATTTAAGGCATCTTGGCCTGACTTGATATTCAGCTAGAAAATACTTCTTTAATGCTGAAATATTTTCAAGAAGTCATGATATGTGAGGGATGATAAAAATTCCTACAGGAAGGTAAGCTCCCTGAGTTTTCTTTACTATTATATTAAAACTTAGAACAGCACCTACTATAGAAAATGCACTCAATAAATATTTGTCAAATAAATGAATATGGAGGCTAATGATAATTATTCTTCTCACCTGGAGCCCATCCGACAAAGAGATTGGTAAGATGAAGCAGGCATATACACAATAGCAGAATTATAACACAACATGAGAAAACTCAGGACTTCAAACCTAGAAAAAGTAAACAAAGGAAAAGGATTACAAACAATTATTTCTACTAGAGACTACACTAAACCATTTCTTTGTTGGATGGTTTTAACAAGATGTTACTATTGACCGTCATGACTTCTCAATCAGATTGCTGTGATATCCTCCTCAATGATTTCCGCTTTCATTTTCCTTATTAAAGGTAACATCTCTTGCTACCATCTATATTTTCCTCCTCCAAAAATAAACCATCATGCTTAAACAGATGTCTCCCGTATTACTTTAACCCACTGTTCCTATTGACTGCATGATAAAATCCAAACCCATCATTACATAAAAGGCCTTTAAAATCCACTCTCAACCTATCTCACCAACCTTAGTTCCCTCCACTGCTTACCACATACACCACACTACATCAATCTTTTTACCACTCAATGAATACATCATAACTTTTCATAACTCCTTGATTTATAGAGGCTGCCCTTTCTTACTAGAACATACTTTTTCACTTGAGAAATTCCTGCTTAGGTTTCAAATGGTGGCTCAAATTTTTATCTTAGACATAAAGTCATTCTTAATTCTCCCAGCTAAAGAAAACCGTTCCTTTGGTTGTGTAGCTCTAATACAGCATTTAATCCAGGGAATCATAATTGCTGGCCTTTATCTATGTAGTACCTATTTACTAATAAGCAACTTTAGTTTACTCAGTTTATCATTTCTATCTGTAGTATTCAACACATTGTCTAATACATTATAATTGCTCAAAAACTTTTATTTTAAATTTATAAATAATTTTATTCAATGACAAAATATTTCCTAATCTTTACAGTCTCTAAGAAAGTGGCTCCTTAACCTGGAGGCACACTACTGTTATTTAACAACATTCTGGAATAATATATTCCTGTGCTTTAACCTAGAATGACCCAGTTAGAATCTATGAGGACATGATCCAAGAAAGCTGTACTTCTAAAACGCATCTTATAGGTCATAGAGAGCATAGTAGTATTTTTGAAACATTTTCTGTAAAAATAAAGTCTTAAATAGTTTCAAAAGAAAAAGTTAAAAATTGAGTTGAAAGTCTGACTTGGAAGCAGTCACATCCCTCTCCATCTCTACGCTGTTAGGTTTATTGAAGATTTACTTTTTTAAGGGATAAAAGAAAATTCTATGTGGGGGCGCATGGGTAGTGGCTCAGGTGGTTAAGCATCTGACCCTTGATTTCAGCTCAAGTCATGATCTCACAGTTGGTGGGATTGAGCCCTGCATCAGCTCTGCACTGACAGTGCCTGCTTTGGATTTTCTTTTTCTCCTCGTCTCTCAAAATAAATAAAACAGAAAGAAAGAAAAGAAAGGAAAGAAAGAGAAAGAGAGGGAGGGAGGGAGGGAGGGAGGAAGGAAGGAAGGAAGGAAGGAAGGAAGGAAGGAAGGAAGGAATTTCTTACCTGGGAACCACCAAGCATAATTGTGGTTTGGAGTGGGCATTGGAATGGGGTGGATACCATACTGAAAACAGGAAAATAAAGTATTTCATACTGGATACTAAATCTCCTTCCTTCCTTGGTCATTAGAATGCTAGCAGCCAGCCTTCTAGTTAAAGACTAGAGGGGCGCCTGGGTAGCTCAGTCGGTTGAGTGTCCGACTTCGGCTCAGGTCATGATCTCACGGTTCGTGGGTTCGAGCCCTGCGTCAGGCTCTGTGCTGACAGCAAGCTCAGAGCCTGGAGCCTACTTCAGATTCTGTGTCTCCCTCTCCCTCTGATTCTCCCCTGCTCATGCTGTCTCTCTCTCATCAATAAATAAAACATTAAAAAAAGAGAGAGAGACTAGAAGAGCTTCTCTAGGGAATTAAACCACTCTACAAGGAAAGACAGAGGTATAAACTTGGGAACTTCTCCAACTGAATGGCTCAGTGAAGTTCACAGTCAACTAACCCTATTCACAAAGTCAGAGCTGCTCATTTTTTATTTCCTTTCCTTAGTCCTCCTTAGTACATAAGGGAGTGGGGAAGATTACCAGACATCTGAAGATTACCAGACACGTCCACTAACATGAAATGAGATCAAAATAAAGAAATACAAAAAGGGTAGGGGCACAATTTGGGGGGAAACATAGAATATACAAAGAAAAAAGACTCTGAATAAAGTAAATTATCGGAGCACCTGGGTGGCTCAGTTAAGCGTCCGACTACGGCTCAGGTCATGATCTCACGGTTCATGGGTTCGAGCCCTGCATCGGGTTCTGTGCTGACAGTTAGCTCAGAGCCTGGAGCCTGTTTCAGATTCTGTATCTCCCTCTCTCTCTGACCCTTCCCTGCTCACGTTGTCTCTCTCTCTCAGAAATAAATAAAAACATTAAAAAATGTTTTAAAAAATAAATTATTAATATTCCAGGATCTACTTTAAAAGACTACTTAGAAAACAAGCAAAACTTCTAGATATACAAAATATAACTGCAGAAATTAAGAACTCAAGGAAAAGATTGGTGGATGACGTTGAGGAAATATCACAGAAAGTAAAGCTAAAGGAAAAAGATATAGCAGGTGGCAGAGAAAAGACAAACATTCCAATAGTTCCAACATCCAAATAATAAAACCATCATTAGACAGAAAGTAAAAGGCCAAATAAATAAAAGACAAACAAATAATAAAAGGCCAGATAAAATGGAGAAGCCGAACTAATTAACAAAAATAATTCAAGAAAATTTTTCAGTCTAAAAGACATAGGTTTCCAAATCAAAAAGGTTCATCCAGCACAATGGAGGAAATACACCTACATATCATAGTGGAATATCGGAATACTAAAAAAAAGAATGAGGATACAGGTATAGGAAACAGACCCACAGAGGAAAAAGACAACAGGGAAGTCCCAGAATAAGAGTAAAGGGAGGAAAAAAGACAGTCTCTTCCAACAAATGGTGTTGGGAAAACTGGACAACATGCAAAAGAATGAACCTGGACCACTTTCTTACACCATACACAAAAATAAAATCAAAATGGATAAAAGACCTAAACGTGATACAGGAAACCATCAAAATCCTAGAGAAGAACACAGGCAGCAAACTCTTTGTCCTCGGCCACACAACTTCTTATTAGATACGTCGCCGAAGACAAGGGAAACAAAAGCAAACATACACTATGGGAAGTCATCAAGATAAAAAGCTTCTGCCCAGCAGAGGAAACAATTAACAAAACTAAAAGGCAACTTTTGCAATAGAGAAGATATTTTCAAATGACATATATGACAAAGGGTTAGTATCTAAAATCCATAAAGAACTTATCAAACTTAACACCCAAAATACAAATAATCCACTGAAGAAATGGGCAGAAGATATGAACAGACACTTTACCAAAGAAGACATCCATCCAGGTGGCTAAAAGACACATGAAAAGATGCTCAACATCACTCATCATCAAGAGAAATACAAATCAAACCACAATGACTTATCATCTCACACCTGTCAGAATGGCTACAATTATCAACACAAGAAACAACAGGTGTTGGTGAAGATGCAGAGTAAGGGAATCCTCTTGCACTGTTGGTGGGAATGCAAACTGGTGCAGCCACTCTGGAAACAGTATAAAGGTTACTCAAAAAACTAAAAATAGAACAACCTATGATCCAGCAATTGCACTATTATTTACCCAAAGGATATAAAAATGCAGATTTGAAGAGGTACATGCACCCCGATGTTTATAACAACATTATTACAGTAGCCAAACTATGGACAGAGCCAAAATGTCCACTAACTGATGAATGGCTAAAGATGTGGTATACAACTGAATATTACTCAGCCATCAAAAAGAACGGAATCTTGCCATTTGCAACCATGTGGATGGAGTTAGAATGTAATATGCTAAGCAAAATAAGTCAATCAGAGAAAGAAAAATACCTAATGATTTCACTCCTATGTGGAATCTAAGAAACAAAACAGATGAACACATGGAAAGGGAGGAAGAGATGAGAGGAAAACAAACCACAAGAGACTCTTGACAATAGAAAACAAACTAAGGATTGATGACGGGAGGTAGGTGACAGAAGGGCTAGATGGGTGATAAAAGTACTAAAAAGGGAACTTGAGATGAGCACTGAGTGTTATATGTAAGTGATGAATCACTGAATTCTACTCCAGAAACCAATATCACACTGTATGTTAACTAAAATTAAAAAACAAAAACAGTGAATGGAGATCCCAAGATAATAAATGTATACCAGGCAGAGAGGGCAACTTGTCCAGACTGGAGTAAGTAAAAAGGCTCCAGAACCCCTTTTGTAGAAAAATAAAATTAGGAGAATAATTGATGTGAAGATTTAAAAGGAGATGTAGACAAATAATAGAGAATTTATAGGAGCTGAATTATAAAGCAAATAATAAACAATGAAAAAAAGGACAACTGTGAACTCTAAGGAAAACAAAAAGGTACACAGGAAAAGAAAAGTAATCAATTAAATACAAACCTCAGCCATACAAAGCAAGGAAGCTTAAAATAAACCGTGGTCATTGATAATAAGAAATTTGAAAAATGAGTTCCCCATAGTTAAACAGAACTACATTGAGAAGACAGGAGGATAAGAAAGAAAATGAGCTAAATCTTTATCTTTCACAGAGATATGTTGCTAGATAATATCCCAAACTCAAAAATTAAGAAGCAGTAAATTAAAGTAAAAGTAGGGGCACCTGGGTGGCTCAGTCGATTAAGCATCCGACTTTGGCTCAGGTCACGATCTCACAGTTCATGAGTTTGAGTCCCACATCGGGCTCTTTGCTGACAGCTCAGAGCCTGGAGCTGCTTCAGATCTTGTGTCTCCCTTTCTCTCTTTGCCCCTCCCCTGCACATGCTCTGTCTCTTTCTCTCTCAATAATAAATATTTTTTTTAAAAAAAAGAGGTAAAAGTAAATATTAAGAAAGTAAGTTAAAAGCAAGATTTCTCAAGCTTAGCACCACTGCCATTTTGGGTAGGTGAGTGTTTATAGTGGGAGGCTGGCCCAGCACTGCAGAATGTTGAGCAGCAACATCTACACATGAGATGCCTACAGAAGTCCTCCCTCCCACCTAGCTGTGACAATCAAACAAATCTCCAGATATTACCAAATGTTTGCCAGGAGGCAGAAATGCCCTGGTTGAGAACCACTGGTTAAAAGTTGTTATAATATCTTGGAAAGGAGAAATGGAAGGGGGGGGAAGAGAGTAGCTGGAGATTGCAGTTTTTCTTCATAAACTGTATAGAGCAAATGGATGATTAAATATGAAAAAAATACATATCTGGATGTGTACATGTGAGTATATTCTTGACACAGTTGACTATACAAAAACTAAAACCTACAGCAAAAACAAAACAGTAGCACAAGTGAGATATCACATTTCACAACCACTGCAATGGTTATACTTCAAGAGATGGACGCTGCTTGTGGGAATGTAAAATAGTACACTTATTCTAGAACACACCATGAGAGCTCCTTAAAAAGTTAAGCATTAAATTATCATATGACCTAACCATCTGCTCCTAGGTATATATCCCAAAGAAACGAACACATATGTTCATACAAAAACTTATAAATAAATGTTCACAGCAGTATTATTCAGAAATAGCCCCAAAGTGGAAATAACCCAAATGTCCATCAACTGATGAATGGATAAATAAAATGTGTATCAAAATAATGGAAAATTACTCGTATACAAAGGAAGGAAGTACTAATACACATTACCACATAAGTGAATCTTAAAAATGTGCTAAGAAGTCAGACACAAGGCCACACATTGCATAAGTCCATTTACACAAAATGTCTAGAATAGACAGAAATCTACAGATGGTAAAGTAAAATTTGTTGTGGCCAGAGACTGGAGGGAAGGAAAGGGGGGTGGTTCTTTTTGGTGTGATAAAAATGTTCTGGATTGATTGATTTATAAATGTTTTATTATTTATTTTGGGGGGGGGAAGGAGAGAAAGAGAGAGAGGGAGACACAGAATCCAAAGCAGGCTCCAAGCTCTGAGCTGTCAGCACAGAGCCTGATGCGGGGCTCAAACTCACAAGCTGTGAGATAACGACCTAAGCTAAAGCTGGATGCCCAACCAACTGAGCCACTCAGGTGCCTCAAAATATCCTGGAATTAAACAGTAGTTGCACAATCTTATAAATATACTAAAAATCAATGAATTGTACACTTTAAAGGGTGTGAATTTAATTTATGTGAATTATATCTCAATTAAATTTTAAAATTAATAATTAACTGAAAATGTGCAAGGTGTAAAACAGTGCAGTTTTCTTAAAAAACTCAAATCACTAGGAAAAGAAATATACAGTTCAATATGAAGAATGGAAACAGGACATGAATAGGCATTTCACAAGTCAGGAAAAATAATTAATGAATTAATATATTAAAAGAGTTTATGCCCAATCATAATTAAGGGAATGCCAAATAAAACAATGTAACATCAATTTTCTTCCCCCTGAGATCTCCAGTCCATCAGTTTTGTTTTGTTTTTACAAATAGTTTATTGTCAAGTTGGTTTCCATATAACACCCAGTGCTCATCCCCACAAGTGCCCCTCTCCGTGCCCATCCCCGCCCCCCACATCCATCAGTCCTCAGTTTTTGTCAGCATTCAAGAGTCNCATCAATTTTTAATGATCATTTGGCAAAGATTAAAAAATTTGAAAATGCCCAGTATTGGGGATTAGTAAGAGGAAACAGGCCTTCTCAAACTACTGGTAGGATATTGTTGGTGCAGTTGTTCAGGGAGAGGGTAATTTGGAAATACCTACTCAAAGTGAAAAAGGAGACATTCTTTAGCTTTGCAATTTCACCACTAGGAATTTACCTTACAGATAACTTTGGTGCACCTACGTACCAAATATAGATACAAAAACAAAACAAAACTGGTTTCCTTACAATATTGTTTATAATAGCAAAAAACGGAACAATCTAAATTTCAGTCAATATTAAGACTGGCTAAAAACTGACGGTGTGTGTGTGTGTGTAGTACTAAGTCATTAAAGAAGAATATGGAGCTATCTCTATATGCAGTCTAAGATTTATTCCTTTTTTTTTTTTTTGAAAAGGCCACACACAGCACAGAGCCCAACACAGGGCTTGAACTCACAACCCTGAGATCAAGACCTGATCAAGAGTTGAATACTTAACCGAGTGAGCTACCCAGGCACCCCTAAGATTTATTTTTAAATGGAAAAAAGTTGCAGAACAATATGTACAACTGAGCCCAGTGTATACAGGCCTACATGTGTTTAAGGTTGAATATATGCTTTTGCATGCATTACAATATTCTGAAAGGACAAACATACAAAACAGCTAACATTTTAACTACTGAGCGTAGAAATGGAGGTTAGAGGGAAGAAGACACATACTACTCTCTTTGTATTCCCATTTATTTTCATCTACTTATATCCTGTTCTATTTAAAATTTACTACAAGTATATGTTATCCTTTTAAAAATTAGACTTATAAAACAAAAAAGGAACCAGGCAACCAGATTTTTATGCAAATCAGTCTGCAGACTATATTATGAACCACTCTTTTAACATAAATTTAATATTATGAAATGACTGGAGTAAACCAACATAACTAGAAAAAAAAATTAAGCTGTTACTTTAAGTTGGGATAAGTCTTTCCCCATGTTACACAGAATCCTGCTGGCTAATAAAGAATGATCACTAAAGCTGAATTCCAAAACAATGTGTTAGGATGCAAGGAAACCCAAAGCATTTTCTATCATATATGTAATATTGGAAAGATCCAAAGAAAGAACCAGAATTCTAATCAGAGCACTAATCAGAGGTAAATGACTATAGAAATTTGCTTGATTTTACATTCCCTCCATAACTTGACTGTTATAACCAACAAGATAAGAGTACATAAACATAAAATATTATACAGCAAATGACAATATCACTAACATTCAGTATGTGCCAGGCACATGTGCTAAGCATGCCAGGCACTGTGCTAAGTAAGCATCACCTCACTTATTCCTCACAACAATCATGTATGTTAATATGAAGTAAGGAATTTGGCCCAAGGAGATGTCTGGTCTTTGCCCCCAGCTTCTGGGAAGTAACCCATGTCATACCTGGCAGCTTTTTTTCAGGTAGGGGGCTGGTGACACAGAAACATAAAATAATACTGAAATTTGAAACATCCAGAATATCTTGGGTGATGTAAGAAAAACATGAGCAGTACCAGAAGAATCCCATAATAAAATGTAAATGGTACGTGCTGAAAAGTGCTACTGGAGAATACAAAAAGGTGCTTACTCATCAACAGGTAACCTCTTTTTTCCCTAGTTAACTTTGGCACTACCTGGTAAGATGCTAGATAGATTCTTCTGTCACCTGGACACAGAGTAATGGTCACTCATTGACCAACAAAGAGCTGTTTAACTTATGAATGGCAATTCTTTTTTTTTTTTAATTTTTAATGTATGTTTATTTTGACATAGTCATGTTATCTGTGTTATCTCTCACATTATCACAAGGGAAGCCTCCAGACACTTGGAGACCTTGAAAGTCCCTCTAAAAGCAGCCCCAAAGACAATAAGGAACTGGACACAAATTCTCTCTAGGACCAGTGTTTCAGGTGTATGATATAGTGATTCAACAGTTGCATATATTACTCAGTGCTCATCACGGCCTGAAGCCATAGGACACTGAACAGCAGGAGTTTGGAAGGAAAAGAGACTGAGTCCACTGAGAAGACAACCTTGTAAGTGTGTGAGTGCAAACTGGGGAAGATAAAAACAGGCCGGGACCAGAGACATGGGAGGAGGAGAGGGGTCCCCCTTAGCGGGGAGCCCCAGAGAGTCAAAGGGAAAAGAGCGAGCAGCTGAAACTGCTCATAGAACTGTCCCAGGAGAAGAAAAAACCCTCAGCTCTGGATGGAGGGTGATCCTGTTTCTGGGTGTGGTGCTGACTTTGGGCTGGGTGCCCTGGCCCCAGGCAGCGCCAGGAGAAAGTGCTCCACTGCTCTCCCAGCTGGATCCCTGGCTGGGAAGGACCTGGCCTGCGGGTTTATATTTTGGGCGGTATCAATAAAGCACTGGACTAAGACCTGGAAATGAGGAGAGGCTTGGGACATAGAACACGGCCCACCTTGGCTATGCCCGAAGCACAGGGAGATCGGACCCAAAAGAGTGATTTGCAACACTTGGTTCCAGAAGGGACTGGGGCACCGCCATTTTTCTCCCCACAACCACCAGGGCAAGACCTCAGGGAGCTGCTGCAGGCCAAAGTGGAGGCTAAGCCCTGCCTACACCAAACCACGCCCATCCCCACTACAGAACTTTTTTTTTTTTTTTTTTTTTTAACTGGAACCCAGGGCAAGACCAACATGGATGCACTGCCGTGATTAACTCTAGATCAATTCTTTCTATTCAGATATATATTCCCTTGTCTCATTCATATTCCTCCCCTCTGCTGGACTGGGCACTCTGGTCACTGGTTTGCTTAGTCACATTTAATTCATTCTCTAGAAGTATATTCTATACCTCCACTGCTACCTTTCCCTCTCTCTCTGGAGTAATCAGACTAGTTTCTCTGAGTAACATTATCTTCGTTTCTTTCTCCTCACCTCCTACCATATCCTCCTCTTTCTCTCTCTGAATTAAGCCTCTTAGTCTCTCTGCCTGGTCCTTGTCCAATTTCGCTTTCTCCCTGCCCTGTCATTTCTCTCTTTGTATATGCTCTTCTGTCAGCACTGCATACACCCTGCTCTTTATTTGCAGTTGGGAATTCTGGTTTTATGCTTTTACACTGTCCTTTGTCTTTTGGTTTTTTCTTCTTTTTTTCTTTTGCTTTTTCCCTTTCGGTTTGCTTATTTGTTGGATTTGTCTGTGTGTTTGCATACTTTTGTTCCCTGTGTGCCTTTGTTCCCTGTGTGTCTGTCTGTTTTCTTTTCCAGGGCTACCTTAAGAAACAAGCCAAAGTACACATGCTGGAGAGTCCCAAATACCAATACGAGTAGGGAAACAAAATAACTGAAGTCTTAACAAGAGAGACCAAGAGACACCATTCAAAGAACACTTCCTGAACGGACAGGCCCTGGACAGTCAATGAGCCTTCTTTAATATAGTAGTACTCACAGGTGCAAAGCACATGACAAGCTTTTAAAACTAACAAGACACAGAAAGCTAGCCAAAATTACATAACTGAAGAACTCTCCTCTAAAGAAATTCCAGGAAGAAATGACAGCTAAAGAACTGCTCAAAACAAATAAAAGCAACATAACTGAACAAGAATTGAGAACCACAGTCATAAAATTAATTGCTGGGCTTGAAAAAGGCATGGGAGACATCAGAGAAACTATTGCTACAAAGACTATGGAGCTTAAAAATAGTTGTGATGAATTAAAAAATGCTATAAATGAGGTGCATAATAAAATGGAGGCATCCAATGTACGACTGAAAAGGCAGAGAGAATAGGTGAATTAGAAGACACAATTATAGGAAAAGAGGAAGTCAAGAAAAAGAGAGATAAACTGATGCAGGAACACAAAAGGAGAATTCAAGAGCTGAGTGATACAATCAAACAGAACATTATCCTTATAATAGGAATTCCAAAAGAGGAAGAGGGACGAAAAGGCGCTGAAGGAGTCCTTGAACAAATTATAGCAGAGAACTTCCCCAACCTGGGGAGGGAAGTAGACAATGAAATCCAAGAGGCACAGAGAACTCTCCTCAGACATAACTTGACTCAATCTTCTGCACGACATATCATAGTAAAACTGGCAAAATATAAGGATAAAGAGAGAATTTTGAAAGCAGTTAGGGATAAAAGGGCCCTAACATACAAAGGGAAACCTATCAGAGTGGTGACAGACCTATCTCCTGAAACTTGACAGGCCAGAAAGGAACAGCAGGAAATTTTCAATGTGATGAACAGAAAAAATAGGCAGCCAAGAATCCTTTATCCAGCAAGCCTGCCATTCAGAATAGGAGAGACAAAAGTCTTTACAAATAAACAAAAATTGAAAGAATTTGTCACCACTAAACCAGCCCTACAAGAAATCCTGAGGGGGACGCTATGAGGGAAATGTTGCAAGGAACGCAAGATACCAGAGACACCATCATGAGCATGAATTCCACAAAAGACACAATGACTCTAAACCCGTATATTTCAATAATAACACTGAATGTAAATGGGCTGAATGCTCCAATCAAAAGACATAGGGTGGCAAAATGGATAAAAAAACAAAATCCATCTACTTGCTGTCTACAAGAAACTCATTTTAGACCTGAGGACACCTTTAGATCGAAAGTGAGGNAGAAAATGAAAATGAAAATCCAACAATCCACACTCTATGGGATGCGGCACAGGCAGTCCTAAGAGGAAAGTACATTGCACTCCAGGACTATTTCAAGAAAATAGAAAAAGCGCAAATAAAAAATCTAACAGTGCACCTAAAGGAACTAGAGGGAGAGAAACAAGAGTACCCCAAACCCAGTAGAAGAAGAGAAATAATAAAAATCAGGGCAGAAATAAGCAATATAGAATCCAAAGGAAAAAAAAACAGTGGGGACAGATCAATGAAACTGAGTTGGTTTTTTGAAAAAATAAACAAAATTGACAAACTTCTAGCCAGGCTTCTCAAGAAGAAAAGAGAGAGCACCCGAATAGACAAAATCATGAATGAAAATGGATTTACTACATCCAATCCCTCAGAAATACAAGCAATTATCAGGGAATACTATGAAAAGTTATATGCCAACAAACTGGACAGATTATAAGAAATAGACAATTTCCTAAACACACACACACTACCAAAATTCACATGGGAAGAGATAAAATATCAGAACAGACCCATACCTAGTGAAGAAAATGAATCAACTATCAAAAATCTCCCAACAAATAAGAGCCCTGGGCCTTATGGCCTCCCTGGGGAATTCTACCAGACATTTAAATCAGAGTTAATACCCATTCTTCTCAAGCTATTCCAAAAAATAGAAATCGAAGAAAAACTTCCAGATTCATTCTATGAAGCCAGCATCACTTTGATTCCCAAGCCAGACAGAGACCTAGCAAAAAAGAGAACTACAGACCAATATCCTTGATGAATACAGATGCAAAAATCCTCAACAAGATACTTGCAAGTCGAATCCAACAGCACATAAAAAGAATTATCCACTGTGATCAAGTGGGACTCATACCTGGGTTACAGGGCTGGTTCAATATTCGCAAATCAATCAATATGATACATCACATTAACAAAAGAAAAGATAAAAACCATATGATCCTGTCAACAGATGCAGAAAAAGTATGTGACAAAATATAGCATCCCTTCTTCATAAAGACCCTCGAGAAAGTCGGGATAGAAGGAACTTACTTAAACATCATAAAATCCATCTATGAGAAGCCCTCAGCTAACATCATCCTCAATGGGGAAAAATCGAAAGCTTTCCCCCTGAGACCAGGAACACGACAGGGATGTCCACTCTCACCACTGTTGTTTAACATAGTGCTGGAAGTCCTAGCATCAGCCATCAGACAACAAAAGGAAATAGAAGGCATCAGAGTTGGCAAAGAAGTCAAACTGTCACTCATTGTAGACATGATACTCTACATAGAAAACCTGACAGACTCCACCAGAAGCCTACTAGAACTGATCCAAGAATTCAGCAAAGTTACAGGGTAAAAAATCAACGTACAGAAATCGGCTGCCTTTTTATACACCAATAGTGAAGCAACAGAAAGACATATCAAGAAACTGATCCCATTCACAATTGCACAAAAAACCATAAAATATCTAGGAATAAACCTAACCAAAGATGTAAAAGATCTGTGTGATAAAAAGTATAGAAAACTTATGAAGGAAATTGAAGAAGACACAAAGAAATGGAAAAACATTCCATGCTCATGGATTGGAAGAATAAATATAGTTAAAATGTCATTACTACCCAAAGCAATCTACACCTTTAATGGAATCCCAATCAAAATTACACCGGCATTCTTCTCAAAGCTAGAACAAACTATCCTAAAATTTGCATGAAACCACAAAAGACCCCAAATAGCCAAAGTAATATTGAAGAAGAAAACCAAAACGGGAGGCATCACCATCCCAAACTTTATACTCTACTACAAAGCTGTCATCATCAAGACAGTATGGTATTGGCACAAAAACAGACACATTGACCAATGGAATAGAATAGAGAACTCAGAATTGGACCCACAGATGTATGGCCAATTAATCTTTGACAATGCAGGAAAAAGTATCCAATGGAAAAACGAGAGCCTCTTTAACAGATGGTGCTGGCCGACTTGGACAACAACATGCAAAAGAATAAAACTAGATCACTTTCTCACACCATACACAAAAATAAACTTAAAANCAGGGCTGATGGAGGTGGGTGAGAAGGGAAGGGGGGTGATGGGCATGGAGGAGAGCACTTGTTGGGATGACCGCTGGGTGTTATATGGAAACCAATTTGACAATAAACTATGAAGGGAAAAAAACAAAAATAAACATTTAAAAATTTTTTTTTAAAATTTGTTTATATTTGAGAGAGACAGAGATAGAGCACTAACAGGGGAGGGGCAGAGACAGAGAGGGAGACAGAATCTGAAACAGGCTCCAGGCTCTGAGCTGTCAGCACAGAGTTCGACATGGGGCTTGAACTTGGGAACAGTGAGATCACAACCTGAGCCGAAGTCAGGCACTTAACCGAATGAGCTGCCTAGGTGCCCCTATGGATGGCAGTTCTAAGATGAATGGACTACAATTTGTTTGGAAGGCTGCCACTGTGACTGAAGAAGGTTAAAAACAAATCAGGTTGGTAGGTGGATTTAACTGAATGCTATTTGCCACTGTGAGTTTTTTACCAGCTCAATGGTAGTGGCCAATGGCTTCACCCCATGGTCAGGCCAAAAGCAAGGGAAAACTGGCCTCTTAAAGGGGTGACTGTGGAGTCTCTGGGTGGCTCAGTCGGTTAAGTGTCCAACTCTCGATTTTGCCTCAGGTCATGATTTCACGGTTCATGGGTTTGAGCCCTGTATCAGGGTCTGCACTGAAACAGTAGAGCCTGCTTGGCATTCTCTCTCCCCCTTCTTTCTGCTCTTCCCCTGCTCTCTTTCTCAAAACAAATAATTAATCATTAAAAAAATAAAATAGGGGCGCCTGGGTGGCTCAGTTGGTTGAGCGTCTGACTTTGGCTCAGGTCATGATCTCGTGGTTCATGGGTTAAAGCCCCGGGTTGGGCTCTGTGCTGAAATCTAGCTCAGAGCCTGGGGCCTGCTTCAGATTCTGTGTCTCCCTCTCTCTCTGACCCTCCCCTCCTCACAGTGTCTCTCTATCTCTCAGAAATAAATAAAAACATTAAAAAAATTTTTTTAATATAATAAATAAAAAAATAAAATAAAGGGGTTCTGTAAAGGGAATAACCCTACAGAAATCACGATGGGTATTTGAGGAATGCATTAAAGGAGGATTTTGTCAATACCTAGCAGGGAAATCAGAAGGCAACTGGTATCAAGGAGTAGATATCCCAGTGTGCTTGCTTGAAGTGACTAGCTGTGCCCACCAAATTGGTGGACATGGTAGCAATGCAGTAACGCAGAAAGGAGCTGAATTTAGAAATATTCTTTTTACAGGCTGAAGTAAAAAATGCCAATAAAAACTGTTCTGTTTGCTGACAAGAGAGACACAGATTTCAGATGGTTATGGAGTACATTACCCTGGGTAAGGCCCTATATATAGCTGACAGTTATAGGCCCTACGGCCTCAAATTGGTTCTGACAGGAATAAACACTTACTCTGCCCTAAACTTTGCTTACCTGATGGTAGGTCAAATCTTCAGAGTACTATAAAAGGACCAGAACAGAAGACATTGCACCAACTTGGACTGCTGAGTCACATTTTTTCAGAGCAATGAACACACTTTACAGCCCGTAAGGTGTGGAGAGTGGGTAAGGAGATATCCATAGCTTAATTGTTTGATAGAGAAGTGGAACAAGTAATTAAAACATTTGTCATCTAAAATGGGATGGGGAAAGGGGATAAGAATGAAGCAAGAAGGGCAGGTTTACACAGGAGGGTCACTACTAGACAGAATTCTCTGCTTTTCTGGGGGTGTGGCAAGCAGGAGGACATTGTTGGTAAGACTACGCAACTCTTCAGAACATGGTGGTATAACTATACTTCTTTCTTCCCCACATCACTTCAACTTTTCTTTTTCTACCTAAAGCACTGGTCTCGGAGCAGGGTTGCAAGTGCAGGTGCCAGAAGCAGAGGATTTCTAAGCAAGAAACTGTAATTGTATCTTTAAAATTCCCAACAGCCTGATGGGGTGGGTTGTGCCATCGTATCATATGGCAAAACTGGGTTGACACTGAGTACAGATGTATCACCTGGTGTCGAGAGCCCACTAGTTCTGTCGCTAGGTAAATCTACCTATATGGATGGGAGAGGATGGAGAGAAGCCACATGCTAGGCTAGTATTGCTGCCAGCAATCTGGACCAGCACAGTGGCCAAACATAACATCCCTTCCAAAGGCAGAAAAGTCTGTGTACAAATGGAGACAAGTCAGAATGTTTAGCTGAGATAAAGTGATTAATAAATGGATTATGCAATGAGGGAAATTCAATTATTACACTGCCACCATGAGAGGTTAACAGCAAGAGACAATACTGTCTCTTGGTACATCAGATTCTTGAAAGGGTGACACCATATGTTGGTGAGACTACACCTGATTTTAGAACCTGACAAAGTCAAACAAAAGCCTGCAGATGTGAGTGGCATTGTTCTGGGAGACATTTTAGTAATATATGATGACGAACTGCAGTAATAGTTAATGATTAAGATTCTAGTAATATGTCAGTATCTTTGCCTCTTATTTTTCAGGTCACATCCACTGCCATTCTGTGATATGGTGTAACACTGGCATGGTTAGTAAGGTTATAATACTAATACTAATGTATTGGTAAATTAAGTTAAAGCCTCCTTAAGATGAACACTAGTAGAAAATGACTGGCCTGAGAGAAAAACTGGACTTAGCTAATCATCAGCTAATTTCTATAATCAATATTTCTGCTCAAGTTTATCGTAAGGTACAAAGAGCAGCAGATGGAGTAGAGTACAATAGAAAATATTCAAACTGGTACAAAAACATGAATATGTATGCAGTGGCTTTACAGAACAAATCAGAGTTTCTTCAAATGTATCCCTAATTTACACTGGCTCCTCAAATGTTGGGCACATTCATAATAATCACATTGCTATCTCTGCCTGTCATATAAATGTGTCTGTCATATGTATACCCAGATAAACATGACTGTTTTTGTTTAAAAGAGACTTGGCCAAAGGCCAAGGCCTAGTCTGTACAGTAAAGAATTTGGCCTTGCTCAAAGAAATCTGGCCTTTGCCTCCCTGCTAGGAAGCAACCTATGTCATACCTGACAGCAGTGTTTCTGTTTAGGGTGGGGACTGGCAATAATAGAAACAACAACAATCATGTGATTTAGGGTGAGGCTTTGGGTCACACAGCTTCAACCAACCTGGAGGCTGAGATCAACCATGTGAGCAAATAAATCTAACCAGTCATATCTAAAATAATGGACCCCAGTGAAAGTCTGGACATTGAACTTGACTCTATCCTATCACACTGGATATCCTCCCACATCTCCTGATGCTGGGAGAGGAGGAATGCATCTTGACTCCATGGGTGAGGACAACAGGAGCTTTGCATCTCGAACCCTCTTGATTCTATTCTATGCATCTCTCCCTTTGATTGATTTTAATCTGTATCCTTTTCTTGTAACAAACCTTAACTGTGAATAAAACAGTTTCATTCAGCGAATTCTGAGTCCTTCTAGTGAGTTATCAAATCTAAGAGTAGTTATGGGAAACCCCCCTCCCCCAAACTTGCAGTTAGTGTCAGAAGTAAAGGAAGTCTTGGGGACTATGCATTCAGTTTGTCTAACTTCAGGAAGATAGGTACTCTATAAACCCATTCTGCAATGAAGAAAGCACGGTGCAGAAAGTAAATAAACTGCCTGAAAAGGAGAGCTTCTAACATGTAGTGCTAGAACACAAATCTTAGTTTGGCTGACTTTATGCCCACACTTTTAGTTTTACATTGCTTTATACAAGATGACCATACACAGTACCATGCATTAGATGGATAGGTATTTCACTACTATAATGTATTTTACTAGTATGACATTTTAAACCTTTTGCTTCTTCTTTCACCAACCTTGAACCAAAGTAATTATAGTTAACTATTAAGCATAAGTTAGAAATTATAACTATCTACAGTTTTGACCATTACCGGTTTTGTGCAGTGAATGTTTCCCTCTGAGGATGAAGATCACTATAAACAACCCTGATGAGATCATGCTGACACAATGCCCCTTCTGTCAAAGCCATGGATCCAATTGTTGAGGGCTACAAAAACAAGGTGAAGTATGAGACTGTGTCTCTAAAATGAAGTAAAAATCTATATCATATAAAGAGATTTAATTTTGTTTTAACAGAAGGCAGTTTAAGACCATTTCTCTTATTCAAAACCTTTTGCATTTTTCAATTACATACATTCTACAGCTGTAAAAATATACTGATTTATTTTTTGGAAGATTATGGAATGAACCTGTATTTAAGATATAGAATAATAAAAGTTGCCAGAGTGATGCCTGGGGCTCAGTCAGTTTTAAGTGTCTGACTCTGCTCATGTGCTCTCTCTCATGCTCTCTTTCTCTCTCTCTCACAAATACAAAACAAAACAAAAAAAGTTGCCTGAAAGACTAAAGGTTACAAATACATCAATTTTATTTAAAAATTTTTTTCAGATTCATCAATTTTAATTTCTTTGTATTCCAAAACACAAAGCAGCCTTGAGACTGCACATTTAAATTCATGTAGGTAGGTACTTGCATTAATCCCATTCTACAATGAAGAAATCAAGGTGCATGGATTAAATAAGTGATGGGAATTAAGTACACTTGTCACAATGAGCACTAGATGAAGTATGGAATTGTTGAATTCACTATACTGTACACCTGAAACTAATATAACACTGTATATTAACTGGAATTAATAAGTTAAAGCAAGGTAGACAGTTATAAACAATATTGAAGAATGTGATCAAATGTCTCTTTACTAGTGACATGATTGATTAAATGTTCCTAAAATTAGAAGCAGCCATTCATAAATGTTTCACTATCCTCCATTTTATTTCATAACATGATATGCAAAACTTAATTAAAATCTAATTAAGATTATATTCTCAGAAATATTCTAGGGTAAAACAAGTCTTGGCTAAATAAGAAGCATTCTATTTCCAATACAAAACAAAGTCCCACGGGAATTAATTAAGAAAATAAATAACTGCATGTAGCTATGTAACAAAAGGATACTGTTTAATGATAAGAAATGGAATATAATTTTTGGAATACTGGTAAAGTTCCTTTAAAAGCTTTCCTTACAACCTTTATACACAAAAGGCCACTGCAGACCTGAAGCTTGATTCACAGCATATATCCTTAAATAAAGCAGGTAGAAGGATTTCAGCTTAACAGAAGTCTTCTACCTATTATGATTATCAGGGTTCTCACATTGTTCAACCAAATAAATATAAGCAAACCTCAGAAGTGTACTGTTAATGTATAGATACAGTGCATCAACTACAGATTCCTTTAAATGGAAATAATTAATGTTAATATCCTTTCAAGTAACAGTTTTCTAAAAAATAATAAAAAATCAATCTAACATAGGTTTCTAATGAATATGGAAGACTTTAAAAAATTAAAGAATATTTTTAAAAATTCATAAAAGACTAATAAAAAAAGTGAAAATGATAGTGTTAGAAGAATGAAGAAGGAATAACAAGAACTAGAGGAAATTTTCCATTAATTATTTTCTGTGTCTCTTGATAACAGCTTAGCTTTACATCACTAACAAGCACCTACTTTTAAGAAGTAAATCAATAAAGATGTGTTAGCATTCATCTCTGGTGAAAAACTGACTTTGATCTCTTATTCAATATAATTTTTTTATAAAAACCTTTTTCATGTTTATTTTGAGAGGGAGAGAAAGAGAGAATCTCCAGCGGGCTCCGTGTAGTGTAGAGCCCAACACAGGACTAAATTTCACAAACTACAAGATCATGGCCTGAGTGGAAATCAAGAGTTGGGACACTTACCTGACTGAGCCACCCAGGCACCCTTCTTACTCAGAGTAATCTTAAATAATTCCACCTTTCCAATCTTACTTACCTCATGGTATATTGAAGGCTTGGATAAGGAAGGGATAGTAAAAGACAGAACTTTATTGTTTCCATCCTTATCAGCAATTTCCTGTATTTAAAAAATATACACAAAGATAAATAGTCACAGGGCTATATTATAAATAAAAATAATTTCTTAATTTACCAAAAATATCATTGACAACTGAGGAAGAGTTTTAGAAACAGCAACATATGACAAATATTCCTACCCTAGTGTATCTTTTCTAACCCATTAGCAAATTACACAGTTTAGTAGTTGAGCTACCCTCTAAGAGATATGCAGCACAAAACTATAACTAAATCAAATGCAATGTGACAGCAAGGACATGAAGCAGGCACACAAATCAATTTTCCCGTTAAATTTACAGAGAGATTACAAACGATTAAGTCTGAGTTAAACAGATTATATGTTTTAGCCAAGAAATATACTTTTTAAATAAGAAAAACACATTATTCTAACACAGAGTGAATCATGACTAAAAGAAATTGTCACAATTATTCAGCAAAAGGCTAATGACCCAATTTAAGCTACATATTAACAGAATGAATATTAGTTTAAGTGATTAAAAATAAATTCATATGTAGGTAATTTTTACTAAACTGCAAGAAAATTGTTTTATTTTTTTTTCTTTTTACTTTTTTTAAAATGTTTATTTATTTTTGGGAGACAGAGAGACAGTGTGGGGGGCAGGGGAGCAGAAACAGAGACAATCCAAAGCAGGATCCAGGTTCTGAGTTGACACGGGGCTTGAATCTACGAAATGTGGGTTCTTGACCTGGACTGAAGTTGGACTCTTAACTGACTGAGCCACCCAGGC
This sequence comes from Crocuta crocuta, assembly GCF_008692635.1. NCBI lineage: Eukaryota > Metazoa > Chordata > Mammalia > Carnivora > Hyaenidae > Crocuta > Crocuta crocuta. The sequence continues at coordinate 1,173,901 of NW_027533263.1, forward strand.
ACCTAAGAAAATTGTTCTCTTTTAAAAGCACTTTATCTTTCAATGAAAAGGACAACGGTGTCCTTTATTTCTATAGTCTCTGGTACCACCAGTGTTCTACAGTTACCAATAAAAATCTGCCTATAGAGGGGCGCCTGGGTGGCTTAGTCGGTAAAATTATATTTAAAAAAAAAAAAAATCAGCCAACATGCATTTATTGAGGGTCATCTATAACTGTGCCTAGTACTGGTAAATATTCAGAAGTAAAATAAATTGTTTTATTAAAAATTACTTTTGGGGGGCACTTGGGTGGCCCAGTCAGTTAAGCATCCGACTTCAGCTCAGGTCATGATCTCACAGTTTGTGGGTTCGAGCCCCGCGTCGGGCTCTGTGCTGACTGCCAGCTCAGAGCCTGGAGCCTGTTTCAGTCTGTGACTCCCTCTCTCTGACCCTCCCCTGCTCATGCTGTCTCTCTCTCTCTCTCCTAGAAATAAATAAAACATTAAAAAAAAAAAATCTACCTATAGACACTAGCAGATAGAGGGGTGAAATGCTCCTCCATTATCACTCCTTTCCTCTACTGCCTCATTTGGTCTATGTTTCTTTTACATATTAATTTTTTAAATTAATTTCTTTTACATATTAATTCACGTTAATATACATAATTAGCATAAAATTCTGAGAGAGAAGGCTATCCTCCTTAGTAGACCTAGAAGGAAGGTCAGAGAGGGACAGAGGGAGAGTTACACAAAAGGAAGAAACAACAATAATAACTATTGTCAACAAAACAAAAACCCAAAAGAATTTCTCTGTAGGGTTCATTTCTGAGTTTAATATGTCACAGGAGAGTACCAATTATATGTGAACATTGGCCATACCTCTTATTTTGACAGGGAAATGGGTTTAAAAATTCCTTGGAGAGATCATTTAACCGCTTTGTAGTCAAACTAGTTATTACCACATTCTAGCCATTATGCCTCAAAGAAAGTCGACAAGATATCTAATTTAAGTTTGGCAATAAAGCTTTATTTTTTATTCCTAAATTTCAAATTTAGCCAAGTAACTTTTATTTAAACTTGTGCATTCTTGAAGAAGGATGCAGAAGCAATTTGTTTAAGCTACAGGCAATATAAAACTCCCTCTGGGGCTATATGAAGCAAGGGAGAAGTTCTGAAAAGGGAAAGAGAAAAAAAGAGAAATAAATATATAAAAGAAACACTTTGCATTAAGAAAAATTGAAAGCCACAGAGAAGAGAGAACACAGACAGTAAGTGAATTAGAAGAAGACAGGAGCCTGGGTTACATTCTGATATATAATTGACCATTTATTTTGTAGTACACTATTTTTGAGATGCTAAATGATAATTAAACAATAGCACCAATAAGCACTGTCAAGAACTTAAGAGTATCCCACTTAAAAATACTTTACTTCATTTGTCCCACTACTGAATTTTATTACTTTAAACAAATGAGAAAAAAGATAGTTTAATTTCCAACATAATCGAAAATATTAAATTTAATTATTAAACTAACGTACATTTATTAAGTGCATATGCTAAGTTCTAGAGGAGAGAAATACGTGAAACAAGTTTCCTGCTTTAAAAGAAAAAACAATCAGGCAAGTTGGCAAAATAGAGAAATTTACACCTAGACCAGCTTTTCATGTAAACAAAAACCAAGTACTACTTGGTACTGCTACTACTATTAATGACATTTATTAAACACTCAGGCAGCATATGGATTCTCCTGTTTTGTTTTGTTTTTAAGATTTTATTTTTAAGCAATCTCTAAACACAATGTGGGGCTCAAACTTACAACTCCAAGATCAAGAGCTGCATGCTTTACCAAGTGAGACAGACAGGCACCCCTCTCCTAATTGTTTTTAATCCTATTAACAATGCTTTATTTCTGTTTTACAGATGAAGCAACTGAAGTCAAGATATTAAGCAACTTGCCCAAATTTAAAACAGAAAATAAATGGCAGGGCCTGGTTTTAAGCAAAATACAAAGGATTTCAAAGGCCATACTCCTTTCTTCAGATATGTGTTCCAGTGACAGAAATGTTTTCTAATGATTTTTTATGGGATGATACCTTAAGGACTGAGCATTGGTATAGAACATTTATTTACTGTGAAACTCAATGTTTTATGAGGTACTTTACCCTCGTTGAGATGACCACTGGGTGTTATATGTAAGTGATGAATCACCAAATTCTACTCTATGTGTTAATTAACTTGGATTTAAATTTAAAAATTAATATGGAAAAAACTAACTTTACTACATAGAGTACTTGTTTACAATCAATACTAAATACAAAGAATATCTTCAAAGAGCAGGAATTTCAATACCAAAGTCCTAATTGGACATTGTGGGGGAAAAAAGACCCAGAAAAATGTTTAACATACTTAAGAATTTCTTAGAAGAATTTCAAACAATATAGTGTCAATTATATATTATCAAATGATTATTCAAAATAAATTTCAAAAATTTTAAATGAAGCACATTCATAAACACTGGTCAATTAAAGTAATTTAAAGATAAGTCACAAAATATTAACAATGCTATCATTTCTAATAGTTTCACCTGTTTTATAAAATGCATTACCAGCAATTATGTATTAAGCCTCTCTGTACTCAATTATATTAATTCAAATAAATTACTCAGTAGACCTTTCAATTTATTTTTTTATAAGTATTCTTTAAGTATTATTTCAGAAGACTTTTTAAAAATACTTAAAATTTCCCCAACTATCATTTTCAACTTACCAAATTGTAAATTCCTAACAGAAGTGCTTCAATGCAACCATTACTCTGTCTGTCTCGGCTAACTGTAAGCCGTAAATAAACCCACATCAATTCTGGCAAGAACTGCAGTGTGAACCTCTTAAGTCGAACTTCAGAGCTACGATAGAGCTCAAACAGCTGGTGGCAGACAGGCTCCAGAAGCTAAAAGGAAAATAAAGTACATGAGCTATTTCCATCCTTTTGCTGTAACAGTGTGTTTTTTTAAAGCACATATACTTGTATAATATTTAAAAAATAAATTCTCCATATTAATTTTTGCATATTTTGAATCACTGTGACCTCAACCTTAATCTCTACTTATGTAGATACTACATATTAAACTGACCAATCTACTAACTGTAAGTATTTTGAGCCCATATAATATCAACATATTTTTCAACACACTGATCCATTAAATTTGTTAGATAATTATTTAACCAACGTACTACATTTATATTTATTAAGTTTTCTTTTCTATTATTATCAGCCCTTACTATCCTCTGCTTTAAAAAGTTTCTATTGAAAGAAAATAACTTCAAATGCTCTTGTTGGGAACAAACCTTAAATCTCAACTTAGATTATGATTTAAACGAAATTGTATATCACTCAAAAGAGAAAGGAATATTATAACATATAATATTTGGACATCCAAAATGCTAGCTAATATTTTACATACATACAAGTAAAACAAATGGATTACTTCTATATTTCAAAACTGACTTAAATTCTACTAATTATATTTATTTAAAAGATTTTGAAAAGAAGGGAAGTATATAGGAATAGCTTTTTTACTGTTTAATTTTTCATGTGATATCACACAATAGGACTTATGAAGGTCTTTATCACCTTGAAAACTAAAGAAAATGATCAACTTAAATAAACCTCTCCCTTTTTCCTAGTCACGTACTGCCAATCTAGAATGGTTTTGTTGATATAACCACAGATTACACAAAACTGGCTATGATTTTAAAATGCGAATAAAACACTGACAAGAAACTAGAAAATAATGTCTAAATTAAAATTTAATACTAGCTTTAAAAAATGAATCATTCAGTATTTATATGCTTGCCTCCATTCTGAATGATTAAATAATGCATATACATTTGGAAATGTTTGAATGTAGTTATAGAGGTCTATAATAACCTAACGCTCTAGAATAAATCACTATTTTCATAATTCCAAATCAAAAATCAACAAACCCAAATGTTAAATGTACAGATAATATATTTAGATGAGTTAAGCTTAGCTCTTAGGGAATGACTTTAACGCTAAAAAAAGTTCACACACATATACACCCTTGTGTCTAGTAACTACTAAGCCCATTATGTGAAACCACGATAATAATATTTACAATCTTCAAAAAACTCCAATCTTCCCCTTACACAGAAGTCTAGACCAGTCAGACAATTTTCCCAAAGTCACAGAAGTTAGTGGGGGAGGAAGACACTTAAAATTCAGGTCTTCCAACTTCCAACACCATTGATGCTTCCACCGTCCCACATTTCTTATACTAGAATGAAGGTAGAAAGTAGGAAATGAGGATTATTTAACTACAAATAGTATATTCCATGTAGTGTCAATAATGAAGTAATAAACTTCTGAAAATAGTCAACTGCTGGTATCTCTTTAAAGTACTGACAAAATAGATCTTTTGGGGAATTAAAGACTGCTATTTTCGCAAATGTATTTATTAAAAATACATATCGATGTTTCAAATCTATTTTCTTCTTTAGTCAAAGACTACAAAATTGCTGTCTCTAAATTTTATTTGCCGTGGTACAATTATGATTTGTTTCTGTTATAAAGACCTTAACTTCCCTTTCTCAGTAGCAAGAACCACAATGGCATGTAAAAGACTACATTTTAATTAAGCATAGCAAAGAAATAAAGAGTTGTCAAAATTTTTACTCTCCTTTTTTAAAAAATGGGCAGGAGTAGTAGTTGGCAATCCAATAATTTTTGGTCAGAAATCAGTGATGAAGGAATGAGAAGGGATAATTGCAGGAGCAATCTTTCAGGTGGCCAGAGAAGATGTGATCCAGACCTAAGTACATGAGACACTTTGATACCACCTGAGACACTTCATCCACTGAACAGCAGAAAAGGCAAAAGAGCATACGTGGTAAAGCTGGTAGAGTGGTAGATAGGAATGCGAAAATAAGAGAGTTCCCAATTATCTTCTTCTTTTCTTTCTTTTTTTTTTTTTTTAAATTTTTTAATGTTTTGTTTATTTCTAGGAGAGAGACAGGGAGAGACAGCGTGAGCAGGGGAGGGTCAGAGAGAGAGGGAGTCACAGACTGAAACAGGCTCCAGGCTCTGAGCTGGCAGTCAGCACAGAGCCCGACGCGGGGCTCGAACCCACGAACCGTGAGATCATGACCTAAGCGAAAGTCGGACGCTTAACCGACTAAGCCACCCAGGCGCCCCTCTTCTTCTTTTCTTAAGGACACAGAAAGCAAGCTGGAGATGAGGGAAAGGAGGGTAAGAGTATGAGGAAAGAGAAGGTGTAAAATGGACAGTGGGACATATACCAAGAAAGTAAAGCAAGACTACAAGGCAGTATTATGTGACCATTTGAGGCTTTTAGTCCTGCATTTAAAGTGGAAAACGTCAACAAAACTGTGTTTTCTGCAAGTATGTCGAGCTGCTCAGGTATAGGCCTGAAGAAGATCGATGGCTGGATTTTATTCAGTGTTGAGATTTTCCCCCAAAGAAAAAGAACTAATGGAATGAGGAGCAAAGGAGCTAAGAATGTTTGTAAGGAAATGGCCTATGAAAATTTGGTTGGGTAAAGAGAGAAGTGAGTCGTGTAAAGGAAGAAGGAAAGAGAATCAAATCAAGACAAAGTGTTAGGGTTAATCGTTAGATGGAGGTCTCCCTGAAGAGGAAGAACTGCAACAGTAACTAGAAGATCAGGAACAAAAAAAAAAAAAAAAAAAAAAAAAAAAAAAAAAAAAAAGAGGAAAATTAAGCAGTATGTTGGTCTAGAGATTAAAATTTCAGCTGCAGTACAGGTTGGGCATGATAAGTAATACTAAACTAGGAAATACACTTTCTTAAAAACTTTTTAAGGTCTTTAAAGCAAAACTGTAAGACTGTCATAAGCTTCATTTATTATTTTATATGGCATGTGATGATTTTCTGAAATGATTTCCTGTTAACTAAGTAAAGCAGTTGATTATGTTTCAGAATACTGTAAAATAAGGACTAAAAGTGGCCTCCTTCTATGACTAAAGTTCAGAATTAGTATGAGATTCTATAGAGTTTCAGTCTGCTTTTCTGAAAGATGACCACATGTTTAGAACCCTGTTACCTGACAGGAGAAAAGATGAAAAGACAGATCTGTTCTGGCAACTGGATGATTATAATGACTACTGTCAAGCTTTTATCTCCCAAGCTGTAATTTTTCATTTCTACCCATGACAAGGTCTCACAATCAATATTACAAAGTATTACAATATAAAGTAATGTGAATAACTTTTTTTTAATGTCAGAGCTTCTAAAGTATAAAAAAGGAAACCAATACTTTTTATATACTTGTGTTAGTGAAAATGATAGCATTTTAGAATCTCATTTTGTGTTTCACTATTCTTCCAATCAATATTTATGAAGTGTTCATTATGTATATAATAATATACTGTATTCTAGGGAAGTAACAAATACAGACTATATGACCACTGCTCGTGAAGAGCTTACAATCTAAAGAGAAAGCATTAAACAAATTTTAATAAAGCAAAGCTTAAGTGTTAAAACAGTGCAAAACAAGGGGCAGGAAATAACACATTCATTATTCAAACAGAATTTTGAAAACGTCTAACCAAAAAGGATATGAATATATATACATTACCACACCTAAAGTTATAAAACATTCATAAATACACAGCAAGAGAAAAAGCAGCAAATGAATCCTGCAATTGCTGCTATAGCAACAGATGCAAGCCTAACTGAGAGCCAATCCAAGTTTATGAGATAGGAAAGAAAGAGGTCAATAAAGCAAGCTTTTAGTGGTAGGACAAAAATTAAGATGCACTTTAAATTAAGCTGCTGGTTAGGAGATGATTACCTGTACTTCTTCAAACTCACTCCAGTACACAGCAGAGGCACTCTTGGAGGCTGTATCTGGGAAGATAAGAAGCTACTTTCCTGTGTGTTCCTTTCATTTTCATTTTAAAGCATACATGAATCGAGTGGTGATAAAACTACATGTCATACTATTGTGTTTATGGAAAGATAATGTGTGTATTTTGCATAAGTTAACATATAGATTCCATAGCTCCATTTTTTTCCCTTTTCTATCACAAAGCTGAATAACAGGAAACTCTTATTCTAAGTTTATTGATCTTAACTATTTAGGCTAAGTAGTTTTTTGTCCAATCATTTTCAAGCTAAATTTACTAGCAGCATCAGTTTATGTTACCAGTTTGAGTTCACTGATTAGAGTAATATATACAGTTCTATACTGTCAATAAAATAACTGCAAACAATACTTAAAATAAAAAACGCTGAATCAGTGCATGGCTCAAATTTGGATTCTAGAAAAGGAAACATCCCAAACAGGTAACACAAAAAAGTTTCAAATTAACTAAGTAATTTATTGAGATGATGGTCACTCAAATCAAGACCCAAAACATATAGTCCTCAAAAGAAACAAATTTGATCAACTCATTTAAAAATATAAAGAGGGAAGGCAAAGGGAAAGCCAAAGCAACTATCAGAATGAAAAACAGTAGAAAGAAAGTTTTTCAGTCCCATAAGAAGGATTTAAAAAAAAAGGGGGGAAAACTACAAAACTTACATATGTGTTTTAGTACACATATTTTATTCTACTATGTTGAAATTATTTTTCTTATAAACTTTCCTACCTCATTATTTGAATCTTGAATAACTTTATAGAGGGCTGGTACCAGTGTTTTTTTCCGGTGTAAAGTTGCTGCATAATTGGTGATCTGAGTATCAGGTAATGCCTAGAAGAAACATCAAAGGAAATCAAAAGCAAACTTAATATTTGGGAAGTCAGGAAATATATTTTACCTCAGTTCCTCTTGAAAAGATTTGTGATAGAGTCAACTAAGAAAAGTAAAGATAATTAATATAAGAACTATCCATGAGCATTAATAAAATAAAGTAAGTTAGGATGTTACAGTATACCATTCTTCTAACTAGTCAACCATGAAAAATGATTAGAAATCACACATTATACCAAGTTTTGCTGAAATGGGTCACCTCACACTAGTCTAAAAAACATAAGTATAGAATATATACATATATACGTGTACGTGTGTGTGTGTGTGTGTGTGTGTATTTAAGTTTTATTTATTTTAGGGGAGGGAAGGGGGCCAGAGAGAGAGGGAGAGAGAATCCCAAGCAGGCTCTGCACCTCAGGGCAGAGCCCAATGTGGGGCTCAAACCCACAAGCCATGAGATCATGACGTGAGCTGAAATCAAGAGTTGGATGCTTAACCAACTGAGCCACATAAGTGCTCCTAGAACATATTTTAATTCTTGCATTTTATACTTACGAAACATCCAGAGAGTTCAGAAATGATATAGTTTTAAATCAGGGGCGCCTGGGTGGCTCAGTCAGTTAAGCGTCCGACTTCGGCTCAGGTCATAATCTCACGGTTCATGGGTTCGAGCCCCGCATCGGGCTCTGTGCTGACAGCTAGCTCAGAGCCTGGAGCCTGCTTCAGATTCTGTGTCTCCCTCCCTCTCTGACCCTCCCCTGCTCATGCTGTCTCTCTTTCAGAAAAAAAAAAAAAATTAAATCAAATCAATGAATGATTTTAAATTACAGGAAATAAAAATATAAGGCATAAATCCAATGTCTGTGTCTTATTAAAGCTTGGAAGCTTCCCCTCTTTTATTGAATATATTTAAATATTCATATATTCCCTCATCAATCCTAACAACTATTTTTATTTTTACATATTACTTTCTAGCCATTATTCACCTTAGTGCCTTTTTAAAGAGTTACAATTATAGAAACACATTATTTCATATTTTGCCATTTCCACTTTATACCATAACATTTGTTTCAGTTTCTCCATAGAACACATATTCACTTTTGAATTATGGAAATATAGAAACATATAATACATTCTTATCCCCAATCCAATATACCTTGAATTCTGATAACCATTCCTCCACAACACCACGTTCAGATCCCAGCATCTTCTTCTACCTTCTAGTCTTTCTTTTTTAATCTCTGAAAGAATAAAAGCACCAAACTTGAGGATGACATCATGTACTTAAAGAAACTACCAAAGGTAAATGATGTGTATCTTTCACTAACAGAGAAACTAACCTTGTATATATTTTAGATAAGAAGGCTTACTTTTAGACTAGAAATCAATTAAAGCAAAACTTATTTTTAAGAAATAAATTCTTATTTTTAGTGATATATTTGAAACTTCTTTTCCTGATACTTTTGTATTTTACCCAACAATTATATTTCAAAGTGACAAAAACAAGTTTATTGACTTTCCAGTGGTGATGACTTCCTTACAAGAAAATGCCCCTTGCAAAGGACCTCTTCCACCCGTCCTGGAAGAGAAGAGGAAGCACAAGAAGTGCCTGGTGCAGGGCCCCAACTACTTCATGGACATGAAGTGCCCAGGATGCTACAAAATCACCACCATCTTAAGCCACGCACAAATAGTTGTTTTGTGAGTTGGCTGTTCCACTGTCCTCTGCTAACCTACAGGAGGAAAAGCAGGGTATAAATCCTTCAGAGAGAAGCAGCCCTTAAAGCACGGGGACTCAAGATGAGTGAGAAACTATCCCAATAAACAGATTTTGGATGAAACAAAAAAACCCAAGAAAACATGTTTTACTGAGTAAAACCAAACTGCACATTACCCAAGACAAATGAATAGTCTATGCTTAGAGCTTCTGCCAAATATACAAGTGGAATAGATTACATTTCATAGAACAAAACTTGATAAATTATAAACGACATGTATAGAAAAGCTAGAAATCAAGGGTCATATATTCAGAACACGGATTATAAATGTTTATAGAAATAAGGCCTTTAAAGAATGTAGATTTATATTTTTTCTATAATGGAAAAATATTCAAGTAGAAAAATCAAGTTGTACAATTATGTAAACTATAATTCCATTAAAAAACTATATAAAATGTGAAAAAAGCCTGGAAGCATATATCCACTAAACTCTTTCAAGTGTTTACTTCTGAAGTAAGGAAAACTTAGGATATTCTAATTATGTACAACTCTGATTTACAGAAAAAAATAAAAATAGCATATATTTTTAAAGTGAGAAAGACAATAAAAAGGTATTGGTTTTTAATGTAATTTAAAGGCTCAAAAGGTAAAAACTAGAGGGTATCTGGGTGGCGTTAGTCAGTTAAGCATCCAATTTCAGGTAAGGTCATGATCTGATGGTTTGTGAGTTCAAGCCCTGCATTGGGGTCTTTGCTGTCTGTGCTGACCCTGCTTTGGATCCTCTGTCTCCCTCTCTCTGTCCCTCCCCTGTTCACACTCTATCTCTCTCTCAAAAATAAACAAATGTTCAAAAAAAAGTTAAAAACTAGAAGAAATTAAGAACTTCTTTGAGGGGGAGAGTAATGTCTTCAAAGCAACTGAAATAAAAGTTTCTTTATTAAAAAGATAATATTTCCTAAAAGTGTGTCAAATTTCACACTAAATTTGTCCCTAAAAAAAGGAATCAGATTTTCTAAGTATCCCTCTTCAATTCCAAAAGTATTTTTAATGTCTCTCTATAATGTGCTATATCAAATACTATGTAAAGAAGAAGTATGAAGAAGTGTAAGACATTCCCTTTATTTTCAAATAGCAAATGCTGTTAAGAGGAGTAAGGCATTCCCTTTATTTTCAAATAACAAACTGCTAAGATGTTCATCAGATGACTGATGAATTTAGTCAAATAAATTTCAAGAGAAAAAAGATAGTAGGGAAAACCTAACAGATTCTAAGAGACTCAAAAATATCAATAACCAACTTATGAATCTTTTTTGGACTCTGATTCAAAAAATTAAAAAGAGTAGGACACAACTGGAGAAAGCGGAACATGACTGGTTATTTGATGATATAAAATTAAGGAATAATTACAGGTTATTTTTATATTTGATAACAGTATTACAGATTTTTTTAATAGTGCTTCTTTTAAAAAAAATTTTTTAATGTTTTATTTATTTCTGAGAGAGAGAGAGAGACAGCATAAACAGGGGAGGGTCAGAGAGAGAGGGAGACACAGAATCTGAAGCAGGCTCCAGGCTCTGAGCTAGCTGTCAGCACAGAGCCCGACGTAGGGCTCGAACCCATGAACCGTGAGATCATGACCTGAGCCGAAGTCGGACGCTTAACTGACTGAGCCACCCAGGCGCCCCATCTGGATTCTCATTTCAACTCCATTAATCTATCTATCTATCCTTATGACAGTACCATACAGCCTTGACTGAGGCACCCATGCGCCCCTAATAGTGCTTGTTTCTTAAAGTTACGTAGTGAAATATTTACTGGTGAAATGTGTCAGGACTCGCTTTAAAATAATCAGGGCAGGGGCCCCTGGATGGCTCAGTAGGTTGAGTGCCCAACCCTTGATTTCGGCTCAGGTCATGATCCCAGGGTTGTGGGATCAAGCTCCATGTTGGACTCCATGCTGAGCATGGAGTTTGCTTGGGATTCTCTCTCTCTCCCTCTGCTCCTCTCCCCCTGCTCTCCCTCTAAAAAAATTTAAACAAACAAACAAACAAACAGAGTAGGAGCAGGGGGAGCCAAAGAAGGAAAGCTAATTAGGTATAGATGAAATATGATTGACTATGAATAACCATTCAAGTTCAGTAATTGGTATATATTTCATTGCACTAATATCATCACTTTGTTATAAGTTTGAAATGTTCCATAATAACCTTTAAGAAACAAAGGATTAGTAAACACTACATAAAAAGATAAATACAATACCGATAGATACACAATCTTGAAAATAATTTCTGGGAGTTCCGATCAAGTAAAGTTCATTAACAGAAATGGACACTCAAAGTCACAAAACTCTTGCTGAAGAAATAAGACTCAAAAAATAACTTCACAGGGTAGCCTGGGTGGCTCAGTCAGTTAAGCATCCGACTCTCAGTTTCAACACAGGTCATAATCTTACAGTCTGTAAGCTTAAGCCCTGCAGCCGGATCTGCACTCTCTGCTCTCTGTCCCTGCCCCACTTGCACGCATGCTCTCTCTCTCTCTCTCTCTCTCTTCTCTCTCTCACTCAATATAAGTAAAAATAAAAAAAATAACTTCACAAAGTATAGCACAACCATACATCCAAATGGTAATGCCCTCAAAGAAATAATTTTGTAAGTTTCCTACATTTATTATGATTGCTCAAATCAATGTCAGAATTCCTTTTTTTTAAACAATAATTAGTTAAGTGATACTACTTTTTGAAACCTCGTTCTTCACCTAAAAATGGATTCCATGACAGAACTATGATTAATGTGTCTCTGACTCTATAAATTATACCTCAAGAAAAAAATGTTTATAAACAATTGTCCAAATACTCTAGGGTATTTAGGATATGGTAGTTGTGAGATCAAGAGTCAGACACTTAACCAACAGAGCCACCCAGGGGAACTACTTCTGAGCTATTTTCCCATTAATTTTGTACCAGAACTATAATGTTTTAATTACTGTGGCTCAAAAAAATTACAAATCCTTTCTTATATATAGATTCCTTTTCCTAAAAATGTGTTTATTGTTGCTTGCTTCTTTCTTTCAGAAGAGTATTAGAATTATATTGATAAGTCTCTTTCCTACACTCCTTTCTCACCGGAGTTTACAAATCAATTCCAAACCACATCTCTACAACATTGAGTTAACCCAGATAGATGCATGGCATTGCTCTTTATAAAAAATGCTCTTCTATATATCTTGATATAAATTTTTTTTTTTCTTCACAGAGGTCAACACATTTCCAATAAAGTTGATTACAATATGGTTNAGTATGGTTTATATTATCTTGCTGTGACTGTGATTCTTTTTCATTATGCTTTTTTTTTTCAAGTTTATTTATTTATTTATTTATTTATTTATTTATTTATTTATTTATTAATTAAGTGAGAGAGAGAGAATATCCCAAGCAGTCTCCTCAATGTCAGGGCAGAACCCAATGCAAGGCTCAATCCCAGGAACCATGAGATCCTAGTCTGTGCCGCAATCAAGAGTTGGATGCTTAACTGACTGAGTCACCCAGGTGCCCCTTCATTGTGTTTTCTAGCTAACTATTTCTACATAAAAATAAAAACTTTAAAAAATCAAAATGAACAACTTCTTTATTTTTTTAAATGTTTACTCATTTTTGAGAGGCAGAGAGAGACACAGCATGAGCCAGGGAGGAGCAGAGAGAGAGGGAGACACAGAATCTGGAGCAGGCTCCCAGCTCTGAGTTGTCAACACAGATCCTGATGTGGGGCTCAAACCCACAAACCTTGAGATCATGACCTAAACCAAATCGGATGCTCAACTGACTGAGCCACCCAGGTGCCCCCAAAATGAACAAGCTTTTAACATAAATATTTAAAATACTAAAAATGATTCAAATCAAGATTTCTCTGTTTTAGGAAAAATTTATAAACAAGTAAGTTACCTTTTTTCTAACTATAAAGGATTAGATGTTTTTTAAAATGTATGCTACTACTTTATAGAAAAGGGCAAGGAAAAGCACCTATAGTTAATATTTTTTCCAGTTTGCTACAAAGAACATTAATTGCTTTTAAAATAAAAAAAGAAACCCAAATATTATTTTCAAAAAAACCCACAAATCGTTTTAATCTGATATATATATCATCAGAATCCCTATTTGATATAGAGCCTGGAATACATATTTTGAAAAGCTCCCCAAGTAATCATTCAGCAAAAAAAAAAAAAGTCTAAAATCCAGATTAAATTTCTTATTTTAAATTCTTACCTAATCTCTCCTATAATGACAAATTTGTATATCAAATCACTTTAGTTTCTACCAATATTATTTTTAAAATGACTGTAAGGTAATACCTTTAGATAGAGAAATACAGTGGTGTTAATAATTAAGATCAAAAACCACTATATTTCTTCAACTCTACAACACTACTAATTTTAAGACTGTAATTTATTAACAAATTTATAGTAGAAAACGAGAAACAAATCTTTATTAAAATGAAAAAAGTTTAACTAAAGGAAAAGAATATAAGCTTATCCATATAATCACATATGACTTTTTAAATTATCCTTTATGAACTCATTTATTTAGCACCTTCAATAATGACAGTTCTATTTTGGCCATAATAAAACCTGAGATTTCTGCCTGCTTTTTCTATGTGATTAAGCTTAATAATTTTACTTTTCCAAATTAAATATGGTTGGAAGTTGATATCTTCTTTAAAAAGCACCCAAAAACTTCTGACAGGTGGATATTCTCCCAGGTTTGAAATTAGAGACTGAGGGATTTGGCAAATTTTCTCTTTGAATTAATTGGCATGTGTCAGGAAATCTTCAGCTAAGACCATTATTCACTGCAAAGCTGTATTACACTGTGGTTTTTACAGACATTTTAAGCAATAATTTACAGATTAGTAATATCTGTAATAAATAAATTAAGCAATAATTTAAAGAAACTCAAAACTTTAATATAAAAATAAACATTAAACATTTTTATATAAAAAAATGTAACCCAACATAGTACTACTAATATCAATTGAAATGATAAATGAATAATGAATACACAAAGCTAACATCTCAAAGTACCAACATACCAGTAGCAATAGTCATCCAAATAAGGATGACTGTTGCTGTTTCACAATTTACTTGTCTGGTTGCTGAAGTTTATTCACCCAAGACACATCCTGATTTCAAAAATGTTATAACGTGAAGAAAATTATCTTAGAGGTAAGGAAAAAGTAGGGGCAGGGGTGGCTCAGTCAATTAAATGTCCAACTTTGACTCAGGTCATGATCTCGCAGTTCATGGGTTCGAGCCCCATGTTGGGCTCTGTGCTGACAGCTCAGAGCCTGGAGCCTGCTTCAGATTCTGTGTCTCCCTCTCTCCCTGTCCCTCTCCTGCTCACACTGTGCGTGCGTTCATGTCTGTGTGTGTGTGTGTGTGTGTGTGTGTGTGAAAAATAAAAAAACATTAAAAACAATTTTTAAAGGAAAATGTAAATTATTAGTGAGCCTATGAAGTATGAACATTGAATCAGTTGTTTTCTATATTTCATCTGATTTAATATGGCAGTAGAATCTAGTGTTTAGAGCAGCAAATCAACTTTTTGCTTCAGAACCCCTTTTCACTCTTACATTTAAAAAGTTTATTAAATCATTTTAAAAAATAAGCCCATTACATGTTAACATAGTAGGTTTTTTGGACATAATGTTCTGAAGTGAAATTTTATTTTTCCAAAATAAAAGCAAATTTGGTGAGAAGAGTAGTGTTTATTGTTTGACATTTTTTGCAAATCTCATAATTACTTCTGCGTTCAATCTGTTGCTGAAAAACTTCACTGTATATCCATCAGAGAATGACAATGAAGGCAGCAAATACTGTCTTAGTATTAATATAAAAAACAATTTTGACCACACAAACCCACGTAAGGGATTACCCGGACACACTCGGAGCATAAACAATCTGGAGGTAGATTGTCTAAGTTTAAGGGTACTTAACTACAGCTATGTTTAAACCCACTGACTCCCTTACTAGCTTTATGTAAGCCCTCTGTACCTCATTTCTCTGATTTCAAAAAGAAGGTAATAGCAACACAGAACTTATTTCATATAATTATTGTGTACTTAGAATAGTTCTTATCGGGGCACCTGGGTGACTTTCGATCTCGCGGTTCATGAGTTTGAGCCCTGCATTGGGCTTTGCACTAACAGCATGGAGCCTGTTTGGGATTCCCTCTCTCATCCCCTCCCTAACTTGCTCTCTAGCTCTCTTTCAGAATAAATAAACTTAAAAAAAAAATAGTTCTTATCACAACTAAATACTATAAATGTTTGCTACGAGTATTATATACTTAATTTTCCTGATACCATATACAGTACTATAAAACGGCCTCTGTTTTTCCCAACTAATAGATAAGAAAATTAAAGTGTAAATAAGGACAAGTGACCCACACAAGGTAACATAGTTGAACTGATAAACTGGGATTTTAATTTAATGCCTATTCCAAAACCTATGGTTGAAAAATATACCTTGGCCCCTTTCTTACTCCCCAAAGTTTTCTACGTCCTGGCCATATGCTTTCTTTTTCTATAACTTCATGCACCTCTTTACCCCAGGGATTGTTTCCAGCCTAGAATGCTGTCCTACTATAAATTGTGGGCTTCTAATCCTGTTAATCTCAGCAGGCCTTTCTTGACCACTTTGTCTAAATGGCATCCCTTTTTTCCTTCTCTACTATTTTCCATTCCAACAAACATGGTTCATTCTCTTCCTAGAGCTTTGGATTTTTACACCTTGCTTCTTAGATCTTATTACTTATTATCTATCTTCCCTATCACATTGTTAAGTTATATGAAAATGGTCCATTTCTGTTTTAGTCACATTTGAGTGTTCACTATGTACTCAAAGCTAACAAACATACTATGGTATCTGTACTTAATGGCAGGTACCAATGTGTGTTTGTTGAATCAATGAACCACACTGCTTATGTGACATCGGACAAATCAATTAAATCCTTTGAGCTTTAGTTTTACTTACTACATCTAAAATCCTAAAAATATTTGAGTACCTTCATTTGAAAAATAGAATGGTACTGGTTACAGAGAAATTTTGTAAATATGAATTTCCTAACTGTTCTCAGTATCTTAGTATCTGGAGATAACTATGAACATAGTTATAAATGTACTATAAATTTTCCTTTTATTTAACCAGACAATGTATAATTCCGTAGATTTTTTTCCTACTGTATATTATACCTATCCCATTACCTGGTATATAAAAAGTATATTTAAAAGCAAAAATCAAGGGGTGCCTGCCTGGCTCAGTCGGTAGAGCATGCAACTCTTGATCTTGAGGTCACGAGTTCAAGCCCCACGTGGGGTCTAGAGATTACTTTAAAAAATGATTACTTTACAGGGCGCCCGGGTGGCTCAGTTGGTTAAGTGTGCAACTTCAGATCAGGTCATGATCTCATGGTTTGTGAGTTCAAGCCCTGCATTGGGCTCTGTGCTGACAGGTCAGAGCTTGAAGCCTGCTTTAGATTCTGTGTCTCCCCCTTTCTCTGCCTCTCCCATGCTCATCCTCTGTCTCTGTTTCTCAATAATAAATAAATGTTAAAATAAAATTTTTTAAACTATTACTTAAAAAATTAAAGTCTTAAAAGCAAAAATCAAGCTGATTTCCAGCATGCAGCTCAATTTGGGCCCATAGTGCCTTACTTTCAGAGTATCTAACAAAGTAAAAAGATATACAGAAAATAAATATTTTTGATGACCATGGTAATGGCAACCTTTATTGGCAAGCCCTGAATATAACATAATGAACAATAATAAACTGCTGGAATGTGATCTGAAGGAGGTCAGTAACTACTTGCCAGGAAGCAAATTCATCCAAGTACAATAAGCTGTCCATTGTCTACACAGGTACAAATTGTGTCTCAGCTGACAGTAAGCATGTATCTTTTGTGGAAATTGTCAATTTCTAAAGAATCAGATTAAAAGAGGCAGTACAGCCTACTGGTTAGAGTATGGGGGTCTAGCTCTATACTGTCTGAGTTCAAATTCTTGTTCCATGACCTACAAGCTATGTATCTATGGGAAAATTACTTAACTAATTTATGGCCTCAAATTCCTCATTTATAAAAGGAGCATAATGTAAGTACCTATGTCAAAGGGTTTTTTTTTTTAAGATTAAATAAGTTAACACATCTGTGAGCAAAACTAATTATGATAACTGCTCTCGAGGGTTTCTGGTAGACCAAAATTATTGGATAAACAAATCTATACAATTATCAGGGAAACATAGGAAACAGCAAAAAATGGTTTTGCTACTGCAAGTTTTCAAACTAGGCCAACAACTATGAAAATATTTCAAGGTACAAGTCTGAAATTTGAGCATTCCAGATGTGCACTTATTGTAAATACCAACTTCTCTAAAAAAACCCCTAGAGCTGCACCATTCAGTACGGTAGCCGCTGGCTACATGTGGCTATTTAAATTTACTTAACATAACATAACATAAAATTTAAAGATTCAATTCCTTAGTTGCACTAGCTACATTTCAAGTGCTCAGTAGCTACATGTGGCCATACTGGAGAACACAGACATCATCACAGAAATTCTACTGGATAGGAATGATCTCAATGTACCTACATAATACAATTATGCTGAGTAAGTTCAATTATTCAGTAACTAGAAAGATTAGGCAATAAGAAGGTTAAAAGTCACAACTATTAAAAACTACTAAAAAGTATTTCAAAAGTAAAACTCAAAGGCAGTAATTAAGATGTGATTAGTTCAAGTTCCTTAGATAAAATTGCTAAGTAAATAAAAGCTATCCACCAAAGATGACCAAAAATTCTAAAATGTCTAATTCTATGGAAAAATTCATTCTTTATCCTTTAAAAAGTTAAATGTCATAATTTTACCTCTGTTCTAAGATCAGTTTTCTAAAGGAGGAGGTGGCACAGGAATGCGGCAGAATTCAAGTGTGGAATTCATTTGTTGAGACTTTAATATTTTCCAGCTCTATAAAAAATAAAAATTAAAAACTGTGAAATAATTGAGATAATATTCTCAATTATTATAATAAGAAACAATTTGTATAAAACATTTATAATACAATTTATTTTTCAGATTAATTAGGGATTTAAAAAATTTCTATAATGACTAGCATATACTTGTGCACCATCATTAAACCAAATTTAAAAAATAGCAGATTTAGAGAAACGAAGTTTGAGCTTTAGTTTCAAATTTCCATTATAAGACCTTGAGTAGGTAACTTAAATATTATGGAGCCTCACTTGAATAATCTATAAAATTCAGTCCTTTTCAGTAAAAAATTCTATGAATCCAACTTTCGGAACATGTTAGTGACCTCTTTCTCTCTCTCACACACACACACATCATTAAAATTTCAATATGCAGTATAACATCAAGCTTAAATAGTAAATATCAATGGCTATATTATGATTCTGGATGAGTTTCACAGAACTGAAAATTTTATCATTTTTAAAAAGAACACAGAAAATGCTATTACTTGAATTTTTGGTACAAAAACATATTAAAAGATATTAAATCAAGGAGAACCCTTTTCAATTGCTAAAAGTATACTTTACTCAGAAAGTAGAAAATATTTTCAAGTACCTGCTGACCACATTATACTCTACCACTTTAATTCAAAGTTGTATCACAACTTTAAAATCTAAAACACCAAAAATTAACATTTTAAAATATGTTCATTAACAAAATATGATTAAAAATACAAATAATACCACAATAAAATTCTCTTGGAGTTAAATTACATTATCATCACAAAGTCTCTGATGTTTTTCAAAGTAAAGATGTGTCAGGGTCTCCTAATCCAACCATAGCAGCTGACTTTTTATCTCTTATCTATCGACTATCACGTAAGATTTTCATTTCATGAGTTCTTCAAGTGGGTGAAAAAACTTGAAGAGGACTAAGAGAATACCCCTGGAAAGATACGCAAGAAACTGGTCATACTTTGGGAAGTGGCATTTGATGTCAAGGAACCTCTCTTTTTATACCTTGGAAATTTGGAGCCACCAAGACAATTGCCAGATTTTGAAGCAGTGTAAGCAGGCTGACTAAAGAGCTATACTAGGAATCTCTGTAGAGATCGGTCTCCAACAATCTTTCAGGGTTAAGGATACACATACTCACTAGGTTCTCAATTTAAGGTGGGTGGGTGGGGGGAACCAATAGGGCAAAGGATAGGAAACTGAGTTTTATTAAACTTTAACATAGCTTTAAAACAGTTCAACCCCCCAGGGGCACCTGGGTGGCTTAGTCGGTTACGCGTCTGACTTTCGCTTAGGTCATGATCTCGCGGTTCGTGGGTTCGAGCCCCGAGTCGGGCTCTGTGCTGACTGCCAGCTCAGAGCCTGGAGCCTGTTTCAGTCTGTGACTCCCTCTCTCTCTGACCCTCCCCTGCTCATGCTGTCTCTCTCTCTCGCCTAGAAATAAATTAAAAAAACATTAAAAAAAAACATTAAAAAAAAAAAGTTCAACCCCTGATAAATTGGAAGTAATAAGCCTCTCAGCCATTTGAGCAACAGAAAAAAAAAAAAGGGAACCCCATCAGGAGGATAACACTGTCTGAAGCCTCTATGGTTCTTTCATATACAAAGTATAGCACACAATCAAAAATTACTAAATATGCTAAGTGACAAAAACATGATCAATAATTAAGAGAAAACTAGACAGAATCAGATCCACAGATAATCCAACAATAAAGTTCACACACAAGGACAGCTATTTAAAATAATTCTGGGGCTGTCTGGGTGGCTTAGTCATTGAGCATCTGGCTCTTGGTTTCAGCTCAGGTCATGATCTCCTGGTTTGTGGGTTCAGGCGCTGTGTCGGGCTCTGCGCTGACAGTACAGAGCCTGCCTGGGATTTTCTCTCTCCCCCTTAACTTAAAAACTTTAAAAAAATTAGTATCATAGCAAAATATTATTAAAAAATAAAATAATTCTCAAATAACATACTAAATAGAGTGAAAAATCTACAAAATTGATGAGGTGGAAAATTTCACCAATGAATTAGGATATATAAAAAAATTAAATGTAAATTCTAAAACTGAAAAATACAATATATGAAATTAAGAACTCAATATATTGCTTTTGTAGCAAACTGGTCACAGCAGATCATAGGATTAGAAGGTAAGTCAATAAAAAATACCAAACTATAGCTTGAGAAAGAAAGTAGGAAAGAAGAGTAGAAGGGAGGGGAAAAGTTGGAGGAGAGGTTTAAGATAAATGGAAAACATGCTCAAAATGTCTACTATACATACAATTGAGGTTCCAGACAAGAGGAGAAAGATATAAGCAACATTCTAAGAATAACAGAGTTTTACAAAACTGATGATAGAAATCATTTCAGGGATTCAAGACACTCTGCCAACTCCAAGCAGAATTACTCAAAAAACACCATACCCAGCGTGTCATCATCAAATTATAAAAGGAATGAGTGACTCCATAATAGCTAAAACATGGAAAGAGCCTAAGTGTCCATCAACGGACGAATGGATCAAGAANCAGAAAAAAATTCAGTTGACCTTCAAAGAAGCAGTGAGATTGACAGCAAATTTCTCAACAGAAACAAAAGAAGCCAAGATATAACAGAATGGTAGTTAAAAGGACAAAAGAACTGCCAATCTAGAATATAGTAAATATCCTTTAACTGACCAGCAAAAATTTCCTTTAAAAATTAAGGTAGGTGCGCCCTCGGTGGCTCAGTCAATTAAGCGTCCTACTTTGGCTCAGGCCACAATCTCGTGGTTTCCTGGGCTCAAGCCCCACATAGGGGCTCTGTGCTGACAGTCTGGAGCCTGCTTGGGATTTTCTGTCCCCCTCTCTTTCCGCCCCTTCCCCACTCAGCTGTCTCTGTCTCTCTCAAAATAAATAAATAAACTTCAAAAATGTTTTTAAAAAATCAAGCACGATGTTTATTTTAAAAATTAAGGTGGAGGAGGAGCACCTAGGCAGCACGGTGGTTTAAGCATCAAGTCTTGGTTTCACCTCAGATCATGATCTCACGGTTGGTATGTTCGACTGACCCCCACCCATGTCAAGCTCTGGGCTGACAATGCAGAGCCTACTTGGGGTTCTTTTTCTCCCCCCCATCCCTCCTGCCCCTCCCCAGTGCATGCACACATGCACATGCACTCACTCAAAATAAACATCAAAAAACAAAAGACTTTAAAATATTAAGGTGGAGGAGAGGTCTCTGGGAAGATGACAGAGTAAAGAGCACCAGGAATCTATCAGCATCTAGACAACAATTATATTTGTAGAATCTGTTTTGGAATTCTGAAGTCTACTGAATGCTTGCAACTTCCATGGAAAGACTTGTGGTTTTTATTTTAATTGTGATTAATTTTGGTCAATTTCAGCTCTTAGCACAGCAACAGCTGCCCATCCCCCACCCTGAAACACACAGCAAGGAGCAGAGCACATGTTTCTATAACAGCTTGCAGGAACCAGGGTGGGCAAATAGGACTCTGTCTAACAAATACCATATATTTGTGCTGTGATAGCTGACTGCTGCTTCTGATCATGGAGGTACTGAAAAAGAGCTGGGCAACCACTGTTGTTCCATCTCCCCTTATTGTTGCAACCCTCACCCCTCCCATTAAAGTGACTTCCAGGGGATTCATGGGCCTGTTCCCATATTCCCCCCTCCGCTTTTCTCTTTCTCCCCTTTTGGGAGCCAGACATCAAAGACGGGGAAAAATAGAAAGTGATCAAGCATGCCCAGAATGTACACAGAAAAGACTGTAAGTTTACATCTTAGGCTGACTCTTGGCACAGAGATAGCCTATAACAAAAAAAACAAAAGAAAAAGAAAAAGAAAAGGAAGGAGGGGGAGGGAGGGAACAAAAAGAATGGCAAACCCCAAGAAGGGTAAAAATCTGATTTCCAGAGTTTCACACTGTTATATTCAAATGTCCAGCATTCAACAACAACAATAAAAACCTCACAAGGTATGTGAAGAAACAGGAAAGTGTGGCCCATTCAAAGGAAAATTGTCCCTGAAGAAGACCTGACGGCAGATATCTTAGAAAAAGACTTTAAAACAGCTGTCTTAAAGATATTTAAGGAGTATGTGGAGAAAGTTAAGAAAATGAGATATGAACAAAATGGAAATATAAATAAAGAGACAGAAAAACTAAAAACAAAAAAATTCTGGAGCTGAAAAATACAGTAACTGAAATGAAAATTTCACTGCTGGGACTCAAAGGTAGATTTGAGTAGCCAGACGAAATAAAGTAAACTTCAAGGGTGCCTGGATGGCTCATCGGTTAAGTGTCCAACTTCTGCTCAGGTCATGATCTGGCAGTTCATGAGTTTGAGCCCTGCGTTGGGCTCTGTGCTGACAGCTCAGAGCCTGGAGCTTGCTTCTGATTCTGTGTCACCCTTTCTCTCTGCCCCTCCCCTGCTCATGCTCTGTCCTTCTCTCTTTCAAAAATAAATAAACATTAAAAAAATTTTTTATATAAAAAAATAAACTTCAAGGTAGGACAATGAAAATTATCTTGTATAAAAACACAAAAAGACTGAAGTGAACAGAGATTAAGGGACCTGTCCACCAACAAGTAGATTAAGATATGCATTGTGGAAGTCTTATAAGGAGAAGACAGGGAAAGAGGTAGAGAAAATCCTCATTTATTTATTTATTTATTTATTTATTGTTAATTTTTTTTTTAATTTTAGAGAGAGAAAACAGGAGCAAGGGAGAGGGGAGTGGGAGTGGGAGGAGAAAGAAGGGGAGACAGAGAGAATGAGAGAGAGACTCTTAGGCAGATCCAATGTGGGGCTCAATCCCATGACCCTGGGATTGTGACCTGAGCCAAAATCAAGAGTTGGATGCTCAACTGACAAGCCACCCAGGCACCCTAGTAGAGAAAATACTTAAAGAAATAATGGCTGAAAACGTCCCAAATTTGATGAAATGCACGACTACAAACATCCAAGAAGTTCAATGAACTCCAATTAAGAGGAATCAAAGAAACCCACACTGGGACACATTATAATCAAACTGTTGAAAAACAAAGAGGATTTTGAAAACAGCAAGACAGAAATGAGTTGTCAGATACAAAGGAACCCTTAATAAGACTATAAGGAGATTTCTCATAAGAAACTTTAAAGCCCAGAAGGCTGATATATTCTAAGGGCTAAAAGAAAAAAAAAAAGGCAACCAAGAATCCAACATCTGGCAAAACTATTCTTCAAAAGTGAGATAGGAGGGGCGCCTGGGTGGCTTAGTCGGTTAAGCGTCCGACTTTCGCTTAGGTCATGATCTCGCGGTTCGTGGGTTCGAGCCCCGCGTCGGGCTCTGTGCTGACTGCCAGTTTGGAGCCTGGAGCCTATTTCAGAGTCTGTGTCTCCCTCTCTCTCTGACCCTCCCTGCTCACGCTGTCTCTCTCTCTCCTAAAAATAAATATAAATATTAAAAAAAAAAAAGTGAGATAGGAAATAAGATATTCCCAGATTTTAAAAGAGCTGAGGGAGTTCATTACCACTAGACATGCCCTACAAGAGAGGCTCAAGGGAATCCTACAAAGTGAAATAAAAAGACACTAGACAATAAACTCAAAGCTGTCTGAAGAAATAAAAATCTCAGCAAAGGCAAATACATGGGCCATTATAAAAGCTAATACTATTGTAACAATGACATAACCATTTTTTAAAATGTTTATTTACTTTTTTTTGAGAGAGACAGAGAGACAGAGTGTGAGCGAAGGAGGGACAGAGAGAGGGAGACAGAGAATCCGAAGCCGGGTTCAGGCTCTAAGCTGCCAGCACGGAGCCCGACATGGAGCTCAAACTCATGAACTGTTGTGATCATGACCTAAGCTGAAGTTGGACATTTAACTGACTGAGCCACCCAGGTGTCCCTATAACCATTTTTGTACACGATTTAGGAGACTAATACATTAAAAAGAAACAACTATTAGTCTAAAAGCTAGTATTATGGTAACTTTGGTGTCCACATTTTGTTTTCGACATAATTTAAGAAACTAATACATTTATTTATTTGCAAACACTTCTTAATTTGTAAAAGATGCTTAGGAGGAAAACTGCATCTGCTCAAGTACAAGTTTTACATGACTATTTCGTTTATGTCCCATGTACTTGAGAGACACTGAGGTTAATTTAATTATGACTGTCTCATGCTTAGTATCATAAAAAGATTGTCACGATTGCACAGTGAGGTAATATACAGTTACCTACCTTGACATTTACTTTGTTGTCAACTAGATCAAGACTAATGCATTTAAAAGAATTATTTATGTACAAAGATGCAATCAACAACTGAAAGGGGTGGGAATGGACCTATAAAGAAGTAGAGATTTATTATGTTACTGAAGTTAAATTAGTGCAAATTCAAATTACACTGTTATAACTTTAGGATATTAAATGCAACCTCCACAGTAACCATATATACACACAAAATCAGCTATAGAATATACGCAAAAGGAATTGAGAAATAAATATAAAATTTTCACTAAAACAATCAACTAAATGCTAAAGCAATGCAGAAATATGGAACAAAAAATATAAAATATGTAGAAAATAGCAAAACTACAGAATTTCTTATCAGTAATCAGTAATTACTGTAAATGTGAATGGATTAAAGTCTTCAAAAGAATTTGGCAAAATAGATTAAAAAGACATGATCCAACTATAAGACTCACTTGAAATCCAAAGACACAGACTGAGAGTAAAAGAATGGAAAAGGATAGTCCATGCAAATGGTAACTAAAAGAGATCAAAGATGGCTATACTAATATCGGACAAAATAAACTTTAATTCAAAGAGACAAAGGAGGACATGGCATGTAATAAAAGATTCAATACAGCAAGAAGACATAACAATTATAAACATTATGTACCTAATGACAGACCACCAAAATATTTGAAGAAAAACTGACAGAACTGAAGGGAAAAATAGTTCTACAATATTTGGAGGCTTCAATACCCCACTCACAATAATGGACAGAACAAGCAGACAGAAGGAAATTAGGGAAACAGAGGATGTAAACAACACAATAATCCAACTAGATCTAACACACATATACAGAACACTCCACCCAACAAAAACAGATACATTCTTCAAGTACCACTGGGCCACTTTCCAAGATAGATCATATGTTAGGACACAAATTAAATACCAATAGATTTCAGAAAAACAGATATTACACATAGTATCTTCTGGGATCATTAACAGGAGTAAGTCAGAAGTGAACAGAAGAAAAATGGGAAAATCCATAAAATTGTAAAAATTAAACAAAACATTTAAAAACGACCAACAATCCAAAGAAGAAATCACAAAATAAATTACAAAATACTTGAGACAAAGAAAAATAAACACATGATATACCAAAATCTATGAGATGTAGCAAAAGTGGTGCTAATGAGGAAATTTAGAATTATAAATGCTTACATTAAAAAATAAGAAAGCTCTCAAATCAACAACCTAACTCTGCAACTTAAAGAACTAGAAAAAGGGGCACCTGGGTGGCTCAGTCAGTTAAGCATTAGACTCTTGATTTCAGCTCAGGTTCATAATATTGAGCCCCATGCTTATACCACTAAGCCTGCTTGGGACTCTCTCCCCACCTCTACTCCTCCCCCACACATGCATTAGCACATGCTTGCTTGCTCTCTCTCAAATAAGTAAACTTAAAAAAACAAAAAAAGAAAGAAAGAAACTTAAGAAAGAAGGAAAAAATAAGCCCAAAGCTAGCAGAGGGATGAAAATAACAAAAATTGGGAGTCCCTGGGTGGCTCAGTTGGTCAAGCGTCCAACTTGGGCTCAGGTCATAACCTCACGGTCTATGGGTTTGAGGCCGATGTCAGGCTCTGTGCTGACAGCTCAGAGCCTGGAACCTGCTTTGGATTCTATTTCTCCCTCTCTATCTCAAAAATAAATAAACATTTAAAAAAATTAAAATCTTAAGTAAATAAATGAAAATCCATTGATGATGTAAGTCTGAGTTTAAAAAAAATAAAGATTAACAGAGATAAATGTAATAGAGAACAGAAAAACAATAGAGAAAAACAACAAAACCAAAAGCTGGTCCTTGGTGGGGGAAAGGGAGAGAAGCAAACCATGAGAGACTCTTGAATGTTGAGAAACAAACCGAGGACTGATGGATGTGAAGAGGAGGGGGGAGATGGGCATGGAGGAGGGCACTTGTGGGGATGAGCACTGGGTGTTACATGGAAACCAATTTGACAATAAACTATTTGTAAGAAAAAAAAGATTAAGAAAATTGACAAAGTTTAGTGAGATGGACTAAGAAAAAAAGAGAACATAAAATACTAAACTTGGAAATGAAAAGAGTAAGACTACTACTGATTCTATAGAAATAAAAAGTTATGAGAGTTCTATGAAATATTGTACACCAATAAACTGGAGAACCAAATTTCTGGAAATAATCTACCAAGACTAAATCATGAGAAACATAAAATCTGAATATATCTATAACTAGTAAAGTGATTTATTTAATCAGCAGTCAAATATCTTCTGATAAAAAAAGCCCTGGACCTGATGGCTTCACTGATAAATACCACCAAACATTTAAAGAACTAATACCAATCCTTCTCAAACGTCTGAAAAAAACAGAAGAAAAAGGAATATTTCATAATTAATTCTATGAGGCCGGTATTATCCTGATACCAAAGCCAGATGAAGATACAAGAAAACAACAGATCAATATATCTCTTATAAATGTCAGTGCAAAAATCCTCGACAAAACACTAGCAAATAGAATTCAGCAGCATATTAAAAGGATTATATACTATGACCAAGTAGGATTTTTTTACTGGAATGCAAGGATGGGTCAAACATACAAAAATGTAATATACCCTATTACTAGAATGAAGGGAAAATGCCACATGATAATCTCAATTCATGCAAGAAAAGCATGTGACAAAATTCAACACCTTTTTCGATTAAAAAAAAAAGTAAACAACAACAAAAAAAAGGAAGAAACTATCCTAACATAATAAAGGCCATACCTGAAAATCCCAGAAAATATTATACACAATGCTGAAAGACTGGAAGTTTTTCCTCTAAGATCAGGAATAGGGAACTGCTTTCACCACTTCCATTCAATATAGTACTGGAAGTTCTAGCCAGGGTAAATACACAAGAAATAGAAATAAGAGGCATCCAAATAGGAAAGGAAAAAGCAAAACCACGTTTGTATATGTAAGATATGAAACCCTAAAGACTCCACCAAAAGAACCCTGTTGGATCTAATAAACATATCCAAAAGTAGCAGAACCAAAGTTAACTCACAAATATCAGTTGCATTTCTATATACTAAGAACAGACAATCTGAAAAGGAAAAATTCTGTTTACCAAAAAATTCAATTTACAATAGTATCAAAAGGAATAAAACACTTATAAATTAACTTAACCAAGAAGGTTAAAGACTTGTACAATGAAAACTGTTAAGACATTGGTGAAAGAAACTAAAGACAGAAATAAAGGAAAACTCATCCCATGGTCATGGAAGGCTTAATATTGTTAAGTCAATACAGTTGACTCCTGAGCAACATGGATTTGAAATGCACAGATCTACTTCCACAGAGATTTTATGGATAAATACTATACTGTAAATGTACTTTCTATTCCTTATTTTATCAAAATTTCCTTTTCTCTAGCTTACTTTACTATAATACAGTATTTAATACCTATAACATACAAAATATATATTAATCGACTATATTATTGGTAAGGCTTCTGGTCAACAGGAGGCTATTAGTAAAGTTTTGGGGAATTCAAAAGTTATATACAAATTTTTGACTGTGCAGGGAGTCAGTGCCCCAACACCCATTTATTCAAGGGTCAACTATGTCTGTCTGTATCTATATCTATCTATATCTATATCTATACCTATATCTATACCTATTTCTGTATCTATATCTATCTGTCTACCTATCTATCACATGTTCTTTATCCACTCATCCACTTATACTTAGATTGTTTCCCTATCTTGATATTATAAATAAAATTATAATAAACATGGGGGTGCAGGCATCTTTTTAAGTTAGTGTTTTTTTTTAATTTGGGTAAGTATCCAGAAGTGGAATTGCTGGATCATCTGGTAGTTCTATTTTTTTATTTTTTGAGGAACCTCCATACCTGTTCCCATAGTGGTTGCACCAATTTATGTTTCCACTAACCTTGCACAAGAGTTCCTTTTGCTCCAAATCCTTGCCAACACTTGTTACTTTTTATCTTTCTGACAATAGCCATTCAAACAGGTGTGAGAATACCTCACTGTAGTTTTGATTTGTATTTCCCTGATTACTAGCAAAGATGAGTATCTTTTCACATACCTATTGGCTGTCTGTAAGTCTTCTTTGGGAAAATGTCTATCCAGATCCTCTACCCAAAAAGATAGTCTTTTAAATAAAAGATGCTCAGGGCGCCTGGGTGGCTCAGTTGGTTGAGCGTACAACTTCGGCTCAGGTCATGAACTTGCAGTTCGTGGGTTCAAGCCCTGCGTCGGGCTCTGTGCTGACAGCTAGCTCAGAGCCTGGAGCCTGCTTTGGAGTCTGTGTCTCCCTCTCTCTCTGATCACACCCCTACTCCTCCCCCCTCCCCCCTGCTCACACTATCTCTCTCTCTCAAAAATAAATAAAACATTTAAAAATAAATAAAAGATGCTGGATCAACTGGATATCACTATGGAAAATAATGTAACATGATCTCTAAACTTACAAAATTCAAAAGATTGAGTCCCAAAGAGAACACAGAACTAAGTGCTAAAGTACACATAACAAACAAAAAAACCATAGCAAAACATCTTCGTGTCTTTGAAGCAGACAAACTTTTTAAAGCAATACAAAAAGCACTATAACAACAAAAAATACATAAATTATGTTGTATTAAATCTATCATTAAAAGACAGATTGAGTAACAAAGCAAGCCAAAGACTAGAAGATAACAGCAATACATATGCCTAATACCTAAGGAGAGGTCTATGACTGCTTGGGGGTAGGGATTGGGTGGGAAAACTGTGAGGTCCTAAACAAAAGGCAAGCCTAAAACTGAAATTAGACCAGGATGAGAGACAATATACTTACCCTCAATCATGATCCTCATACTGAGGAAAAGAAGTAAAGTGAAGAGGGAAGGGCTTTCTATTTCTACAGAAGACAGTGATAGGAACTGAATTTACTCTCTTGCCTGAAGTAATCAAAAGGTGGGGAGGATTATAAAACAGTTTTTCAAGACACTGGGAAAACATAATGAAGAACAATGAAGTTGCCCATTTTCCTTTCTTGGGAGAGTTTCCAAGGTGCAGTACAAGGAAGGAAAAAGCAGGTGAAACATGGCTGACTCCCTGAGTTAAGGAGGTAGAGCTGAAAGTCCATGCTGACCAAGTGTTAGAGTTTGCAGGATAGAATAAGAAAGGAAAGAGCAGCACAGAGGAAGAACTCTAGAGATCTGTAAAAGGTTCTCTTCTTGTAGTCGGATGAGAATTGATCAGCACATATGTGTGTGAGCCAGGGATAGGCAAGAAGCCAGGGAAAGAAATGCCTAAAGAATCAGAAGTAGCAGTACCCAGAATTCATGCAGGGCCAGAAATAGCATCTACTCTCACCAACCAGGTTGAATTGAGTAAAGTACATGAGAGTCCTTTGCAAATAATGGAGAATAGGTATCCCTTTACTGAACAAAGCTCCAGTAGTGCTTAATAAATTTCGTCATCAAGACCTGGAAGAATCAAACTGTTTGCCAATAATTTTATATCCCAGAGAAGTACTCAAAAATATTTATAGCAATACAAAAATATCCAGAACACTCCAAGCTAAAACTCACAGTATCAAGCATCAAAAAAAAAAAAAAAAAAAAAATTTACCAAGAATGCAAAGAATTAGGAAAACAAGTGAAGAGAAAAATTGATCAAAACTGACCACAAATTAAGTAATGTTACAATGAACAAAAACTTTAAAACAATAAATAATATTCAAACCATTAAATAGAGTCATAGAAATTTTTAAAAAGGCCTAACTCAAAATTCTAAAAATAAAAGTTATAACAGAAGAATTACCCTGAATGGGAAAAATGGCACAGTAGACATTACAGAAAAAAAGATTAGTGAACTTGAAGAGACAGCAACAGAAATTAGTCAAAATGAAACACAGAGAAGAGAATTAAAACAAGGCAGCAGTGAGCTGTGGGACAATTTTCAAGCAGCCTACAATATATGTAAATGGATTCCCCAAAGGAGAAAAGGGACAAAAAAACCTTATTTTTGAAAGAAGCAATGTTGAAAAATATTTCTAAATTTTCTAAATTGTATTAAAAACTATTAACCTACAGTTCCAAGAAGTTCAATGAAACCCAAGAGAAGACATATGAAGAAAACCACACCAAAGCACATTATAATTAAATTCCTCAAAACTAGTAATAAAGAAAACATCTTAAAACACCTCAAGGGGGTAAAAAGACACATTACGCACAGAGACACATAGATAAGCACGACAGAAAAGATGCAAGAGAGAAGGCAATGAAGCATTATCTTTAAAATACTAAAAGAAAAAAACCTATCAACCAAGAATTCTATAAACCAAAAATAGTTCTCAAAAACAAAGGCAAAAACAAAAAAGAATTTTTCAGATATATAAAAGCACTACAAGAAATGCTTTCTTTCTTTGAAGAAGAAAGAAAACCAGAGAGAAATATGTATTTACACAAAGGATTGAAGAATTTCACACATGGTAATTACAAAGATAAATACATGATTGTTTTCTCATTAAATTTCTTATTATTTTCTACAGATATTAAGAGAAAATAAAAGAATCTTATAAACACTTTATGCCAATACACTGAACAACTTAGTTGACATGGAAAGATTTCTTCAAAGAAACATACTACAAAAATTCATTGAAGAAAGAGATAATGTGAATACTCCTGTATCTATTTTAAAAATAGAATTTGTCGGGGTGCCTGGGTGGCTAAGTCGGCTGGACTTCGGCTCAGGTCATGATCTCACGGTTCGTGGGTTCAAGCCCCGCGTCGGGCTCTGTGCTGACAGCTAGCTCAGAGCCTGGAGCCTGTTTCAGATTCTGTGTCTCCCTCCCCTGCTCACATGGTCTCTGTCTCTCAAAAATAAATAAACTGTTAAAAAAAATTTTTTTTAAATAGAAATTCCCGTTTAAAAAAAATCCCTATCCTCCCAAATGTGAGAAACCGGCCCCCTTTGTGTTACAGGCAGATAGGCATGGCTGAAAGTTGAGGGTAAAGTATGAATACTGAGGAAAACCCTCTGAGAACTAAGTTCCCACTCTTAAAAAAAAAGCAATGCCAACCTACCATCAGAAAACGTTGAAGTCTGAAGTGCACTGAAGGTATTGACAGTAGCAACAAACACAAACCCAGCTCAACTCCTCAGCAGGTTGACTAAACTTACTCCCCACGCACTAATGGTCAGACAGAAAAGTGCTCATTTTGGGGGCATAAATACAATTTAATTGTCTCTACTGTTCTACACAAAGTATCTGGTATTCAAGAAAAAATTTCAAGACACAAAAACAACTCAAGATAGAAAGCAATCAACCGGACCAGGCTAAGAAATAACCCACAGTTTAGAACTACCAATCAGGCATGTCAGCATTAACTATATTAAAGGATCTATTAAAAAGTTGGACAACATGCATGAGTAGATAGATAATTACAATAGAGTAATGAAAACTATAAGAAAAAAAATCAAATGGAAGTGGTAGGGGGCAAAAAAAAAAACCAACAACAATGATTCAAAGATAAAGAATTCCTTTTCCAGGCTCAACTGGGGATAATCAACACAATTTAGGAAGGAATAAATAAACTTAAAAATAAGTCGAAAGAAATTATTAAACCTGAAACACAAAGAGAAATAACAGAGTGAGGAAAAACTCACAGGTCATCCACGAGACTTTATCTGAAGTCCCAGAAAGAGAAAGGAGAAAATAGGATAAAAGAAACATAAGGGAAAATGGCTGGGAATTTTATTAAAAAATAATGAAAAACATCAAATCACAGATCCAAGAAGCTCAGAGAAATCAAAACAGGATGAATACTCTTCCATCAAAACAAATCACCACCTAGATACATTATAATATAAAAACTAAAGATGATGAGTTGTGAGGGAATCAATGTAGTGTTTGCAAGGGAGATAATTTCAACCCATTTCCACACATCTTAATCCTTCAGCCAAAACACAAAAGTGTTTAGAAGTTCCTGGAGAACTGCACTGGAGAGTACTTTCTGGAAAGGGTTACTGAAGTGCCATGTGTACTATCATTTCCCAAGGATAGATACCAATAGTATTACATCTTAAACCCATGTCCAAACAGAAGGAACTTCAGGGCTATTACTCAGAGATCCTGATATATGTCAGTAACAGCTTGAAGGATACATTAGACTGATGTGGTTCACATTTAAGAAACCTAAAGGGCAAGAGATAAGCTAGCTAATGACTCCAGAATGTCACAGTGAAAAAGGCTTATTGATATGTTGGATTGAGCACTCCCAGAGTGTGTCAGTGAAGACTATGTTAATGCTCACTATGGATTAGAGATGTATCACATGGAAGAGACAGAGAACACTGTCAGAAACACTGAACACAGAAAGAATCTGGAGGTTGCTTTGAATACACAGGAGTCAAGAGAAGAGTAAGCAAGCATCAACTGGAGAAGAGATGTATTTCCCTCCAACAAGGAAGCTATAGGACAGAGAACTCTAACAATCAGGAAGAATTTCTGAAGTATCAACAAAATTACTTACATAAGAAGTGTGGATCCTGCTTGCGATTCTCTCTCCCTCTCTCTCTCTGCCTCCCCCCATAAATAAACATTTAAAAAAATGGAAAAGCCATGTGGAAAAAAAGCAGTAAATAGAACTATCCCTAAGGAAGCCCAAATGTTAGACTTACTAAGCAAAGACTTTAAATCACTTCTTTCAAATAAATTCAAAGATAAAAGAACCATATGTAAAGAACTAAATGAGAATAGAAGTATGGTATCTCTCCTATTAGAGAATATAGAGATTATTTTTTAAAGTACCAGAAATGTGGAGTTGAAAAGTATAATAGCTGAAATGAATAGTCCTTGAGAGAGGCACATCATATTTGAGCTTTCAGAAGGAAGAATTAGTGAACTTGAAAATAAATCAATTGGGATTATCTAGTTTGAGGAACATAATGAAAAAAGAATGGAGAAAAATTAACAGAGCCTCAAAGACTTGTGGGATAGCATTAAACATATCAACATAAGCATAAGGGGATCCCGAATGGAGGAGAAAGAAAGGGGCAAAAATAGTACTTGAAGAATTAATGGCCTAAAATTTCCCAAATTTAATGAAAAGCATTATCTACACATCCAAGAATCTCAACAAACTCCAGCTTGGATGAACTCAAGAAGATCCATTCCTAGACACACAATAAATAGCTGAAAACCATTTAAGTATGTGCTGTGTAACTTGAATGTATGGTTGAAGAGCTTTAAAAATTTTTTTTAATGTTTATTTATGTTTTAGGGAGAAATAGAGTACAAGCAAGGGGCAAAGAGAGGGGGAGACATGGAATCTGAAACAGGCTCTAGGTGTTGAGCTGTCAGCACAGAGCTTGATATGGGGCTCAAACCCACAAACTGTGAGATCATGACCTAAGCCAAAGATGGATGCTTAACTGACTGAGCCACCCAGGTGCCCCAAAGATTTTTAAAATTATATCTTACTGAATGGCTTCAGGAAACAACTTCAGATTTCATGAAAGGAGATATGTTCTTCTTGAGGTTAATGAAATGAGATCTGGTCTCAAAAATGAGAGGCAAAAGTGCACAGAATATAGCAGAGAAAGAATATGAAAACTGAAATTGATGACTTTTTATTTTGGGAGTTATTTGGGCAAAGCATTATCAAGACAATGTTCGGCTAACTAACCTTTCTGTTTACCTCAAATCTCTTTCCCAGGCTCATTACTTTTCCACTCCCAGAAAACAGCAAGTAACTTATTCCAAAAGAGAATGAATAAATCATTAAATCCTTCAGAAGAATAGTCTGATGTAATTTCATCACCTAGGAATTTTCCCTATGTTCTTCTATTGATTTCTCAACTATAGCAGCTTGGGAGTATGTCACTTTTTAATTACTAGAGAAAAATTTAAACATATGCATAAGTAGGGAAATTAGCATAATGAACCCCCAGGTAGCCATTATTGGGTTTCAATAATTATGAAATTATGGCCAACCTTTTTTCATTATACTCCCCCAGTGTCTCCTCCCACTTAACTCTTTTGAAGCAAATTCAGGATATCATTTTAACTGTAAATATTTTAGTATATATTGCTAAAATATAAGAGCTCTTTAATATATAACCACAATATCATAACATCTATGAAATTTTATTTTATTTTTTTAATGTTTTACTTATTTGCACGAGAGACAGAGAAACAGCGTGAGCAAGGGAGGGTGACAGAGACAGAATCCAAAGCAGGCTCCAGGCTCTGAGCTAGCTGTCAGCACAGAGCCCGACACGGGGCTCGAACCCACGAACCGTGTGATCATGACCTGAGCAGAAGTCGGACACTTAACCGACTGAGCCACCCAGGAGCCCCTATGAAATTTTAAAATAATTCCTTAATACAATTAAATATCCAGTTGGTATTCAAATTTACAATGATGTCAATTTTCTGAAACACTGAATCAGTATCCACATGAAGTTTACATATGAGGACTGGATAATGTGTCTCTTAAATGTGTGTTTCGTAATTTATGTTGAAGTAACAGTTATTTACCATTTTCCACATGCCTGGATTTTGCTGATTGTACCCTCATAATAATAAAATATATTCCTCTATTTTCTGTAGTTCTTATAAAATTGTGGTTGGATATAGCAGTCTGACCAGATTAGATTCATTTTTGCTGGGGGAAGACTGTTGATACTGTGTTCTTTTGTCTAAAGGTTCATAATGTCTGATTTTCATGTTCTGTGATGTTAGCAGTTAGGAATCTTTAGGAGTTACCAAATGGTCATAATTACCTAATTCTATTATTCTTTCTTCATTTAATTAGAATACTTCTATAAAGAGAAACTTTAGAAGAAAGTTTAAAGAGAACTTTAGAGAAACTTTATCTAGTATTTGTAATAGCATTTTTCTAAGATAGGATAAATGCTTAACTTTTTTCCCTTTACTTACTAGTTTCCAAAATGAGTTGGTTAACTAGCATCCTCTACTGGTAGCCAATTGGTTTTGCTTTAACTATCATAATAAATTCACGGGCTAAAAATACTTGATATGTTTCAACCCACAATAGTTATTACTCTTACTAATACTCAAACTATCCCATCTTTGCCCTGTGGAACCTTTTCCATGCTTGGCTTCTGTGAAGGCACCAGTTAACTCAGCAAGCCTGGCTTGGTCAAACACTGTACATTCTCAAGAAGGGCCTGTTTTTGTGGCAACTGGCTAGAGTATTACTTTTCTAGGGTTGCTGTGACAAAGTACCACAAACTGCATGGCTTAAAATAGCAGAAATTTGTTGTCTCCCAATCCTGATGGAGGCGAGAAATCTAAAATCAAGGATGTCAG
Source organism: Crocuta crocuta (assembly GCF_008692635.1). Classification (NCBI taxonomy): domain Eukaryota; kingdom Metazoa; phylum Chordata; class Mammalia; order Carnivora; family Hyaenidae; genus Crocuta; species Crocuta crocuta. The sequence continues at coordinate 1,209,949 of NW_027533263.1, forward strand.
CAGGGCCAAACTTCCTCTGAAATGGGGAGAATCTTTTCTTGCCTTTTCACATTCTGGAGTTGCCAGCAATCCTTGTTTTTCCTTGGCTTGTAGATACAGCACTCCAACCACTGTCTCTACTGTCACATGGCTATCTTCTGTGTCTGTGTCTCTTTTCCTTTTCTTATAAGGACACCAGTCATAGTGGATTAAAGGTCAGTCCTCCTTCAGTATTACTTTATCTTAACTGATTACATTTGCAATGACCCTATTTCCAAATAGGTCAAATACTGAGGTAATGGGGTTAGGACTTCAACATAACTTTTTGATCAACATGACAACTTATAACAGCTGGCTCCTGGAAAATGAACTTGTGAAACATTCTGATTTTTAAAAAAAAGTTCTGATAAAAGTGTTTTGCATGCTTAGGGCTTTAAATTCAACTGTACTAGTTTGTCAATTGTACTAGTTTGTCTAGATAGTTTGTATAAACAAATGTGATTATCGTAAAATCAATTTTCCTTTAGGAGATCTGAAACTTCAGTAACTATAGCCTGTATGACTGACCCTCCCCCCCATAAAAACCCTGGGTATTTATGCTCAAGATATCTTCCCTAGTAGACAACATCATACACATGTTGTCACAACTCATTACTAGAAGGATTAGCGCATCCTGTCCAATTCCACTGGGAGGACTCTTTCAGCTTGCACCCGGTATCCTCCTGAATTCATCTTATGTGCTTTTGTTTTCCTGATTTTTATCATTTCACTGTAATAAAGTATAACTGAATATAATAACTTATGAGTCATTCTAACAAATCATGAAATTTGGGCATGGTCACTGGAAACCCCCAACACTGCTCCGACACCCTTTTGACATAAACCTAGTAAATAGTGATAGTCTTCGAACTTCCTGAAGGGACAAGAAGTTCCAGGGGGATCAAACATTTCTCCAAGGAATTCTGGTTCCTTTCAGTGGGAAATAATACTTAGAGATTGTATTCTGGAGGCTAAAGATGGACATACCTTGGGATGCCTGGGTAGTTCAGTCAGTTAAGCATCTGACTTCAGCTCAGGTCATGATCTCATAGTTTGTGGGTTTGAGCCCTGCATCAGGCTCTATGCTGACAGCTCAGAGCCTGGAGCCTGCTTCAGATTCTGTGTCTCCCTCTCTCTCTGTCCCTCCCCAGCTCATTCTCTCTCTCTTTCTCTCGCTCTCAAAAATAAAGAAAATATTACAAAATAATTTAAAGATAGGCATGCCTTAAATACAACTTATTCCAGGTAATTACACTGAATTTTAGAATAAATCTTTCAAATGTCAAATAAATGTTTAAAATAGTTGGTATTTAAAGACTCAAGAAAGGGAGAAGTATCCGGATGTGATGACATTTTTACCTCTAAACAATTCTCTTCCTTACCTAGTTAACTGACAAAGTTCAGGAAAAGCTCTTCTGAAAGCAAAAAATATTTGAGTTAATTATTTTTAACTATAATCCAGAACTACAATCAGTAAAAATGGAAAACAGAAAATTGGATAAAGAGGGATAGAGCAGGGACAGGCATCTAAGTGCCTAAATATTTCTTCCTTTCTTATTGTGACCATTATTCCTTTTTGAATAGTACTGTTCAAAACAGATGTACTGTTTCTAATTTTAAATACAATTAAATGTATACAAAGGAGCTTATCTTTAAATTTTATTTTTTGAATGTTTATTTATTTATTTTGAGACAGAGAGACACACAGAATGTAAGCAGGGCAGGGGCAGAGAGAGGGAGAAAGAATCCCAAGCAGGCTCCACACTGTCAGTGCAGAGCCTGACATGGAGCTCAATCCCATGAACCAAGAGGTCATGACCTGAGCCAAAACCAAAAGTCAGACACTTAACCAAATGAGCCATCCAGGCACCCCACTTATCTTTAAAATTTAGATTTACAAATTAAGAAAACAGCTAGTCACATCTGTCAATCTTTTTTTTTCTTTTTAGTATGCTTTTTTGGTTTTTAATGAACTTCTTCCCTATGCTAGGGTTAAAAACATAGCCAATCTATATTTTCCCCATAAAGATTTAGTAGTAGTAGTAGTAGTAGTAGTAGTAGTAGTAGTATTTTTAGCCCATACTTACATAGACTTTATTATATGCCAGGCACTATTCTAAGCTTTATTATTTTAAGATTTTAATTTATTTTTATTTTATGAGAGATAGAGTGTGAGTGGGGGAGAAGGGCGGGGGGAGGGAGGACGGGAGGGAGGGAGGGACGGAGGAAGGAAAGGAGGGAGAGGGAGAGGGAGAGGGAGAGGGAGAGGCAGAGGGAGAGAGAGAGAGAGAGAGAGAGAGAGAGAGAGAGACAATCTCAAGCAGAGTCCATGGTCAGTGTAAAGCCTGATACATGGCTTGATCCCAAGACCCTGGGATCATGAACTGAGCTGAAATCAAAGAGTAGACTGAGCCACCCAGATGCCCCAAAATTTTATTTTTAAGTAATTTCTATACCCAACATGAGGCTAGAACTCACAACCCTGAGATCAAAAGTCGCATGCCCTACTGACTGAACTAGTCAGGCATCCCCTAAGCAGTTTAAAAAATCCACCTACTATTTATAAAAACCCTATATGATTGGTGCTGTTCTTATCCTCATCTCATAGATGGAAGAGTAGTCAATGACAGGTTAAATCACTTGTGCAACATGACATGGCTAGTAAATGGTGAAACCATGTCTCATTAATCTAGACTATGAGAACTTTGAACACCTCACCAACCCACAGGATTTCACTTGTTCATTACACTGAGAACATCATGCTTATTTTACCTGGTCAGTAAGACACCTTGGAAAAATACAGGCATGCCAGAGAGTGGAAGAATCACATGAATATTTAGGAACCTGAGATGAAGTCTCTAGAGGTGTAGTACTACAGTATGCCAAGATATTCTCTTCCAAATGAAGCACAGGCTGCCATGGATCAGCCCACTCACCACCACTTAGAAAGAAACACAGTCCTTGTGGGCCTCTTTAGAGTCTGAAAACAAAATAAATCATATTTTAAAGTGCTGTTCTGTCCCATTTCCTGAATAATCCATATTCAGGGCTGTTAAATGGGGTCCAGGACGTGAGAAGGCAGTGTAGCAACCCAGTGCAAGATACTCTGTTATTTGGGTATTAAGACCCAGCAAACTCAGTGGCGTTTAAGGTATCAGTGGTGGATGATAAAGCAGCTGTATAAAGTTACCAGTAGGCCCTGATAAGAGAATCACACCACCACTAGGCATACAGCCCCACAGAGAAGAGGGTTTTTCAACCTTGGCACAATTAGCACGTTGGTCACGCCTAATGCTGTAAGGGGCTGTCTTGTACATGGTAAGATGTTTAGCAGTATCCCTGGACTCTCCCCACTAGATACCAGTAGCACTCCCCTCACCTCCAAATTATGACAAACAAAATGTCTTCAAATATTGCCAAATATCCCCTGGAAGCAACATTGCCCCTGGTTGAGAATCACTGCTTTAGAATAAAGCTATGTCCTCTTCTGTAGATGATTATGCTACTTTTAAGAAACAGCTCCTTGCTTGGCTTTTGGGTCCTACTAGAGAATAGCCATGGGGCACAAGTGACAATGTGACCTGATCTACCCTTAAGAACTGGGTGTTCTAACCCACCAGTTGATTGCGCTAGCAGCAATCCATCATCAAGTGAAAGTGATATTGTATCAGACATTAGCTATTCCTATCCCTTAGGGCACGAGATGATAGTTCTCCACCTTCTTTAAGTCAGATGTGACCTCATGACTTGCTTTGAACAACAAGCAGAAATGATTCCTGTGAAAGCATTTAATTGCCAGTATGCACTCTCCAACCTCTTCCCTTGCCACTATGATTACAGAGCAGAAATAAATATAAAGATGCAATGCTGATCCATCATATGGAGACTAGCTGCCCTATAGTCACCTAGGCTTGCAGTACTTCAAATGAGAATAAACAAATCTTTTTTATAAGCCATTATTTGAAGACTGGTTATTACCACTACATAGGAAGCTGACCCTGACTTAAAAAAAAGAAAGAAAGAAAGAAAGAAAGAAGCTTATTCTGACTTCGTCTACAAAAGATTATATATATGATGAGGTTAGCACAGGCCCGCAAAGCATAAATAAGCCTTAAAAGCAAATGGCTCAAACACCCATGGCATATACTTTTACTAAATCTATGAACTTGCAGAGTTCCCTATGATAAAAGAAAGAAAGAAAGAAAGAAAGAAAGAAAGAAAGAAAGAAAGAAAGAAAGAAAGAAAAAAGAAAAGAAAAGAAAAGAAAAGAAAAAAAGAAAGAAGTCAGTGGTTTAAACATGGTTCCATATGAGATGCTGGCATTACCCCTATACAGAGGTGGCCTTGCAACACAGCAGAAAAGGGAAATCCTCCCAGTAGGTAGACTTACAAGTAGTTGTATCACAGGTTGTTCCCTAGGCCTGAACAGAGAGATGACCAGAGGTACACATCTAAGGTTTGGCTACATGGGCTCTGTCACCAGTTTTGCTCAATATGCTCATGAAACAAAACGGCCCTTGTCAGCAGGAATAGAAATTACCTTGGCTCAACACAGATGCCCTTCACCAATGTTCACCTGCAACTCCATGACATGCCAGGCTACCTCACACTTTCTTAAGCCACCCTCCTCTCTAGAATGCCTTTCAACTACCCCCTATCCTAACCACCTTACTCTTTCAAGACTCAGATCAGCAGTCACTTCCTCTTTAAAGCCCTTCTTAGCATACAACCCTGTATCCATTCAAAGCCCTTTCTTTCCCCCTCACCCACAAATTCTCAATCTAGAGTCCACAGACTGCCAGGAATCTGAATAAAACTCATAAACTTTGATAGGAAGAAAATTATATCATTCTTTTTATTAATCTCTACCTAAAATTTATCATTTCATATGATTATAAATGTAGGCAAAACAAAAATAAAACAAAAAATCCACAGTATTTACTGTGTCTTGGTCACCAACAGATATCACAGGTTGTTTCATATCAAACTGCAGTTGTTGCAGACATCAAAATATTATTTATACACATCACTACTTCATGCCATATTTTTCTGGTTAAAGAGCTTCTGCTCCACACTGGGGAGAAAAAAAAGCTATTTGCAACAACAGTCTCCTTAAAAGCACACAAAACATCAAGAATGATTTTTTTTAGGACTTCTTTCTCTAGCCTTTAGGGAAGGGAAAGAGCCTTCATTCCTTCTTCTTAGGAGGCAGAGAACTGATTTCTTTCCATTAATATTGCTCTTTGAAAGGAGTCATCTCTCCCTCTCCATCTTAAAGCTCTTGTAAATTGATAGGGTATGAAGAATTACAGTGGTAACTAGTCCTAGTAGTACACAGTACTTCATACTTTCCATTCCCAGAAACCTGCATACAAATTTATTAGTCCTGTTATTAAACTCTGGCTTCTCTAAAGCAGGGAGTATTCCTCAGTTGTGTCTGTATTTCCAGTTCCTAACAAGACCAGCACATAGTTAGCACTTAATTCACATCCAGTGGATGGACAACTTAACAGCAACAAATGGGCAGTCAGCAGCAGAATCAGCAGAGAAGATAGGAAGCAAGTATAGCAAAGACTACTAGTTCCCACCCAATATAGATGCCTACCCCTATCCCCACTGGTTTAGTCTACATGCTCAGCTAAAAGCCATTTCTGAACCTCACTTATAGCCAAATGACTAAGTTTTGGTAAATGAGATCAGAGGAAATACTGTGTGGGTAATTCTAGGAAGATTTTTTTTTCAATGTTTATTTATTTGGAGGAGAGGGGGAGGGCACAGAGAGAGGGATAGAGAGAATCTGAAGTAGGTTCCATGCTGTCAGCACAGAGCCCGATGTGGGGCTCGAATTCATAAACTATGAGATCATTACCTGAGCCAAAGTCAGATGTTCAATGGACTGAGTCACTCAAGGTGCCCCTAGAAAGACTTCTTACAAGATGAGAGGTGTGCCCCTTTTGTTCTCTGCCTTTGTTTCTCCTTCCCTTTGCTTAGAACTTGAATATGATGGCTGGATATCCAGCAACCATTCTGTGATTTTGAGAATGGAAGCCTCATGCTAAAAATAGCCTAGGAAAAAGACAGAAGGAGCTCGGATGCTTCACAACTCTATGGAGTTACCTTATCTATCCCAGACTGCCAATTTCTAAATTTTTTCCCACAAGACAAAGAAATGAACTATTATCCTGTTAAAGTAATGGTTATTTGTTTCTAGCAGTGAAATACAATTATTCACTGATAAGGTAAAAGAGACCCCAAACAATAAATCTGTGATCTAAGATGCCAACAGCCATCTTAGCTATGCTTCAATTTAATGATGATAAAATGTAAAATATTTGCACTGAAATAAGGAGTAGGAAGGAAGACTAAACAAAGAGTATGTTCTCTGTGAAGGTACAGCATTATTATAGTTCACTTGGAGGGGTGTTTATAGTAGTTTGATACAGTGACAAGAATTCATAATACAGTCAGTACTATAATTTCTTGCCAACATTTGGGAGTTATGTTCTAGAACAGTACTGTGGCTTGTAAAACTGTGACTGGCAAGACCAAATTATATGAAAATAAAAGGTTAGAAAAAAATAAACATTTTGATGAAAGATGTTAAATAAGCTGTTTAAAAGCTGTTTGAATAGGGGCGCCTGAGTGGCTCAGTAAGTTAAGCAGCCATCTTCGGCTCAGGTCATGATCTTACAGTTCATGAATTCAAGCCCCGCATCAGGCTGTCTGCTGTCAGTGTGGAGCCTGCTTAAGATTCCATCTCCATGCTCTGTCTGCTCCTCCTCCACTGGTTCTCTCCCCTCCTCTGTCTCTCTCTCTCTCTCTCTCTCTCTCTCAAAACAAATAAACTAACTTAAAAAAAAAACCTGTTAGAAAAAAAATCAGTTACCTTTCTACACATTAATCTCCTTCAAGTTCCCAGGTAATGTAAACATAACAATCAAATAAGGTTGATTTCCCCACATATTATGCAAACTATTCTATTTCATAAAGATTTTGAACCTGCCCTACCTGGCTTGCCATTTAACATCTTTTGTACTTGTGATTTTATTTTTACTTGTTAAGTCTCAGCAAAACTTGTCACAAATTCTTAGCAAATGTATCATTTTGGGGGACTGTTTTTTACCCTTACATTAAGAAAATGGAAAATAATCTGATCTCTCTGTAGACTACTACTATAGACTGAATAATGTGTCTCCAAAATTCACATATTGAAATACTAACCTCTAATGTAATAGCATTAGAAGGTGGGGCCTTTGGGAGGCAATTAAGTCATGAAGGTAGAGCTCTCATAAGTGGGATAAATACACTTATACAAGAGACCCCAGAGAGCTCTCTCCCACTTTTGCCATGTGATAACACAATGGAAGGACATTCATTTCTGAACCAAGAAGTGGGCTCTCGGTAGAAACACAGTTTGCTGGCACACTGACCTTGTACTTCCCAGCTTCCAGAACTGTGAGAAATAAATGTTTACTGTTTAAGACACCTAATTTATGGTACTTTGTTATAGCAGCCCAAATTGAGAGAGACAGAGGTCTTTTTCTATTTCTCCATTCCCTTGAATTTAGGCTAGCTTGGCGAGTTGCTTTGACCAACAAAATATGGTGGAAGGGACATTATGTAAGTTGCAAAGCCTAAGCCCCAAAGAGGGCTTGCAGCCCTGCAGCTTCTGCCTTCACCATTTTAGAATGCTACCCTGAAAATGCCATATAAGGATGCCTGACTAGCCTACTAGAGAATGAGAAGCCACACTAAGAAGACTGAAGCACTTTAATGGACAGCCAGCACCAAGTGCAAACATGCAAGTGAGGACACCTTGGACCTTCCAACTCAGTCAATTCTCCAGACAGTTTCAACTACATGAGAAAGACAAGTGAAACCAACAGAGAAACTGCTCAGTCAACCTACAGAATGATGAAAAATAATAAATCTCTTTGCCCTCAGTCATTATGTTTTGGCAAAGTATTTTAGGCACCAATATAGAAACAAAACTTTAAAGTAACAATACTTAAAACAGTAGTTCCTTGAAGATGAGAAAAGTCATTCAAGATTTTTCTGTTTTTATCTTTAATTCACCTATTATAGTATTCTGAAGGTCATACTGACTCCAATGCTTCATTCTACTATGATTTAAAAACTGAAATTATGGCACCTGGGTGGCTCAGTCTGTTAAGTGTCCGACTTCAGCTCAGGTCATGATCTTGTAGTTCACGAGTTTGAGCTCCATGTCAGACTCTGTGCTGACAGCTCAGAACCGGAAGCCTGCTTCAGGCTCTGTGCCCCCTCTCTCTCTCTGCCCCTCCCCTGCTCTGTCTCTCTCAAAAATAAATAAACATTAAGAAAAATGAAGTTAATGTATGAAAGTACAAAAGGGAGCCATTAAAGGATTTTGCATGAGGTAAGTAAATATGGGATAGGCACTTCAGACAAGATTGGGTGTGTTCAGGGTGGTATGGCCGTAGACATGACAGGCACCTCAGAAAAAGTACTCTGGTTGCACTGTAGAAAGGACTGGAGGGAGAAAAGACTGAAGCCAGGGTGACCGATAAGACTGTTAGAATAGTCCTAGTGAAAGGGCTAGAAAGAGGTGAGAGGCCTGAACTATTACTACTACTGCTGCTGCCACTACTATTATATTTATTATGTTTATGTTATTATTTATTATATTTGTGATGCACCAAGTGCTGTAATAAGAAACTTATTTATATTTGCTCGTTTAATCTTTGTAATTACTCTTTAATTTTTTTTTGTTTTGAAACAAGTAGACTCACAGGAAGTTCCCAAAATATGTGCCAGGAGGTCCCAGGTACCCTTGGTCCAGTTTTCCCCAATGTAACATCCTGCATAACTAGGATAAAAATATCAAGACCATGAAATTCACATTGGTACAGTCTACAGAGGTTATTCAGATATCACCAGTTATATAAGTACCCATTTGTGTGTGTGCGTATAGTTCTATACAATTTTATAACATATGTATATTTGTGTAACTACGGCCACAATCCAGATACAGAACTCTTCTATCAAAAGGCTCCCCTTTTCCTGGTCCCTAACACCTGGTAACAATTAATCTGCTCTTCATCACTATAATTTTATTAGAGGACATTAAATAAATGGAATCATACAGTAGGTAACCTTTTGAGAGTGGCTTTTTTCACTTGAGAGTCTTCCAGGATACTGCATGTATCAATTGCTTTTTTTTTTTTTTTATTGCTGCATAGTGGTCCATGGTATAAATGTGCCAGTTTGTTTAACCATTCACTTGTTGAAGAACATTTGAGTTGCTTTCATTTGGAGCTATTTAGAATAAAGTTGCTCTGAACATTTATATATAGGTTTGTGTGAATAAAAGTTTCAATTTCTCTGCAATAAATGTGATTGGGAGGTTGTACAACTCTGTTTTTGAACATAAAGAAACTGAGGTTATAAATGTAGAGCTCAGAGGCCCCTGGGTGGCTCAGTCAGTTAAGCGTCTGACTTCAGCTCAGGTCATGATCTCAGTTCGTGGGTTCAAGCCCCGCATCGGGCTCTGTGACTGCTAGCTCAGAGCCTGGAGGCTGTTTCAGATTCTGTGTCTCCCCCTCTCTCTAACCCTCCCCTGTTCACGCTGTCTCTCTCTCTCAGAAATAAAAAAAAAATTAAAAAAAATTTTTAATGTAGAGCTCAAATTCTAATCTAGATAGTACACCTCTAAGTCCTAATTCTTCATACTTTTGAGATTATAAAAATTGAAGGAAGTAAATGGAATTTAAAAAGTAGTAAGAAAGTAGAGTCAACAGAACTTAGCATTACTGAGATGAGGGGTATATGAATAAAAAGTATCAAAGATAATACAAGGCTCCAGCTTCAACACATTAGATGATAAAAGAATAAAATATGAATTCACTTTTAGACATACTTTATTTGAGGTCCTACATGTCATCCTCATCTAGCAGGCAGTTAGATTTATAGAATAGGAACTAGAAGTCAAGAAAAAAGCTCTGGATTAAGGACTCAGATTTAATAATCATCACATTTAGATGCTAACTGAGCAAATAAAATCAAAGGAACAAGGTACAGAATGACAAGAGATCTGACCACAGAACTCTGAAAAGAAACATTCATTCCTTCTAGTGTTTTTTCCACAGACAATAAACCATTAGGTACAGTGATATACTGCAAATTCATATTAATTTTAGATTTTACAATTATCAAGTAAAAAGAACCACAGTATACTCTCCATTCCCTTTTCCATTTAGAAAGAAGTAACTACAAAAGGAATCCTTTCAGATTTGAAAGCCTTACTACTACTCTGTTTAATACCCTAATGGTAGATACATGTCATTTTGCATTTGTCCAATGTACAACACCAAGACTGAACCCTAACGTAAAGTATAGATTTTGGTTGATAATGATGTATCAATGTAGGTTCAAAAACTGTAACAAATGTACCACTCTGTAGGAGGATATTGATAATAGGGGAGGTTATATATGAGTGTGGGGTAGGTATATGGAATAGCTTTGTACCTCTTAGCCAATTTTACTAATGAACCTAAAACTGCTCTAAAAAATAAAGTATAATAAAAAAATTGCTTTTAATTCTCAATACAAAAGAATATGTAAAAACCATTAGTTTCATTCCTCATGCAGCATCCAACTCCTTCTACACATTTTTTTTCAAAAATTATATGGAGAAAAGAATTTATTTATTTATTTANTAAGCCACCCAGGCGCCCCAATATGGAGAAAAGAATTTAATGAGGTAACTAACAGATCTTAGTAACTAACAAAAGTCTCTATCAATTAAGAATCAAGCACTATCAAGAGTCAAGGAATATGTCAATTATACCCCAATTTTTAAAAAAGATTAGAGTCCATAATAAATAACAAAGGAAATAGATAAATTTGATTCTAACGTTTTCAGTTCAGTATTTTACAACAGAACAAAGTAACTATATTGTAACCCATGCTTGGCTGTTCAACAAATTAGTGTCACTTACCATATTTTATGACCTTTTATTAGCAGTTGTATTTCAAACCTAGAAAGAACTATAATTCTATAATGAAAGTCATGCCTCAATAAATTGAGTTTTCACATCTTTCTCCAAAATTAGTCTACTCATCTACTTTTCTCATACTTGTCTCCATGACAGACAAATACCCAAATAGGAAAGTCTAGAATTCATAAAAATGAACCATGAATTTCTAAACAGGGCCCACATCAAAGTCTACACATTCACAGTTCTAAGATTAAACATATATTAACATATATATGAGTGAATGTTTACATAAAAGATAAATGTATGTCTATATTGTATCATAGAAATATCATAAAAAGAACTTTAATCAAGAAAATTTCCAAGTTTTATTTTCCAATTCTAGTTTAGTTCTAAAACTAGATAGCTTTCAAAGACAGTAAGAGATTAAGACATGACTAAATATCTGTGCAAATCAACACAGATCTGAATCGTGGAAGAAATTAGCTTGGTTTATGGAAAGCAGCTAACTGCCAAGTGAAAACTAGTCCAAACCAAAACATTCAGCACAATTTTTATTTCTGGCAACTTTAGCTCCTGGCTAGAAAATCTACCCCAGCCATGACATTAAACGGTGAAATTTTATTGAGCTATAAAAATATTGGTAGATTTGGCAGCCCTTTTTTTTCAAGTAAAAACTACTGTTGCTACTTCATACCACAAGTATGAGAGCTGCAAATTAGATCAATAATCCTAAAGTGGAAACCAGTGCTGAACCATATTATCTAGGTGGGTCTTTCTGTCTTCAAAATATCTACCTCCCTTCATATTCCCTCTATCTGACAGGAAGTGGAGATGATATAATGGATATGTGTATATGCTTTTTTTTTTAACTTCTAGATTATTCTGATACATATGTAACTCGCCTTCTTCATGGAGAATTTCTGAATTAGGTCCAACTCTATTTTTTAACACTGTATCAATAGCAAGCAAAGGACCAGAGCTACAAAGAGGCAAGAGCTCAGTAGAAGGCTCAGCAGGTATGGGCTGTAGTTGCACCAGTTGTAAGCCACCTTCAGAGTTTTCTGTGCCAGCTCCCTCCAGAATTCATTATCTTACATTTCAGACAATGACAAATATTCTGCTCACCATCCTGAGAAAAGCACATAGTCTACCAGCCAGAAAAAAATATAGAAAAGGAAGCTATTTTTTTTTGCATTTTGTCAATTTAATGTTTTTGTACTCTCCTAAAAAACACCATCAGTACTACTTTAAACTACAGTCTAAAAACTTCTTTTTTTTTTTTACAAATAGTTTATTGTCAAACTGGTTTCCATATAACACCCAGTGCTCATCCCTACAAGTGCCCTCCTCCATGCCCATCTCCCCCGTCCCCTCCACATCCATCAGTCCTCAGTTTGTGTCTCAGCATTCAAGAGTCTCATGGTTTGCCTCTCTCCCTTTCCCCCACCATTTCCCCCCTTCTTCTCCCCCATGGTCCTCAGTTAAGTTCCTCCTAATCCTCCTATACGTGCAAACATATGATATTTGTCCTTCTCTGCCTAAAAGGAAGCTATTTTAAACATGAGGAAAACCAAGAAGCCACAAATAATGAAAGACAAATTCTTCTGTTCTTGCATTAAAAGAAAAACAACAAAGTACTTCTTTGTGTGCAGCTAGTAACTTGTTTGGAGACTTTCTGCCCATATTTTATCATTTTAGTTTCTCATTATGTAGCAATGGTTTTTCTATTATAAAGCTCAGTCAAGCTGAAAATCTTAATCATTATACAATTTAACAAAATACTATTAAATGCCAGAACTGTATATTAAAAGCAATCAAACAAACCCAAATCCATATTGCATGTCAAAGTGGCTTAAGAGTTGGATTTAAAAAGCTTTGAAGGTCTATTTTAAAGCAAAAATTTTATTTCTTTACAACCAGTGTTTCAAATTCCTTATAAACAACTCCAATACTGAAATGTGTCAGAAAACTGGGCTTCTAATGATGTGGAAATAATAAGCCAATTATTATTATATTCTAATTTCTTAATCATCTAGTTTCTTAAATCATCTGGTAATTTCCTATCCAATGTTCAACTTTGTTACATTCTACAATGACACCTACTGGCCATTCAAAATCAGCCATTAGTTCTCTAAGACAGCTCTAGTAGCCTGATTACATAAGAAGAAGAAACACATACATTCACACAGAAACATACAGGCACACACTCACAACATCCTGCACAAAAGCAGAGATTTGTTCACAGGTACTCACACTACATAATTGCATATAAAATAGAAGAAGTATTCTTTATGACTAAGATAGAATTACTCTTGCAAAAAGGTAAAAAGGCAATGAGTGAAACACCAAGTATCAAAATTTTTATCTCAAGTATTGATAAATATCTCAGTACTCTAAACATTTCAGAACAAACTCCAATGATCTACTTCTCTTTTCCAAATGATACTCAGAGGAAAAAAAAATGAATCTTTTAATTTAGGTCCTGGGATATACTAATATAAATTATCATTAATAAAAAAAGGAAAAATTATACACTTGCTCATACTACATTAGTCTTTATCTTCTCAGCGAAAGACTACATTTCAATGAGATTACATCTTAACAATTTATAATGCTTCTTTTAAAACAGTTCTCTAGTGTGCTATAAAATCAAATTTTATAGCAAAATGTAGTTTGACCTTAGGTAACGCATACTGAATGGAATTCCCATTTTATTCTACATCCCACTGTGCAACTATAAAAACTCAAAAAATATAATTTACAGCTAATTATGTCTATAAATACATTTTACTTCAGTGGGAAAGGTTCAAAGAGCATACTTTTTTTAACCTAAGAAATAATTCATAACTAGTTTACCAGACTTAAAAAACAAATTACTTAAAAGATGACTTCCCACCCTATCCCCCTTCAAACCACCACCTTATTTTCATAGTGCCTAACATCCGCAATTTGGGGGTGGGGGAATCTAGCAACTAATTTTCTAGTCATTTTCCAATTGGCATTTACCTCCTACTATAGATTTTTGAGGTTCTCCACTTTTCTGAAGATTTAAAAAATATATATTTGTAATCAACCTTGACCCTCAAAACAAATAAATTCATGAATTATAAAAACGTGAACCTGGCCGATCGTCTTAAACTAACATTATCTCTCAACCCCAAATTTGTATTTGGGATAAGCTCTTCCTGATGACTCTATCCTTCATGCTTCTTCACCCACAGAGTCTGCCGAGGTTGAAAGCACTCAAATCAACGAAAAAACTATTCTGACACATCAATAGGTTCCAAGACCTCTTCCAAGAGCGACAACCTAGTTATTTGGGTAAATAATAGCCAACGATTACATAATGTATAGCTATAAAGAGTTTGAAGGATCTGACCGCCAGTAAATGTTTCTTCTCCACACACCCTTCCCACCCCGGGAAATGGCCAGAAGAAGCAATTCCTAGGATTTCTCTCAGGTGCCTGCAATGCCGCGTCCTTTTCTCTTTTGGAGCTTCATGCAAAGAAGTCCTCCAGCCCTCACGATACCGTCTTGCTCCTGCCTCTCTCCTTTCTCTGCCAGCGCCACCGCAGCCCCCCACGCTCTAGGCCCCCACGTCGCCCGGCAAGGTTCAGCCTCCACCCGCCCCAGCTGCCTTCTCCTCACGACCCTCCCAAGCTGCTACCTGGTCTACGCGAGGTTCCGGAACCACCAACACTCCAGCTGCCGCCTTCCCAGACCACCCTCGTCAGGCCCCCTCTCCAGTTCGTGCAACTGAGAGAAGAAAAACCCTCCTGACCTGGCACCCTGCGTCTCCCAAAGACAGCGCCGCCGCCTACCTGTCACCCCTCTGCCTCCGGCTTCTTACCGCCACCGCCTCCCGCAGCAGCCTGCCAACTGCAGCGCAACAACCAGCCTTCCCATTGGGTGACTGCGCGGTCTAACAACTGCCTCACTTATTGGCTGGAGTATGCCTGCGGTCCTCCTCTCTGTGCAGTGTCTAAGGATTCCGGTCTCCAAGCAGGAAAAACATCGCCTTTTCCCTGCCATTCTGTCCTCTACAGTTACTCTTACCTCAGTCAGACCACTGATGCACAGGTGTGCGGGAAAAAATGTCGACTTCCAGCATTCTCCATGTCCCCTTCACTGATTCCGGGAATCCGTGACCCAGTACGGAACGTTAAATGACCTCTCTGCTTTCCTGCGGTCAGTCAGTCCGGGAGCAACTTCCGTTTCCGCTTGGCTCCGGCTGGAGGGTTTATTGAGTGTCGTGAGAGGTCAGATTGCTGTCAGGTAAATCAGAGTTGGTGGGATACTTCTTGATCAGGAATAAGAGTGAGACTCTATTCTGGGGATTATAGAAAAGGGAGAGACTTAAGTGGGGAGAGATCCTGAGAGTATATATCTCGAGGGAAGGAGATCGAAGAAACTAGCGAGAGAGAACAATGAAGTCCTGGGGTAGTAAGGGGTTAGTTTGTAGAAGGATATGATGAGAATTACTGTGCTTATACGTTTTTCCTCTTTTCCCACCCGCACACCCCCGCCGCGTGTTTTCTGGTTTACCTTTGAATGGAATAAAATCAGAACAGCCCCAAATCGAGAAATTGTAAAATAAGAATAATTGCAATACCTGCCTCACAACAGGCATGTATGGTTTTAGGTAAGGCTTTTCTGGTGTGAATGTTTAAAAAAAAGCAAGGTACAAAAATCACATTCAGTTTTGCAGAGTGAATACTATTTTTAAATTACACATAAGTAGGTGCAGGGACTGGAGGGAACACTGCAAGTTAACTTGTCTTTTATTTTCTAATGTTCTTATTTGCAAGCTTAAAAATGAGGGGTATTTGGAATATGTACTTGAAAGTCGTTGGTAAACCATAAAACTGCATGTACTGTAAGTGGCATTAGCCTCTTTTTCGTAGTTAGGGAAAATTTGCTAATCCCAGTTAGTGGGAGTTGATCACCAAATTACATGTTAACTTCAAACACAAGAAGATAGCATTTTACAAAAATTTCATTATTACATGTTCTTTCTTTGTAGAACTAATAACCTTGCTGTTTTTTGTCTGTACAGTTCTGAAACTGAAATAAGTATCCATTGTTGAGTCCTTGGCATAATTTGTTATTTTTATCTAATTTTAGTTTTTAGCTTGAAGTTTACATAACGGGAAGATGTATAAAACATAAATACATTTAAAAATTATAATTAAGCAAAGCTTGTGTAACCATCCCTCAGGTTAGAAAATAAAGCATTGCCAATAACTTAGAAGTTGGATTCTCAGCAGAGGTGTTTGCCCTTCAAGGTGGTAAAAATTGTCCTTGGAGGAGAGGTGAAAAAAAATCTTAAAGACAAAAAATATTGCAAAGACTACAATGGTTTGTGCCCCTCCAAAGAGCCATGGTACTTAAGCAAATATACAGTATATCTGTGGTTTTAAATTTCATTGGAAGAGGGGGAGTGAAAACATAAGGAAAAAAATACCCAAAGAAGCTCTTTTGGGGTACAAGATTTTTTTAAAAAAAGATTGAAAAACACTGTTGTAGAAGCTCCCTGTCTGAGCTATGATTCTATCTCTTCCACCAAGATTTAACCACTGTCCTGACTTGTCATAAACGTTCACTTTTTTTACTTTAATTTTTCTATCTATGATGCATTTCTAGAAAAATGAATTGTTTGGTTTTTCAATTTATATAAATGGGATCAAAGTGTATGCATCTTTTGTTTTTACTCACCTCTTTATTTGTGAGATTTTTTCATATTTTTGCATGTAGTTTTTCACTAGATATTCTGTATAGTGTGTCTATTCCATAATTAATCCATTAATGTGGGGTATTAGGGTCATTTATAGTTTGGGGCTATCCATATTAACAATGTGGCTAAAGAGATTCTTATACATCTATTGTTAAAAATATACGTATATATCTATTGTTACATATAAAAAATATAACAGTTTTTTTTTTATTACAATGCTATCCAAATATAATGCAAGGGCTCTTATATAATTTACAGTTTTCTAGTAGCCGTATTAAAAAGGTAAAAAACAAAATTAATTATATATTGCATCCAACCCAGTATATTCAAATATTATTTCAAGATGTAATAAGCATTAAAAGTTATTAATGAAATATTTTAGATTTTCTTCATACCGTCTCAAAATCAATGTATTTTACACTTGCAGAATATGTTTGTATGGTAAATTTTCATAAACATAAACACCTGATCCTCGAAAAAGTAGATCTGTTCACCTAAATTGTTCCCAAACATACTTTAAATTTTTTCAATGACTGGGGCACCTGGGTTGCTTAGTTGGTTGAGCAGCTTTGACTCAGATCACGATCTCACCGTGCAGGCGTTTGAGCCCTGTATCAGGCTCACTGCTATCAATGCAGAACCTGCTTCAGATTCTCTGCCCACCCCTCTGCCCCTTCCCTGCTTGCACACTTTCTCTCAAAAATAAATAAACCTTAAAAACAAATTTTCTAGAGTGCCTGGGCAGCTCAGTCAGTTAAGTAAGCATCTGACTTCAGCTTAGGTCATGATCTCATGGTTTGTGGGTTCGAGCCCCGTGTTGGGCTCTGTGCTGACAGCTCAGAGCTTGGAGCCTGCTTCAGATTCCATATCTCCCTTTCTCTCTGCCCCACTCGTACTGTCTGTCTGTCTCTCTCAAAAATAAATAAAACATTAAAAAACAATTTCTAGTGACTGACTTGAGAATCCGATTTGAAATTTAAATTAATTAAAATTACATGAAAATTCTAGCCACACTTCAAGTCCTAGTGTCTATCATATTGAACAGTGCAGGTCTAGACTTTAAGGTATTCAGATGTTCAACATTTCTAGGTCAGGCCAGTTTTTCTCAATGGTTGTGCTAAGTCACATTCCTACCACCTGGGTACAAAAGTGGAAAGCATATCACAATGTGTTTTCCCCAAATCTCACAATCTTGCAAGGTAGGTTTTATGCTCATGTTACACAAGGAAACAAATTCAGAGAGATTAAATAATATATGCCCAGGAGTTTATAGCTATTAATGGTGCATCCAGGATTTGATGTCATATCTATACAGCACTAAAGTAAGTCTGCACTTAAGTAGAATTCCAAACTTCCTTCAGAGTGATCAGGATATCATTGATTTATGGCTATATGGAAGTGGAAATAATTTTTAAAAGAACAAAGGATTCCCTAGAAATTGTGTTCAACTTTTTGAAAGGTCATTGAAATATTCGATTTAGTAAGGGACTCTTACTGAAATAGTTTAATGAGGTAAAAGAGAAAACACATTGAACTTATTGAGGGAAATTAGGAGAAATAAGTCTATGTATACGTTCACGTTATCCTTCAAAGATTTATGTCCTAAATTACTTAGTATTTTGAACATAGTAACATTGTAACTTTGATATAGCTTTCATACATGATATTGCTTCCATTTTTTATTTTCCCAAGTCAAGCTATTTTATTAAAAAAGGTTGACACTTTGTATTCTCTTCCAAGTATATTAATATTCAATTAGAGTTACTATTCTAGAATTGATATTTGCCAAAATAAGGGTTTTTCTTGTAATCTCTAGAGTTTTGGAATGAAACATTAAGCAAAACATTTTTATAAACATGGTTTGAAGAAGCCAAGAGATCATTCTAAGTAAACACTTCTAAAATAATTTCTTTCATAGTAATGTATTGAATCTCAAAAGTTAGGCTGAAATCTGAAACTGTAATTTTCCCTTTATATTATTGAATCCATTAAATAATAATAATGAAATAATTAATCAAATATTTCACTTGAAATTGTGAATGTTGTTTTACCTTGTGTTTGGTAGCTTTGGTTTTCACTCTTTTTTTTAATGTAAAAACCATCAGAATAGTGTTTTGTGATTATCTTAATATGTCTAAATATAAAGGGTTGGTTAATTTGTCAGAATTACTGTGTATAATTCATACCCTCCCCCCATATCCTGAGAACTGTTATTTAATGGTCTGAGCATTTTGCATAATGTGTCTTGAGTATACACTATGTAATAATTACTTCTGTCTTCTAAAGTGCAGTGTAAGAGCCCTGCCTTATTATGGGGTCTGTTCATAGTTATAAATGCAGACATAATGGTAGTAATTATTTGGTTTGGTTTTATTTCTGGAGAGCAGTGATTATAGAATTGCTACTGCTAACCTTAAAGAAGGGGGGTATTAATTCATACCCCTTTAATTTGAAATTCATAGCAATTTAACTGGGGACTGACCTGAAGTTTATTTTTACATTATCTATAAAAATAACACTAGTGGGTGTGGGGCTCCTGGCTGGCTCAGTCAGCAGAGCATGTGACTCTTGATCTGGGGGTGTCAAGCCCCACCTTGAGTGTAGAAATTATAAATAAATAAACTTTAAAAATAACACTAGTAAAACTGGTCTTTATTATAGCCATTACAGGCATATTTTGTTTAAGGAGGCTTTAGAGTCCTAAGGTCTCCATTGGTTTAATTCCGGAGTCAGCAAACCAAAGCCTGCTGGCCAGATCCAGCCCATTGACTGTGTGTGTACTGCCAGTGAGCTAAGATGGTTTTTACAGATGAATATTTGGAATGAATTTGATAACTAAGGAACACTAACTTTGTGCCCCAGTTAAGAAAAATGTTATCCCCCAAAAAGGGGAATTTCATTTTTTCATCAGAACTGTTTTACAAAAAATTGTACTGAGTTATTATGTTTTGAAGTTTATGAATAAAATGTTTTTCTCTCATTATATAACTACCTACAAAATATCCTTTTCTAAAATTTTTTATTTATTTTTTGAGAGAGAGACAGGGAGAGAGAGCGCGCATGCCGGGGAGGAGCAGGGAGAGAGAAATCCTAAGCAGACTCTGCACTGAAAGTGGGGCTCGAGCTCACAAACTGAGATCATGACTTGAGCAGAAACCAAGAGTCAGAAGCTTAACCAACTGACCCACCCAGATGCCCCACCTACAAAATATCCTACCAAGATATAGTATATAAAACATTGTCGTTATGCATAATTACACATTATAAAAAGACTAGAAAGAAGGAAACAATGTTGCTTAGAAGTTAGGGGCAAGGGCTGTGAAACCAAACTGCAAGGTTCAAAACCAATAGTACCATTTACTATTTTTGTTACCTTCAGAAAGTTACCTGGTTGGAGCTTCATTGTCTCCATCTGTAAAATGGTGATAATAACTGTGATTTAAGTTCAAAGAGTTGTTTTAGGAGTAATGGAATTAATACATGTTGAAGCACCATGGTGCTCCTGACACACAGAGCACAATAAATGTTTGCTGTTCTTATAATGAAGAAAGGAACAAAATAGTAAATGGCTGTCTCTAAGTGGTGGGATTATTGATTTTTGCTTTTTAAATTTTGTACATGTGTATTTCTTAACTGAATGTAAACTAGTTATGTAATAAGATGCTATTTTTATAAAACATTAACTCAGAATTTTCAAGTATTTATTTGACTTTCCTTTTTAAAACATTAACAAATGTTTGGATATTTTGTATCTACAATCTACATAGAAAACTTGGGAACTTGATATCTACCATTTGCATATTTCTCTTTTATGTTAATCTTATCCTTTAGACATGGCCCATGGACACGGACATGAACATGGTCATAGTAAACTAAAACTTCCAGATTATAAACAATGGAAGATAGAAGGGACACCGTTAGAAACTGTCCAGGAGAAGCTGGCTGCACGAGGGCTAAGGGATCCATGGGGCCGGTAAGAATAATTAAATAATTCACATAAAATTTATTCTAGAGGATCAGTACCTAAATTCCTTTTTTTTTTTTTAATTGTTTTAGCTATTCTAAGTTCTTTGTATTTACATTTAAAAAATTTTTTATAGCTTATTTATTTTTGAGACAGAGGCAGAGCATGAGCCAGGGGAAGGGCAGAGACAGAGGGAGACTCAGAATCTGAAGTAGGCTCCAGGCTCTGAGCTAGCTGTCAGCACAGAGCCCAATGCGGGGCTCGAACCCAATGCGGGGCTCGAACCCACGAACCGTTTGATCATGACCTGAAGTTAGACACTTAACCGACTGAGCCACTCAGGTGCCCCNAAATTGTTTTAGCTATTCTAAGTTCTTTGTATTTACATTTAAAAATTTTTTTATAGCTTATTTATTTTTGAGACAGAGGCAGAGCATGAGCCAGGGGAAGGGCAGAGACAGAGGGAGACACAGAATCTGAAGTAGGCTCCAGGCTCTGAGCTAGCTGTCAGCACAGAGCCCAATGCGGGGCTCGAACCCAATGCGGGGCCCGAACCCACGAACCGTTTGATCATGACCTGAAGTCAGACACTTAACCGACTGAGCCACCCAGGTGCCCCTACATTTAATTTTTAAAACAAGCTTTTCAGTTTCTACAAAAAGGCTGCCTGAATTTTAATTGAGATCACATTAACCCCGAGCTCACTTAACAACTCGAATTACTATATTGTACACCTGAAACTAATTTTACACTGTATTAACAAACTGGACTTTAAACAGAAACTAAAAAAAAAACTTGATGTCTTAACAATACTGAGTCTTTAAGTCTATGGACAGTTTAGATTCTGTTTAATTTTCTCAGCAATGTTTCATTGCTTTATATACAAGTCTTATGTAGATTTTGTTAAATTAATCCTGAATTATTCCATATTTTTGTGCTATTGTAAATGGCATTGTTAAATTTAAATTTTCAATTTTCTTGCTTATATATGAAAACATAATTGAGTTTTATATATTGACTTTGTATCTTGTTACTTTGCTAAATTCACATTTTTCTTCTAGCAGTATTTTTTTACAGATTTCTTAGGATTTAATTAATAGATGGTCATTTTGTCTAAAATCAGTATTACTTTCTCCTTTTCAATTTGTAAACTTTTTATTTCTTGTATTATTACACTGGGTAACACTACTAGTATAATGTTGAATAAAAGTGGTGTAAGCAGACATCCTTGCCTTGTTGCTAATTGGGGGAAAGCATTCAGTCTTTCACCACTAAATATAATAGTCATAGGGTGGTCATAGATGCCCTTCGTCAAGTTGTGGTGTTCTCTTTAGTGGTAAATGCTTTTTCTGCATCTATTGAAATGCTGATATCATTTTTTTATTCTGTTAATATGATGAATTACTCTTATTGATTTTAAAATCTCAAGCCAATCTTGTATTCCTGAAGTATAAACCCTTCATCATGATGTTATTATCCTTTCATATATTGCTAGATTCAATTTTCTAAAATTCTGTTAAGAGTATTTCCGTCTATTTTCATAAAGGATATTACTCTGTAGTTTTCTTCTAATATCTTTGGTCAGGTTTTGGTATCTGAATTAGATGTGATTAACTCTCATGTATTCTACCAAGTCAGATTTTTTAGAGTTTAAGTGTATTTTGTTTTTTATAACATGATTTTTTCCACTTATTTATCCCTCTCTGTGAGGGACTTTTTTTCACTAGAGCTATTTGACTTCTGTTTACTTCTCTGTTCAGGATACTGAGAAGAATGATTGCCAGAGCAAGAACTTAGTCTCCTAAAGCTCAGGCTGCTAAGACAGGGAAAAGCTGTGAGCCTCTGGAATAGTAATAATAATGTTGAGTGTTACATACCCTCTCTGCCAGAATACATCATACATTGCCCCGTTTAACCTTTATAACAAAACTATAAGGTAGATAGTAATCATCATTGAGAAAAAGCAGAAGCAAGCCCTGACAGGTTAAGTAACTTGTCCAGCCTAAAAGGCTGTTAATCTAAGTGGCAGAGCAAAATTTAATACCCAAGTTTCTGACTTCCCCTTTATATGATGGTGTAATGACTGTTATGGGCAAAGCCACACAGCTGACCAGTAATGAATAGGCTGTAGTGAGTCTTGCATTTGAGAATTCTGTAAAATCCTGATTATTAATGGCTATGAAATGTGAATCATCAAGTCTTTTTTCTTCTGTTTTATATGTGAAACGTGGGCACATAGACCTAATTATCTTATGTCACAAAAAAGACTCCTATTGTGATCCACTTAGATTATCTTATATAGGGTTGCATATAAATCTGTTAGAAAGATGAAAATTAAATCTGTTTTACTCAGTAAATATACATAAGTTGTGTGTGATTCTGATTTTTCCCTTTTTTTTTCCCCTCTAGCAATGAAGCTTGGAGATACATGGGTGGCTTTGCAAACAATGTTTCCTTTGTTGGTGCATTATTAAAAGGATTCAAATGGGGATTTGCTGCATTTGTGGTAGCTGTAGGGGCTGAATATTACCTGGAGTCTCGGAATAAAGATAAGAAGCATCATTGAAGAAAATACCTGAAAGTATCTTGAAGTCTTCTTAATTCTCCTATAAAAATAAGATTTCATCAACATAGCCTACTCATCTGTGTATTTTCCCAAATAATACTAGTAAGATTTAATAAAGTAAGAATACATGTGCTGGTCTGTGTTTGTTATTCTTTAAAAAAAATATATCTTGGGGCACATAGGTGCTCAGTTGGTAGAGCATGGGACTCCGGATCTTGGGGTCATAGGTTCAAGCCCCACATTTGATGTAGAGAATACTTGAAAAATAGTCTCAAGCCATATCAGATAATGGTTTGAAATATGTGGGGGGATTGAGTACTAGCAGTAGTGCATTCTGCACTAGCAGAACACTAGCACATATTTGACCAAATCGATATGTTCTAACAGGTTTTGTTTTCTATGTTTTCACGTGTTTTTAGTTGTGATAACGTTTGCCATCTGAACTACTTTTAAGTGTGCAGTCCATAGTACTAAATACATTCACAATGTGTAACCATCACCACCATCCATTCCCATAACTTTTCACCTTTTAAAACTGAAAGTCTACACCTATTAAACAATAAGTCCCACTTCCCCATCTCCTAGTCCTTGACAACCACTGTTCTATTTTCCATCTCTATGATTTTGACTACTCCAAAGTACCTCAAAAATGGAATCATGATATTTGTCTCTTTGTAACTGGCTTATTTAACTTAGCATAATGTCCTCAAGTTTCATCCTTATTGTAGCATGGATCAGAATTTCCTTTCTTATTAAATGTGAATAGTATTATATTGTATGTATATTCTACATTTTGCTTATCTATTCAACCATTGATGGACACTTCGTTTGCTTCTACATATTAGCAATTGTGAATAATGCTACTATGAACATGAGTGCACTCCAATATGTTTTTAAATGGGAATTGGCCTTGCTGTTTTTACCATCCTCCATAGGTGCTATAGATTATTATATAAAACAATTTGCAGCCCAGTTCTGGTTGACATATCCATGTATTGTGTTCATTTTCGTTATTGTGATATTATCTACTCTTGCCTTCGTTCTCATTTCCTCATGATGTGAAAAATTTGACTTTTTTTCTGAATTTCCAACAATAAACTACATATACTTCCTATATTGAATTTTTAATTTTAATTACATTTCTTTTTTTTAATGTTTATTATTTATTATTGAGGGAGACAGAGACAGAGCGCAAACAGGGGAGGGTTAGAAAGAGGGAGACACAGAATCTGAAGCAGGCTCCAGGCTCTGAGCAGTAAGCAGACACCCCGAAGCGGGGCTCGAACTCACAATCTGTCATGTGACCTGAGCTGAAGTCAGATGCTCAACCTACTAAGCCAACCAGGGGCCACTAATTAAATTTCTAAGTAAAGTTGAGACTTAAGACTCAGCTTGTTGAAGAGAGGTAATATTTTTGCTTGCATAACAAAGTTAATAATAAAACTCAAGGATGATTTTTTTTCTTGGTAAATTTCTTCTTTATAAACATAAACTTGAGAAATCACTAAATACATGAGATAAGAATTCCTTATAAGCTGATAGTAGTAAATAGAATTGGTTAAATGAAATAATAAAAAAAACTACAAGAGATAAGAAAAGTGTTTAAGAAGGAACAAAGAACAAGGGGAAAAATAAAAATAGCAAGATGGTAGATTTAAACATAATCATATAAATAATTACGTTAAGTATAAGTGGTCTAAACTTGAAACTCTAAAACTTCCCAATTAAAACACAGGTTGTTAGGGGCACCTGACTGCCTCAGTTGGTGGAGCATACGACTCAACCTTTGGGGTGTGAGTTTGAGGCCCACATTGGGTGTAGAGATTATTTAAAAATAAAATCTTACGGGTGCCTGGGTAGCTCAGTCGGTTGACACTCTTGATTTTGGCTCAGGTCATGATCCTAGAGTCATGGGATCAAGTCCCATGTCGGGCTCCACACTGACATGGAGCTTGATTAAGATTCTCTCTCTCCTTCTGTGCCTTTCCCCCACTCATGTTCTCTCTTTTTCTAAAATAAAATATAAAAAAATAAAACCTTTATGAAGAAAAGTCCACAAAACAGATTGTCAGCTTTGGCAAAAAACCAAGGCCCAACCATAAGCTGTTTACATGAAAACTCCTTTAAAATGTAGGGTAAAGGTAGCATAATGGAAAAATATACTGTGCAAACAGTAATGAAAAGAATATTGACAAGAGTTTCATAAGAGAGACCTCTCCATAATAATGGATGATTCAGCTCATTAAAACATTAAACTCTGAAATGTATATGCATAGAGCTTTAAATAATATAAAACAAAAGCAACAGATCTAAATGGAGAAAGAGTCAAGACCACAATTATAGTTGAAGATTTCAACACTTGTTTTTCAGTAATTGAATACAGGTGCCCCTGTATTCCTGTACTTTGAAGAAAACTCTTTTGATACATCTAATGAAAGAGGTTCACACCTTTTTTTAAATGTTTTATTTATTTCTGAGAGAGAGAGCAAGCGTGAGCAGGGGAAGGTCAGAGAGAGAGGAAAACAATCTGAAACAGGCTCCAGGCTCCAGGCTCTGAGCTGGCTGTCAGCACAGAGCCCAGCGTGGGGCTTGAACCCATGAACTACGAGAACATGACCTGAGCCAAAGTCGGATGTTTAACCTACTGGGCCACCCAGGCACCCCCACACCTTTTTAAAAAAGTAACATGAGAGAGCACTTCAGGGGACAAAGTGGTATAGAAAATGTATGTAAAGACTAAAACATGGAAAGATAGGAATTTACCCATGTGAATGGTTAGAAACAAATTAGAAGAAACAAATTAGAAGAAAATAAAAAAGGAAGAGAAGGGTTTGCAGGATATTGGCATATTGGAAGCAGAAGAAACAAGCAGAACTTAGTATTCAATGCATATTTACAGCCATGGGGTGTATTTACAGTTCTCCACTTGCTTCAGTGTAGATTTTAATGATACTGAACACAACAGGGGTGTCCACTTTCTCTCCATCGTTTTAAACACAGTGTTGGACGTCCTAGCCTCAGCAATCAGAAAACAAAATGAAATAAAAGGCAACCAAATTGGCAAAAAGAAGTCAAACTTTCACTTTTTGCAGATGACATGATAGTCTATAAGGAAAACCTGAAAGACTCTGCCAAAAAGCTGCTAGAGTGTGAATTCAGCAAAGTTGCAGCATATAAAATCAATGTATAAAAATCAGTTGCATTTCTATACATCAATAATGAAGCAGTAGAAAGAGAAATAAAGAAATAGATCCCATTTACAATTGCACCAAGAACCATAAAATACTTAGGAGCAAACCTAACCAAAGATGTAAAATACCTGTATGCTGAAAAGTAAATAAGCTATCTTAAAGAGAAAGCAAGAGTTCTACCTTGCAAAGTAGAAAATAAAGGAACTTTTCCGCAAATTGCTACAGACTGTACTTTGTATGTGTGTGGCTTGTGGAATTTATCATCAATTAGTTTTAAGTAAACTAATCTTCATGAAGCAGATTAGTGGCTTAGAAGGGTTTTCACAAAGAAATTGCTTATTGAAGCTAATACTAGTAGTGCAAAAACAAGCAAACAAAAAGAAAATAACAGAGTTATGAACTCTGTCAACAACATTAATAAGTAAACACAATGATCTAGTTGTGAAAATAGTAAACCAAAACAAAAAAATTAAGTCCAAAATATGAACTTGGACCCACTATCAGTACAACAAACCCTGCCTTTTTCTTTCTGAAAAGAGAGAGAGAGAGAGAGAGAGAGAGAAGGAGGCAAGCCATAAGAGACTCTTAAAGCTAGAGAACAAAATGAATGTTGCTGGGAGGGACATGAGTGGGGAGTGGGCTATTATTACACTATATGTTAACTAACTAGAATTTAAATAAAAACTTGAAACATAAAAAAAAGGAAAAAAGAGTACTTTGATCTGATGTATGAACTCATAATAGCATGAAGTCATCATGATAAGCAAATATTTTAAAATATGTTTAATCTTTGTCTTACCTTTAGCTTCTATGTTTGCGTATTTTTTAATATTTATTTTATTTTTGACAGAGAGAGAGTGCTGCATGCTGGAGAGTGAGTGGGGGAGGGGCGTAGAGATGGGGGAAAAAGAACCTGAAGCCGGCTCTGCCCTGACGGCAGGAAGCCTGACAGTGGGATCCAACTTTCCAACTCATGAACCATAAGATCACTACCTGAGCTTGAAGAACCTAAGTAACACCATTTTGAGATTAAGGCCCCCATTAAGAGCAACGGTCGGGCTGCGTGTAGCCCAGTTCCAGGAAAAACTTCAGCTGAAGCCACCCTCAGAACACTCTCAGGTCAGCCAATCAAAAGAAGCTAAGAAAGAAAGAAGAAATATACCTGTGGTCTGAGTCAGGGTCTGGGGATTATAGATAACTACTTTGTACAAATTAGCCAATCACTCAACCACTTGCCTGAACCCCACGTGGGGCCTTTAAACTCACCTCATAATTGGTCGTTTTTAAAGGAGTCTCAAAGGTCATGATTGGGTCCTGCCAAAAGTAACAAAAATCTCACAGATACTGAATGGTCAAAACTGTTGTCATGGGTGTTGTACAATTATGATTGGTACTTATGTGATGATGCTATGCATACATCGTGTGCACTGTAACACGTCCCTTACCCTATAAAAACTCTGCTCGCTATTGTTCGGGGCTTCACCCTACTGCCGCTGCACCAGTTGACTGGTGAGCCCCTGCTCAAGCTTGTAATAAAGACCCTTATGTACTTGCATCAGTGTCGGCTCCTTGGAGGTCTCAGGGGACTCGCAATTCAGGCATAACATTTGGTGTGTTGGCCGGGAACACTCGGGATCCCCCCCAAGACTCTCAGGACCCCCGAACCCAAGGGTCAACCCACCGGTAAGAACCTATTTGTCTCTATGTGTCTGGTCTATATCTGTCTATTTCTATTCTTGGTCTCGGGACAAATTCGTACTTGGAAGTGGTCAATTATGGTCAGGCGGACACGCCACGGGACTGTGACCACAGGGGATCCTGTGAAGACGTTCCAGGCCCCCATCGGTAACGGGGTTCAGGGCCCCATCGGTAACAGGGACAGAGTGCCCCCTGAGGAACTTGGTAAAAGATGGAGCGGGTCGCTACCGTGAACCAGCGTGAGGCCGGCATCTTACTTTTGGTTTCTCCTCCAACGAGTGGGGGAATCTGTTGGCTAGCCTTCTGTGTCTCTCTGTAGTTGTCAATTTTCTCTGTTAGTGTCTATTACCTTGTGACTGAGACTGACGCTATGGAACAGACGTCATCCAAACCCCTAGACTTAATGTTGGCCCATTTTAGAGAGGTTAAAAAACGACTCCATAACCTCTCAGTGATTGTCAGGAAGGGTCCATTTCAAACTTAGTGGGCTCAGAATGGCCCACTTTCAATGTAGGATGGCCGCTGGAGGAGACCTTCGACCGTGACACCATTTGGAAGGTCGAGGATCCAGTTTTCCAACCCAGAAAGGGATATCCCGACCAAGTCCCATACATCGTGGTTTGGGCCGATCTGGTTGATGACCCACCCCCTTGGATTAAAAGTTTCTTGCCTACACAGAAACCTGAGGTCCTGGCGGTAGCTGAAAAGCACCTGCCCTCCCGGGCTTCAGAACTGCCAAAAAAGGAAGCTAAACCCTCTGTGCTGCTCTACCCTATCTTACAGGGTGGAACGGAGGAAGAATTAATTTTTCCCCCTCCTTATCAATCCCCTCCACAGGGCCCAGCAGGAGGGACATGGACACCACCCGAACTACCGGTGCCCCCTGCCCCGCCAGCCCCAGCGGCCCTGAGATTGGCAGAAATGGGCTCCGCCCAAGGGGCCCGAAGCTGCTATGGAATGACGCCTGAGGGACCTGACTCTACTGTCTTGCCCCTGAGGGCCACGGGCCCCCTGATGATCGGGGCAACCAACCCCACCATTACTGGCCCTTCTCCACGAGTGATCTGTACAATTGGAGGTATCAAAACGCTCCAGCTTTTTCCTCGGCGCTGCCTGCGGAGGTGGCAGCCATCTGTTACTCGGCNTTCTCGGAGAATCCCCATGCCCTTATTAACCTATTAGAAACTGTTCTGTTCACTCATCAGCCCACCTGGAATGATTGCCAGCAATTGTTGCAGGTCCTGTTCACTACTGAAGAGCGGGAAAGAATCCAGTCGGAAGCCAAGAAATTGGTTCCTGGGCCCACTGGAGTTCTCACTACTGACCAGGCTCGAATTGACGCTGGGTTTCCCCTAGCATGGCCAAGATGGGACTACAACACGGCTGAAGGTAAGGAGAGTCTCTTGGTCTACCACCAGACTCTGTTGGCAGGTCTCAAGGCTAGGCTGTGGCTCGCAAGCCTACTAATATGGCTAAGATATATAATGTCAGTCAGGGACACTAGGAAAGCCCCACAGCATTCCTTGAGAGAATATTGGAAGCGTTCCACCAGTACACCCCTATGGATCCAGAGGCCCCAGCAAACCTAGCTGCGGTGGCCATGGCTTTTATCAATCAGTCCGCTCCCAACATTCGGAGAAAACTTCAGAAACTAGAATGTCTAGGAGAAAAGAGCCTCCAAGATCTAGTGGTCGTGGCAGAGAAGGTATACAACAACAGGGAAAGTGCAGAGGACAAGCAGGTAAGAGCTGAGAAGAGACAGAACCAGGATCTAGCCAAGATCCTACTTGCAGCAACTGCTGAGCCAGAGGACCGGAAAAGACACCTCAGACAGTTGGCTTCAGGAGAAAAAGGTAAGAAAAACTCCCAACGGGTTGGAGGACGCCCCCGCCTGGGCAAAAAGCAATGTGCCTACTGCAAAGAAGAAAGATATTGGTCCAGAGAATGTCCCCCCCCCCCAAAAAAAAAAATCTAATGCTCCCATTCTAGTAATGGGAGATGACAGTGACTAGGAGAGACAGGGCTCAGCACCCTTCCCCGAACCTACGGTAACCCTAAAAGTGGAGGAGAAGTCCACCGAGTTCTTAGTGGACACTGGGGCTCAACATTCTGTGCTCCTGCAACCAGCTGGCCCTCTGTCAAACAAGACATCCTGGGTCCAGGGAGCCACAGGGATAAAACAGTATTCATGGACTACCTGAAGAATAGTAGACCTTGGTGTGGGCCGGGTATCCCCACTCCTTTATGGTCATTCCAGACTGCCCCTACCCCTTGCTAGGCCACGATCTGCTGACCAAGCGGGGGACTCCAATTCATTTCTCGGCCGAAGGGACTACGGTATTAGACGAGGCTGGGCAGCCAATACATGTGCTCACCTTGGGGCTGGCAGATAAATATCGCCTATATGAGACACCGATGACACCAGATGCGGGGATTCAACCTTGGCTCCAGCAGTTCCCATCAGCATGGGCTGAGACTGGAGACATGGGGTTAACAAAACATAGGCCCCCAGTGTTCGTGGAACTGAAGCCTGGGGCAGACCCGGCCCAGGTCCGCCAATACCCCATGTCCCTGGAAGCCAAAAAGAGCATAACTCCCCATATCAGGTGCCTACTGGACCTAGGAGTTCTGAGGCCATGTCATTCGGCCTAGAACACGCCCTTGTTACCTGTCCGCAAGCCAAATTCTAACGATTACAGGCCTGTACAGGATCTAAGAGAGGCCAACAAGCGGGTAATGGACATCCACCCAACGGTTCCCAACCCCTACACCCTGTTGAGCTCTATTCTGCCTAGCCACGTCTGGTACATGGTCCTGGACCTAAAAGATGATTTTTTCAGCCTCCCACTAGCTCCCAAGAGCCAAGACCTTTTCGCTTTCGAGTGAAAGCGAAACAACCTGACAAAGGGATCAATGGACAACTAACATGGACTAGATTCCCCCAAGGGTTCAAGAACTCCCCCACCATCTTTGACGAAGCCCTACCCAAGGATTTGGGTGAGTTCCTCTCCCCAAACCCCCAACTAACTCCTTTACAGTATGTGGATGATCTGCTTATTGCAGTTGAGAGTTGAGACACCTGCTTGACCGGCACCTAGAGGTTGCTGCAAACCCTGGGAGACTTAGGATACCAGGCTTCAGCCAAAAAGGCCCAGATCTGTAAAAAAGAAGTACAATACTTAGGCTACATCCTCAAGGGAGGTAAGCGATGGCTGTCACAGGTGAGAAAAGAGACTGTCCTAAGAATCCCTACCCCTAGGAATGCCAGACAAGTGCAGGAATTCCTAGGATCAGCCGGTTTCTACAGACTCTGGATTCCTGAGTTCACTGAGATAGCCCGACCTCTGTATGAGGCTACCAAAAGGCAGCCTAACTTCACCTGGACTGAGGAACATCAGAGGGCTTTTGAGACCTTAAAACAGGCCCTCTTGTCAGCACCCACTTTGGGCCTACCGGACGTGACTAAGCCATTTCATCTGTTTATAGATGAACACAGAGGAATAGCCAAAGGTGTCCTGACCCAGTGCTTGGGCCCATGGCGCCGCCCTGTGGCCTATCTGTCAAAGAAGCTTGACCCAGTGGCTGCGGGATGGCCCCCATGCCTCCGCATGATAGCGTCAGTAACTCTTCAGGTTAAAGATGCAGAGAGTTCATAGCAGCACTCTCCACAATAGCTAAAACATGGAAAGAGCCTACGTGTCCATCAACAGATGAATGGATCAAGATGTGGTTTATCTATACCATGGAATACTACATGGCAATGAGAAACAATGAAATCTGGCCATGTGTAGCAACATGGAGGGACCTTGAGGGTGTTATGCTGAGCGAAATAAGTCGGGCAGAGAAGGACAAATATCATATGTTTGCACGTATAGGAGGATTAGGAGGAACTTGACCGAGGAACAAGGGGGAGAAGAAGGGCGGAAATGGTGGGGGAAAGGGAGAGAGGCAAACCATGAGAGACTCTTGAATGCTGACAAAAACTGAGGACTGATGGATGGGGGGGGAGGGGGGATGGGAATGGAGGAGGACACTTGTGGGGATGAGCACTGAGTGTTATATGGAAACTAATTTCACAATAAACTATTTGTAAAAAAAAAAAAAGATGCAGACAAACTGACACTAGGACAAGAGTTAACTATCACTACTCCCCACGCCATCAAGGGAGTCTTATAAAAACCACCAGACTGATGGCTCAGCAATGCTCGCATAACACACTATCAGACTTTGTTGCTTAATCCTACCCGAATCGTTTTCCAGGCCCCCACAGCCCTAAACCCAGCCACATTGCTGCTGGATCCGGACTTAGAAGCACCCTTACACGACTGTGCCGACGTCCTGGCTCAAGTCCATGGGACCCGCTCTTATCTGAGGGACACTCCACTTCCAGATGCAGAAATTACTTGGTTCACAGATGGTAGCTGCTTCATACAGGAGGGACAAAGGTATGCGGGGGTGGCAATAGTGTCAATAGAAAAAACCATTTGGGCAGAACCTTTGCCCACTGGCACCTCGTCACAGAAGGCCGAGCTCATAACCCTAACCAAAGCCTTGACTCTGGGAAAAGACAAAAATTATACATATATACAGACAGCAGATACGCTTTCGCTACCACGCACGTCCATGGGGCCATATACAGAGAAAGGGGACTGCTCACAGCTGAGGGAAAGACTATCAAAAACAAAGAAGAGATCCTGGCCTTACTAAAAGCTTTGTGGCTCCCCAAAAAACTGGCTATTATTCACTGCCCAGGTCACCAAGAAGATAATAATCTGATTTCTAAGGACAACAACCTAGCAGACCAAGCAGCCAAGCAAGCTGCTCTTAGGGCCAGTCATACCCTGGCCATCACCCTGGTTGACCCTGGAGACTCTACTCTCCCTAAAGTCCCCGAATATAACAAAAAAAAAATTTACAATGGATCAAAAAGCTGCCTATGACCCAATACCTAGAAAGATAGTATATATCAGCAGATGACAAGCTCATCCTCCCTGAAGATCTAGAGATGAGAGCCCTAACCAAGATACACCGTGCTTCCCATATGGGAATCAAAAGAATGCAAGATTTAACTTGCCATTCTAAGATAAAAATCAGAGATGCTAACTCTAAGATTGAACAGATTTTGGCCAATTACGAGGCATGCCAACTCACTAACGCCACGAAAAATCCTAGCAACCCCGGAACCTGCCTGAGGGGAAGACGACCCATAGCCTACTGGGAGACAGACTTCGCTGAGGTAAAACCAGGACTATATGAGTACAAATACCTACTAGTGTTTATAGATACTTTTTCAGGATGGACAGAAGCATTCCCAACCAAACATGAGACTGCCCAGATCGTGGCCAAAAAAACTCCTAAAAGATATCTTCCCCAGGTATGGCTTTCCTCAGATGACAGGGTCAGACAATGGACCTACATCTGTATCCAAGGTAAGCCAGAATTTAGCCACAGCCCTGGGGATTAATTAGGAATTACATTATGCGTACAGGCCCCAGAGTTCAGGACAGGTAAAAAAGATAAATAGAACCCTAAAAGAGACCTTAACTAAATTGACCTTAGAGACTGGAGGAGACTGGGTGATTCTCCTTCCCTTTTGCACTCTATAGGGTGCGCAACTCCCCATACCAGATGGGATTAACTCCTTTTGAAATCATGTTTGGGATGGCTCCTCCCATCATTCTCAATCTCCAAGCNCACTGTAACATCCCTGTCCCTTACCCAATAAAAACCCTGCTCTCCATTGTTCTGGGCTTCACCCTACTGCCGCTGCGCCAGTTGACAAGTGAGCCCCTGCTCGAGCTTGTAATAAAAACCCTTATGTATTTGCATCGGTGTCAGCTCCTTGGTGGTCTCTGGGGACTTGCGATTCGGGCACAACAATTGTACTGATCCCCTGATAATTTGCGATTATGCTTTGTTCCTGCTTTGAATCTACACATTCCTTTCCTCCTCACTCTTTAAGAAGTACTGATNTCCTCCCATCATTCTCAATCTCCAAGCACAGGTGTTTAATGAGTTTGAAGATCAATGCCTACTAAATGACTTTTAAAAAATCCACTGGGTTCATAAACATATTTGGCCTAAATTACATGTCCTCTATGAAACAGGTCCACCACCGGAGCCGCATCGCTTGAGCCCCGGTGACTGGGTCTATGTTAAGAGACACCACCAAACAAACTTAGAGCCCAGGTGGAAAGGCCCATACACCGTGCTTCTTACAACCCCAAGGGCCCTGAAAGTCGACGGAGTTGCCACGTGGATTCACTACACCCACACCCGGCCGGCAGACCCGCTTGCGATCAAAGAGGACTACCTGGCTCCAAACCCTCAATGGGAGGCCACAAAGAACCCCGAAAACCCACTCAAGCTCAAGCTGCGCCACTCCTGACTTTTGCTACTCTACTAACTGTATGTAAATCCAGTCCCAGCCCCCATCTCCTCAACCCTCACCAGCCTACCACTGCCAAATGGGTTTTGCGAGGACCCCTAACAACACCTAGAGACTTGGGGCGGACAGTTCAAGAATTGACATTAACCGGACCAGCATCCATCACATTCCCCACCTCCCATTTAAACCTCTGTAGTTTAGTGGGAGATCGCTGGAACACAAATCCAGGGGCTTGTAGAAGCTGATGTGTAGACTGTAACACTTTCAAGTGTCAATTGGGGGCTGACTGCCAACATCAAAATCTAAAAAAAACAGATCTTTTATGTATGCCCCGGAACTGGTAACTTTGACACCTGCGGAGGCACAGAACAATACTTTTGTGCCTCCTGGGGATGTAAAACTATAGCTCCATGGGTCAAACGACNGGGCACAACAATTGTACTGATCCCCTGATAATTTGCGATTATGCTTTGTTCCTGCTTTGAATCTACACATTCCTTTCCTCCTCACTCTTTAAGAAGTACTGATAAGATTCTCAATATAAACCGGAGAGGAGCTTTGCTTAGGGCCATGGCCAGTAGAACGTTTGGCCCCCTCCTTTTCTCCTTTCTTTGATTGAGGAGTCTGGAGTAATCTGTATTTTTTCACCCCAGGGTTTACTGGTCAAACCCAGCATTTGGTGATCCCGACCTGATTCCTGGCAGCGATATTTGAGGGCGGAACCCTTGAAGGAGGCAAACTGAAACTACTGCGCAGTAAGTGATCTGAGCCTGCTTAAGCAGGCTATCAGATTTCCAGGGCATTGTTTGGGCTTGGGTTTCTTAAGATGGGACAGCAACAATGCTGAACAAAAACATTACATCAAAGTTCTCCACCATTGTTAAAAGCTAGCGGAGCAACGGTTACTGAGGCTCAACTTGAGAGCCTTTTAAAAATTGCTATTGAAAACAATCATTGGTTTCCTGATAGAGGAACTCTAGACCTTGAAGTATGGGAGAGTTGGTAAAAATTTAAAAAAATGTCATGAACAAAGTAATCTTTCCTTAAGATGCGGGGACTAACCAGAGCTGCCTTAGCTCCTTTACATACTGAACAATCTACTGATCCTACAACTGCTTTGTCTAAGGAAGCCTCAGCCCCCGTGAAAGATCCTATGGATGAGGATAATCTCCCACCTCCTATTGAATGGGAGCCATCCCCCCCAACTACTTCCAATGAAAACATTCCTTTCTTAAATCTTAGCTAGCCAGGTTCTGTGAGCCTCCACAATTTTGCTTTTAGATTTTTACTAATTATTTGTAATTGTATTTGTAAATTTATGTATGTAAGTATATTTGTAAATTAATTAAATCTCATTATAAATAAAGCATTTAGTACCGTATGTTCTGAAGAGCCAAAAATTAAGTCCTCCATTAAGAGAAACCTCGGGCTGCACGTAGCCCCAGTCCCAGTCCCAGGAAAAGCCTCAGACTGTTCAAGGCTANAAAACTATAGCTCCATGGGTCAAACGACCCAATAACAACTTACTTACCCTCGTTCGGACCAATAACAAAACTAGTCCATTTAATAAAAACCCAATCTCTATTCAACTCACTCCTAGAGGAAAAAGAGAAAACTGGTTGGTGACAAAGATGTGGGACATTGACTCTGGCTCTCCAGTAACGAGATTGGCCAATCGAGACTTCAGAGTGTCGGCCGCCCTCCTAACCCTTATAGTTAGAACAGGAATAGCGGCCGGGGTCGGAACGGGCACAGCTACTCTAATACGAGGCAACCAGCAGTTTGATGCTTTGACCCAAGCCATCAACCTTGATTTAGCCCAGCTAAAAAATTCTATTCGCCACTTACAAGGTTCCTTAGATTCTTTGGCTGAAACGGTACTACAGAACAGGCGGGGACTAGACCTAATGTTATTACACCAAAGAGGATTATGCCAGGCTTTGGGAGAACAATGTTGTTTCTATGCCAATAACTCGGGAATTGTACAAGACAGCTTAGCTGTTGTACGCCAACATCTACAAAAAAGAACAAAAATAAGAAAACAAAATCAAAATTGGTATAAAAACATCTTTAACTGGTCCCCCTGGCTCACCACTCTCATTACAGCCTTGGCAGGCCCCCTAGCACTTCTGCTGCTACTCCTAACTTTAGGACCTTACATTTTAAATAAATTGCTCGCCTTCGTGTGTAAACGCCTGGAGGCAATACAACTCATGGTACTTAGGTCCAAGTACCACCACCCTAATGATTGGGACCCAACAGAAGACCCATGATTGGGCCTTCAAATATACAAGAGAAGGGGGGAATGAAGAGCGTAAGTAACACCGTTTTGAGATTAAGGCCCCCATTAAGAGCAACCTTGGGCTGCACATAGCCCCAGTTCCAGGAAAAACTTCAGCTGAAGCTACCCTCGGACCACCCTCAGGTCAGCCAATCAAAAGAAACTAAAAAAGATAAGAGAAACATACCTGTGGTCTGAGTCAGGGTCTGGGGACTATAGATAACTACTTTGTACAAACTAGNGTTCCACCTACTCTAATTTTAATTACTCAATTCCCAAACTGAATTTGGAAATAATAAGAGCATTAAACCTACATTTCCCCGCTGAGTTGGGAATAAACTAAGCATCCTTCTAAATTTAGTTATTTAAAATGTTAACTAATAGAATTTAAATTAAAATTTAGGAGAAAAATTAACTTATTTAAATACATTAGTCAGACATTTTTACTTTATTGTAAAAGAGCAAAGAGATTGGAAAAATTGCACTATACATTTATTTTTAAAACTTCTATATTTATTTTTTATTTAAGTAATCTCTATACCCACTGTAGGGCTTGAACTCACAACCTAGAGATCAAGTATATATGCTCCTTCAACTGAGCTAGACAGGTGCTCCTGCATTATATATTTAAATGAATTACACAATTAAGTGAATGTTGTGTGATTATAGCTATTCTTGTGCTGTATGTATGATATATTTTATTTCATTTATTCTCTTGCTATGAAATTTTTATGGGAAATACTAACCGTGCAAGAACATAGTACTGAAGGCCAACTTTATGGTTCATAAACACCATAGCAGTAACTGTCCTAAAAATAAANTGGTCAAAACTGTTGCCAAGAGTACTATACAATTATAATTAGTACTTATGTAATAATGCTATGCGTACAACGTGTGCACTGTAACACCCCTGTCCCTTACCCCATAAAAACCCTGCTCGCTATTGTTCGGGGCTTCTCCGAAGCTGCGCCGGTTGACGGGTGAGCCCCTGCTCAAATTTGTAATAAATACCCTTATGTGCTTACATCGGTGTAGGCTCCTTAGAGGTCTCAGGGGACTCACGATTCGGGCATAACAAGCTGAAGTCTGACAGTCAACCGACTGAACCACACAGGCACCCTTGTTTTTGTATGTTTAATGTGCATAGATGTAATACTTACATATTACATATAAAATGCTAAGACAAAGATTGGAATTTAATGTGATTTCTCCTCATAAGAGTCTATTATTATTAAAAATTAGCATTCTGGGGCATCTGGGTGGCTCAGTAAATTGAGCATCTGACTTCGGATGAGGTCATGATCTTCAGGTTCATTTTCAGGGTTGAGCCCGCATTGAGCGCTGTGCTGACAGCTCAGAGCCTGGAGCCTGCTTTGGACCTGTGTCTCCCTCTGCTCCTCCCCTACTCGTGCTCTGTCTCTTTGTCTCTCAAAAAATAAATATTTAAAAAAAATTTTAAAGTAATATTTAAAAATTCCAAACTTAAAAAAATTTTTTCAATGTTTATTTACTTTTGAGATTGAAAGAGNTGTCTGTGTCAGTGCAGATGGGATCATTTTGCTGAGAAAGAATCAGGTTCACAGATAGTAGTAGCATCTGGACCTGGAAATCCCATGTCATAGTAGCATAATACTAAAACATGAGGGTTTAACACAGATATATAGTCTTAGAATTATATCTTATATGCAGACCAGACTTTCTAGTGAAACATATAATTCAAACTAAAACTATATCTGTAGATGTTAGATAAGTTCTAACAAGGAAACATGTCACAATTCATATATTTACAATACAGGGATTAAACTCAAGGTATTAATTCCTTAATTCATTATCTGTAAATGCTTCATTATATTTGATTTGGGTTTATCAGCAATTACAAGTCTAATCTATCAATTTCTACATTTATAAGAAAATTAAAGAAATCTTATGTAGCCTAAACCCCGTACATACTTCTATCATAGCACTTATAATGCATCATAATTATTCATTTACTTGTCTGACTCCCTCATTAAACCATGGCCACCTCGAAGACAGGGACTATACCTGTGTGATAGGTGTTTAGGAAGTGTCTGTTGAATGAATGAGTTCAT